>NC_048583.1:52016253-52331253 GCF_013265735.2 Oncorhynchus mykiss | reverse complement strand
AGCATGGCTGTAACATAATGTCTATCTCTGACCCCTGTAGCGTGGCTGTAACATAATGTCTATCTCTGTCCCCTGTAGCATGGCTGTAACATAATGTCTATCTCTGTCCCCTGTAGCATGTCTGTAACATAATTGTAACATAATGTCTATCTCTGTCCCCTGTAGCATGGCTGTAACATAATGTCTATCTCTGTCCCCTGTATTATGTCTGTAACATAATTGTAACATAATGTCTATCTCTGTCCCCTGTAGCATGGCTGTAACATAATGTCTATCTCTGTCCCCTGTAGCATGGCTGTATCATAATGTCTATCTCTGTCCCCTGTAGCATGGCTGTAACATAATGTCTATCTCTGTCCCCTGTAGCATGGCTGTAACATAATGTCTCTTTCTGTCCCCTGTAGCATGGCTGTAACATAATGTCTATCTCTGTCCCCTGTAGCATGGCTGTAACATAATGTCTATCTCTGTCCCCTGTAGCATGGCTGTAACATAATGTCTATCTCTGTCCCATGTAGCATGTCTGTAACATAATGTCTATCTCTGTCCCCTGTAGCATGGCTGTAACATAATGTATATCTCTGTCCCCTGTAGCATGGCTGTAACATAATGTCTATCTCTGTCCCCTGTAGCATGGCTGTAACATAATGTCTATCTCTGTCCCCTGTAGCATGTCTGTAACATAATGTATATCTCTGTCCCCTGTAGCATGTCTGTAACATAATTGTAACATAATGTCTATCTCTGTCCCCTGTAGCATGGCTGTAACATAATGTATATCTCTGTCCCCTGTAGCGTGGCTGTAACATAATGTCTATCTCTGTCCCCTGTAGCATGGCTGTAACATAATGTCTATCTCTGTCCCCTGTAGCATGGCTGTAACATAATGTCTATCTCTGTCCCCTGTAGCATGTCTGTAACATAATGTCTATCTCTGTCCCCTGTAGCATGGCTGTAACATAATGTCTATCTCTGTCCCCTGTAGCATGGCTGTAACATAATGTATATCTCTGTCCCCTGTAGCATGGCTGTAACATAATGTCTATCTCTGTCCCCTGTAGCATGGCTGTAACATAATGTCTATCTCTGTCCCCTGTAGCGTGGCTGTAACATAATGTATATCTCTGTCCCCTGTAGCGTGGCTGTAACATAATGTCTATCTCTGTCCCCTGTAGCATGGCTGTAACATAATGTCTATCTCTGTCCCCTGTAGCATGGCTGTAACATAATGTCTATCTCTGTCCCCTGTAGCATGGCTGTAACATAATGTCTATCTCTGTCCCCTGTAGCATGGCTGTAACATAATGTCTCTCTCTGTCCCCTGTAGCATGGCTGTAACATAATGTCTATCTCTGTCCCCTGTAGCATGTCTGTAACATAATGTCTATCTCTGTCCCCTGTAGCATGGCTGTAACATAATGTCTATCTCTGTCCCCTGTAGCATGGCTGTAACATAATGTCTATCTCTCCTCCCCTGTAGCATGGCTGTAACATAATGTCTATCTCTGTCCCCTGTAGCATGTCTGTAACATAATGTCTATCTCTGTCCCATGTAGCATGTCTGTAACATAATGTCTATCTCTGTCCCCTGTAGCATGGCTGTAACATAATGTCTATCTCTGTCCCCTGTAGCGTGGCTGTAACATAATGTCTATCTCTGTCCCCTGTAGCATGTCTGTAACATAATGTCTATCTCTGTCCCCTGTAGCATGGCTGTAACATAATGTCTATCTCTGTCCCCTGTAGCATGGCTGTAACATAATGTCTATCTCTGTCCCCTGTAGCATGGCTGTAACATAATGTCTATCTCTGTCCCCTGTAGCATGTCTGTAACATAATGTCTATCTCTGTCCCCTGTAGCATGGCTGTAACATAATGTCTATCTCTGTCCCCTGTAGCATGGCTGTAACATAATGTCTATCTCTGTCCCCTGTAGCATGTCTGTAACATAATGTCTATCTCTGTCCCCTGTAGCATGTCTGTAACATAATGTCTATCTCTGTCCCCTGTAGCATGGCTGTAACATAATGTCTATCTCTGTCCCCTCCCCATAGTTGACCTGCAGCAGACGTTTGAGGTGGACTCTCTTGAGTACCTGGAGGCTCTAGAGGTGATGACAGACAGACTGGAGACCAGGGTCAACTTCTGCAAGGCTCACCTCATGATGGTCACCTGCTTCGACGTCACCTGCCGACGCAGGTAGAACTTAGAACGACCAGGCGGACCACACCTCCTCTAGGACTCATGGGAAGTGGAGACAACACAACAGGAAGAGAGAGGGATGGAGCAGAGGGAGGGATTTCCCTGAGGAGGTGCAGAGGCAGATGGAGACAAAGGCATGCGGAGACTAAAGAGGAATATTTTTTTAAGCAGCGCGGAAGGGAGCGGGAGAAGAGGAGGAGGAAGAAAAGGAGGAGTAGAGAGAGTGTTTTAAAGAAGGAGTATACCTGAAGAGGAGGAGAGAGAGTGTTTTAAAGCAGGAGTATACCTGAAGAGGAGGAGGAAGAAAAAGAGGAGTAGAGAGAGTGTTTTAAAGAAGGAGTATACCTGAAGAGGAGGAGAGAGAGTGTTTTAAAGAAGGAGTATACCTGAAGAGGAGGAGGAAGAAAAGGAGGAGTAGAGAGAGTGTTTTAAAGAAGGAGTATACCTGAAGAGGAGGAGAGAGAGTGTTTTAAAGAAGGAGTATACCTGAAGAGGAGGAGGAAGAAAAGGAGGAGTAGAGAGAGTGTTTTAAAGAAGGAGTATACCTGAAGAGGAGGAGGAAGAAAAGGAGGAGTAGAGAGAGTGTTTTAAAGAAGGAGTATACCTGAAGAGGAGGAGAGAGAGTGTTTTAAAGAAGGAGTATACCTGAAGAGGAGGAGAGAGAGTGTTTTAAAGAAGGAGTATACCTGAAGAGGAGGAGAGAGAGTGTTTTAAAGAAGGAGTATACCTGAAGAGGAGGAGGAAGAAAAGGAGGAGTAGAGAGAGTGTTTTAAAGAAGGAGTATACCTGAAGAGGAGGAGAGAGAGTGTTTTAAAGAAGGAGTATACCTGAAGAGGAGGAGGAAGAAAAGGAGGAGTAGAGAGAGTGTTTTAAAGAAGGAGTATACCTGAAGAGGAGGAGGAAGAAAAGGAGGAGTAGAGAGAGTGTTTTAAAGAAGGAGTATACCTGAAGAGGAGGAGAGAGAGTGTTTTAAAGAAGGAGTATACCTGAAGAGGAGGAGAGAGAGTGTTTTAAAGAAGGAGTATACCTGAAGAGGAGGAGGAAGAAAAGGAGGAGGAGAGAGAGTGTTTTAAAGAAGGAGTATACCTGAAGAGGAGTAGAGAGAGTGTTTTAAAGAAGGAGTATACCTGAAGAGGAGGAGAGAGAGTGTTTTAAAGAAGGAGTATACCTGAAGAGGAGGAGGAAGAAAAGGAGGAGTAGAGAGAGTGTTTTAAAGAAGGAGTATACCTGAAGAGGAGGAGGAAGAAAAGGAGGAGTAGAGAGAGTGTTTTAAAGAAGGAGTATACCTGAAGAGGAGGAGAGAGAGTGTTTTAAAGAAGGAGTATACCTGAAGAGGAGGAGAGAGAGTGTTTTAAAGAAGGAGTATACCTGAAGAGGAGGAGGAAGAAAAGGAGGAGGAGAGAGAGTGTTTTAAAGAAGGAGTATACCTGAAGAGGAGTAGAGAGAGTGTTTTAAAGAAGGAGTATACCTGAAGAGGAGGAGGAAGAAAAGGAGGAGGAGAGAGAGTGTTTTAAAGAAGGAGTATACCTGAAGAGGAGGAGGAAGAAAAGGAGGAGGAGAGAGAGTGTTTTAAAGAAGGAGTATACCTGAAGAGGAGGAGGAAGAAAAGGAGGAGTAGAGAGAGTGTTTTAAAAAAGGAGTATACCTGAAGAGGAGTAGAGAGAGTGTTTTAAAGAAGGAGTATACCTGAAGAGGAGGAGGAAGAAAAGGAGGAGAGAGAGAGTGTTTTAAAGAAGGAGTATACCTGCCACCGGACAGGAAGATCACTTTTGCAGAGCAGTTGTTGGAGTTTGTAAATAAAGTTTTGCTTGCTTTGAATAAGGCCTGGCTGCCGGATGGCTATTAGTCACGTAGGGAAACAAAGAGAGAAGAATGACAGAAAGGAAAGACAACCAACCGTGTGTGAGAGAGACAAGTGCCTTGTGAACACTTTGACATCTGAAACATTTCTCCTGTATTTGTGGACAAATGGTGCTCGCTGAAAAAAATGATAGATCTTCAAAGTCAAAATCACATGAAAAAAGTTTGACTCTGTTTCCTCTCCCTGCCTAGCTGTTCTCAGTGGTTTGTACTTCTATAGTTCTACACTAGTTATGATGCAACATATGAACTGTTGCGTGTTCGTTTTTCTACGTGTTTTTTTAATTCTCTGAAGAAAGTGGGACCACACGAAGTGCTTTAGGGGATGCTATATACAGGTGTAGGATCTTCATTTGAGACAGTTTTCTACAGCAGGAAAATAATCCTGCAGCCACAGGAAATGTGAATTATTATGTGGATTAAAATTAACATACACTTTTGTAGGGGTTGATTACATTTTTCGTAAGGGAAAATCAAGTCTGACATTTCTAAGTATAAATTACAAACTTCAGAAGCCTTTTTAAACCCAAAATACACTACATGTTTAAAATGTTTTCCTGCAACAGGGTGATCAAATGAAGATCCTCCATCTGTAAGGACAGACAATGTGAATGGTGGTGGTGAAATGCTAAGCCAAAACATGGTTTCTCTTATGGACCATTGATTTCCTTGTCACCACTCGGGCTATGGTTTTGGCAGTTGTGGGTTCAGGCCTACCGTACACAATCCCTGCTCCTACCAACACCTTGACCAGACCGTCCACATTGCGTTCGTTGAGTGTTGCAAAATAAATGGTCACACTTTATTTGGATCGTTTGGATAGCATCTGTAGATGCTCTACTATCATGTCATACTATCAACAAACTAGCTGTTGATAAGAAACTGTTTGCTAAGGTTACACATATATGTTATTCAATCGTTTCATCCAAACTGCTCGCGCACGTGAACGAGCGTCTGCATATCCAGCTGCTAAAATATAACTTTATTTGAGAAGCTCGAAACGATTCATGTTCCGCCTCTCTCATCTACTCATTGGTTTTCACAAGCATACTAACCCATGTGGGTGATTGAAAGATGAGAGGAGAGATTCATCAAAGATAACTAACTAAAAACGAACCAGGTTTCCCCTTTTATCTGGGAATTAATCGTCAGAGTAGAGAAACACACAATTCGACAAAGACCCAGGAATAAAATGAACCAATTCAGTTAAAATAACAAGCCAATGTTTATCTCCCAGGACAAACTAGCAACAGCAGTGTTTCCACATGTCCACACATTAATATAGTTGGTTCACAGTTGTTTTTGGTATTTTAATTAACCTGCGTGTCATGATCTCGTCTGGTGGGGACAGACAAAATCAACATGCGCAGAGCCGGTTTGGTTAAGGTGCGAAGATGATCAAGAGGTACAGAGAGACGTCAACTAGAAGGCAGCCTGATTCTGATCTGTTTTACACTAATTGGTCATTTGACCAATCACATCAGATCTTTTTCCGAGCTGAAACCGATAGGTCAAAAGACCAATTAGGTTAAAAAATAAATGAAAAAGATCAGAATTGGACTGCCTGTGTAAACACAGATGGATATCTGAGCTCAATATGAGCGTAGAGAAAAACCTCCCATTCACTCTGCTTGGTGCCACTGTCATGGTGCATTCACTTTGGGAATAGTTTGTAAATATATATATATATATATATATGGTGCTTGAGACCATTTCCAATCTAAATGTTTGTATAACTATATGCATATAGCCTGTTTCCTAAAATAACTTTAAGACACAAATGCTTCTTCTTCATCAACCTATTGTATTATGTACAGTGTTCTTGGGTGTTTTGAAAGGCGTTTATTTAAGTGGTAATGCCAGAGAAGCCGGTGTCTGGAAGATATATTGGCACGGGTGTTAGGCCCGAGACGAAGTCAGATGGAACTGAGTAAAAAGGCATTTTAACGTTATAGATTTAGCCAGTGGTAACTTGGAATGGACACCGACTGGAATGTGGTTTTAACCAATCAGCATTCAGGATTAGACCCACCCGTTGTATTAACATGAAATGTATCATTTGTATTATTCTTATTATCATCCTCATGCCCTTTACCCTTTGACCTCTCCCCTCTGTCATGGTCATGAATGAAGGATCTTGTTAATTTAACTCAAGACGGGCTGGAACAGAAAGTTGCTTATATTGTATCATTTATTATCCACACACCTTCTGGTCTGCAAAGCTACTATGCATTTAAAAAATAGACAGAAAATAATTGCTGAGTCCATTTCATATAGAGGTATATTCCAACATATAGACACTTATCATTTTTATTTTAGATATTTAATTTTTCCTGTGCTGTTTTTGTTTGCAACTGTTACATCTGTTTGATTGATGGGAGTAGGAAGAAGTTGTCCCTGGAGGCTGATCTAAGGTCAGTTCTGTACCCTCTAATGGTTAATGATTAGGACTCAGGGTGGGTAATCTGGTCCTAGGTCTGTTCCTAACTTCAACCTGGAGCCTGTTGACGATGGTACACTCCAGGGTCACTTTCAGGATGGTGCAACGTTTCAAAACCTGCACATATAAATGTATCATGTTGAACAGATTGTCTGTTTTGTATAACAGGGAATTGAGTCCACTCTCTTCGCTGCATTTCTAACAATCGAACGTCTCACCTTCCTGAATACACCCTGGGCAACCCATGGAAACGTCTCACTCCGGTGTATAGCCCTTCTTACATCAGCTGATATCTCAAAGTACTGTACAGAAACCCAGCCTAAAACCCCAAACAGCAAGCAATGCAGGTGTAGAAGCACGGTGTCGTGGTGTCTTGGTTCTCTGGCTTTACAGTCTGTGGGGAGTGGGAGAGGTACTGTAGCTGGCAGGGTTGGCCTCATCAGTCAATTTTAGGAAGGGAAATGATATTCAGCCAAAACATCTCCTGAAAAGACTGAATAGAAATGGGATTGACCTGTAGTCCATCCCATGCTAGCTAGGCCTTACTGTGCGGTGGCTGGGCAGGGTGTGTGTGCTTTCAGGAGGCACAAACAGGGGGAAATAAACCCTTTTGAAATGGGAAACTAACATAGTTGGACCAAAAACATTTCCTCCTAATTGTGCCTGCTCAACCTGACCCATGTCTGTGTGTAACTCCATCATCAGAAGCACTTCTGACAGACAAACGGACTGAGAATCTGACGGTGACACAAGGATTGCTGTAAATAAATGATTGTATTCAAGTAAATGTGTGTTATTTTATTCTCTTAATGTTACCGTGCTCGACAATCCTGATTTAATTTAAGTGTAAGTAAACCAACCCCCGTGCCACGAAGTAAGAAAAAATATTCTAATTATCCAATGTGCAGCTATTATGTACATGAACCAATAAGAGCGCTGTTTTTCATGTGCTGGTTATGAACAGAACATTTCCACCAATGTTTACCATAGATGGAACCCACATAGACCCTGGATGGAACCCACATGGCGCCCGGATGGAACCCACATAGAGCCTGGATGGAACCTGGTGTGTGTGTGTGTGTGTGTGTGTGTGTGTGTGTGTGTGTGTGTGTGTGTGTGTGTGTGTGTGTGTGTGTGTGTGTGTGTGTGTGTGTGTGTTCGTGTTCAATTACAACAGTAATTCATCTTCCCCAATGGGGGAAAGTAAGATGTATCAATGCCTCTGGCAGAGACTGAGTAAGCCTTTTTTTTAAAGAATGTGTTTGAAATATTAATGTAGACTGAACAAAAAATTATATATATATAACAGGGATGTTTTTTTGCTGTTTCCCATGCTTGTTCAATGAACCATAAACAAGTAATGAACGTGCAACTGTGGATCGGTCGTTAAGACACTAACTGCTTACAGACGGTAGGCAATTAAGGTCCCAGTTATGAAAACTTAGGACAGGAAAATGGCCTTTCTACTGACTGGAAAAACACCAAAAGAAAGATGCCCAGGGTCCCTGCTCATCTGCGTAAACGTGCCTTAGAGATGCTGCAAGGAGGCATGAGGACTGCAGATTAAATTGCAATGTCCGTACTATGAGATGCCTATGACAGCACTACAGGGAGACCGGACGGACAGCTGATCGTCCTCGCAATGGCAACAGCCTGACCACAATAGGCTGAGAGAGGCTGGACTGAGGGATTGTAAACCTGTTGTAAGGCAGGTCCTCACTAGACTTCACTGGCAACAACGTCGCCTATGGGCACAAACCCACCATCGCTGGACCAGACAGGACTGGCAAAAGGTGCTCTTCACTGACGAGTTGCGGTTTTGTCTCACCAGGGGTGATGGTCGGATTCACGTTTATCGTAGAAGGAATGAGCGTTACACTGAGGCCTGTACTCTGAAGCGGGATCGATTTGTAGGTGGAGTGTCCGTCATGGTCTGGGGCAGTGTGTCACAGCATCATTGGACTACCCTTGTTGTCATTGCAGGCAATCTCAACGCTGTGCGTTACAGGGAAGACATCCTCCTCCCTCATGTGGTACCCTTCCTGCAGGCTCATCCTGACATGACCCTCCAGCATGACAATGCCACCAGCCATACTGCTTGTTCTGTGCATGATTTCCTGCAAGACAGGAATGTCAGTGTTCTGCCATGGCCAGCGAAGAGCCCCGATCTCAATCCCATTGAGCACGTCTGGGACCTGTTGGATCGGAGGGTGAGGGCTAGGGCCATTCCCCCAGAAATGTCTGGGAACTTGCAGGTGTCTTGGTGGAAGAGTCGGGTAACATCTCACAGCAAGAACTGGCAAATCTGGTGCTGTCCATGAGGAGGAGATGCACTGCAGTACTCCATGCAGCTGGTGGCCACACTAGATACTGACTGTTACTTTTGATTTTGATCAGGCTGTTGATTGTGGCCTGTGGAATGTTGTCACAGTCCTCTTCAATGACTGGGATGTCTGGAACACGCTGTCGTACACGTCGATCCAAAGCATCCCAAACTGCTCAATGGGTGACATGTCTGGTGAGTATGCAGGCCATGGAAGAACTGGGACATTGTCAGCTTCCAGGAATTGATTAAAGATCCTTGCGACATGGGGCCCGGCATTATAATGCTGAAACATGAGGTGATGGCAGCGGATGAATGGCACGACAATGGGCCTCAGGATCTCATCACTGTGTCTCAAATTTCCATAGCTAAAATGCAATTGTGTTCGTTAACTGTAGTTTATGCCTGCCTGCCAATACCATAATTCCACTGCCACCATGGGACACTCTGTTCACAACGTTGACATCAGCAAACCACTCGCCCACATGACGCCATACAGGCTGTCTACCATCTGCCCAGTACAGTTGAAACCGGGATTCATCCGTGAAGAGCACACTTCTCCACCATGCCAGTGGCCATCGAAGGTGAACATTTGCCCACTGAAGTCGGCTACGACGTTGAACTGCAGTCAGGTCAAGACGACGACCATTAATATAAGCTTCCCTGACACAGTTTCTGACAATTTGTGCAGAAATTCTTCGGTTGGGCAAACACACAGTTTCATCAGCTGTCCAGGTGGCTGTTCTCAGACGATCCTGCAGGTGAAGAAGCCGGATGTAGAGCTCCTGGGCTGGTGTGGTTACATGTGGTCTGCAGTTGTGAGGCCGGTTGAATGTACTGCCAAATTCTCAAAAACTGCATTTTGAGGCGATTTATGGTAGAGAAATTAACATTCAATTCTCTGGCACAGCTCTGGTGGACATTCCTGCAGTCAATTGCATGCTCCCTCAAAACTTGAGACATCTGTTGTGTGGCAAAACTGCACATTTTAGTGTGGCCTTTTAGTGCCCTCCAGCACAAGCTGCACCTGTGTAATGATCATGCTCTTTAGTCAGCTTCTTGATATGCCAAACCTGTCAGGCAAACGATAAATGCTCACTAACAGGGATGTGAACAAACTTGTGCAAGAATTTGAGAGAAATAAGCTTTTTGTCCATCTGGAACATTTCTGGGATCTTTTATTTAATCTCATGAAACATGGGACCAACACTTTACATTACATGTTGTGTTTATATTGTTGTTCAGTGTATCTCTGCAATCATTATAACTCTGCCACTGACAGCAATTGTGTGTGTAGGCCAGTCACTATCTGGTGGGTTACCATGGGGCTATGTTCTCAGCCCCTGGATTAAGTGTTGCTTCTGACACCCTGCTTTGATCACACACTAGGGGAGAGGAGAGTGGGAGAGGAGAGGAAAGGGGGGAGAGGCCTGCCCCAGAGCGCATGAGAGGGGGGTGAGGGGCCCAAGGCAAAGGAGGTGAGGAAGAAAGGCTGTGAGGGAGATGGAGGGGGAGAGGAGAGAATAGAAGAGGGAAGAGGGAGAGACAGAGACGGGGAGAGGCTCTCCAGGGCACATGAGAGCGTGTGAGGGGAGAAGGGGTAAGTAGAATGAGGGAGAGGGGAGAGAATAGGAGAAGGTAGATAATAGGAGAAGGGTGAGGTAGAGAGGAGAGAATAGGAGAGGGGAGAGGTAGAGAGGAGAGAATAGGAGAGGAGATAATAGGAGAAGGGTGAGGGAGAGGGGAGAGAATAGGAGAAGGGAGAGAATATGAGAAGGGAGAGAATAGGAGAAGGGTGAGGTAGAGAAGAGAGAATAGGAGAGAGGAGAGAATAGGAGAAGGGAGAGAATAGGAGAAGGGTGAGGTAGAGGAGAGAGAATAGGAGAAGGGAGATAATAGGAGAAGGGTGAGGTAGAGGAGAGAATAGGAGAAGGGAGAGAATCGGAGAAGGGTGAGATAGAGAGGAGAGAATAGGAGAGAGGAGAGAATAGGAGAAGGGTGAGGTAGAGAGGAGAGAATAGGAGAGGGGAGAGAATAGGAGAAGGGTGATAATAGGAGACGGGTGAGGTAGAGAGGAGAGAATAGGAGAAGGGAGATAATAGGAGAAGGGTGAGGTAGAGAGGAGAGAATAGGAGAGGGGAGAGAATAGGAGAAGGGAGAGAATAGGAGAAGGGTGAGGTAGAGAGGAGAGAATAGGAGAAGGGTGAGGTAGAAAGGAGAGAATAGGAGAAGGGAGATAATAGGAGAAGGGTGAGGTAGAGAGGAGAGAACAGGAGAAGGGAGATAATAGGAGAAGGGTGAGGTAGAGAGGAGAGAATAGGAGAGGGGAGAGAATAGGAGAGGGGAGATAATAGGAGAAGGGTGAGGTAGAGATAGGAATGGAGAGTGATGGTCCAGGGAAGGAATCAATTGGCTCTCTAAATGATAGGTCGCTGAAGTGAAATTGTCTAGTGATGAATATTTGGTCAGATATAGTATAATATAGGCAGGTAAATCACTTCATTTCCACAGCTGTTTATCAAGATTTTATTATTTGAATCAGTTGTGTAGTACAAGAGTTGGAGAAATGCTGAGGACAGAGTTTGGGAAATGCTGAGGACAGAGTTTGGGAAATGCTGAGGACAGAGTTTGGGAAATGCTGAGGACAGAGCTGAGGACAGAGTTTGGGAAATGCTGAGGACAGAGTTTGGGAAATGCTGAGGACAGAGCTGAGGACAGAGTTTGGGAAATGCTGAGGACAGAGTTTGGGAAATGCTGAGGACAGAGTTTGGGAAATGCTGAGGACAGAGTTTGGGAAATGCTGAGGACAGAGTTTGGGAAATGCTGAGGACAGAGTTTGGGAAATGCTGAGGACAGAGCTGAGGACATAGTTTGGGAAAGGCTGAGGACAGAGTTTGGGAAATTCTGAGGACAGAGTTGAGGACAGAGTTTGGGAAATGCTGAGGACAGAGTTTGGGAAATGCTGAGGACAGAGTTTGGGAAATTCTGAGGACAGAGTTGAGGACAGAGTTTGGGAAATGCTGAGGACAGAGTTGAGGACAGAGTTTGGGAAATGCTGAGGACAGAGTTTGGGAAATGCTGAGGACAGAGTTTGGGAAATGCTGAGGACAGAGTTTGGGAAATACAGAGGACAGAGTTTGGGAAATGCTGAGGACAGAGTTTGGGAAATTCTGAGGACAGAGTTGAGGACAGAGTTTGGGAAATGCTGAGGACAGAGTTGAGGACAGAGTTTGGGAAATGCTGAGGACAGAGTTTGGGAAATGCTGAGGACAGAGTTTGGGAAATGCTGAGGACAGAGTTTGGGAAATACAGAGGACAGAGTTTGGGAAATGCTGAGGACAGAGTTGAGGACCTGAGTTTGGGAAATGCTGCTTGAGGAAGAGATGGTCAGGGAAGCGGAAACAGTTTCCTTATTTTTTGTTGCGTTGCTGTAGTATTGAAGCCAATCTATTCCTATTGAGTAAAATCTGGCCATTTGCAGACTATCAACGTTCATTAACAGGATAGCTGGATTATAAAATAAATTCAGACTAGGAAGGAAATTATTTTGAGGTTGTGTTTCATGCGGTATCGCTCCATGTAACTCCATGTATCTGTGAGGGAGGTTTAATGTGGGTTGAGAGATTCACTCTCTCTGTCTTCTGCCTCTCCCACAGGATCTGGGTAGTTATTTTATTGTCCTCCACATTCAGCGGGTAGATATTTTAGACTGACTGCCTACCGTTAATTGCCTACCGTCTGTAAGCTGTTTAGTGTCTTAACGACCGTTCCACAGGTTGTTAATTGTTTATGGTTCATTGAACAAGCATGGGAAACAGTGTTTAAACCCTTTACAATGAATATCTGTGAAGTTATTTGGAATTTTACGAATTATCTTTGAAAGACAGGGTCCTGTTTCTTTTTTTGCTGAGTTTAGTATATACTGTACCTCAAGTCATTTTCTCTAGCTACTGTATGGATGGATCATATCTGAGACTAGAACCATTAAATCGCTCCCTACCCTCAATACAAACCTGTGAGTTTCTCTGTTTGTCTGTGAACAAACCGAAGGTCCCACACTAAAGCAATACTAAATGTTATTGACATAATTGGCACGACATGATTCAATTGCTATAGGCGATGCCAACATTCACCTTTTGAGATCTAAACCTCTTTCTCAAGAGACCTGTCTGTGTTGATAAGACCATTGCAAAGACCCATAATAACCAAGCTAGCTACAAGAGCAGGGTTGCAAAATTCTGCTAACTTTCTGAAAATGTTCCAGTTTTCCAGAAATCCTGGAATTAAGCAGAAAATCTGGGAATCCTCCAACCAGGATCCCTGGAAAACCATGGTGTTTTGTGAAAAAAATGAATTTTGCAACCCTATGGAAGAGGAACACCACGAGTGAGTGAGCAGTTAGAAACACCATCCACAGCTCAGACGTCAGTCAGTCAGTCAATCAGTCTGCTACAGCTCCGTCTCCACCATCCACAGCTCAGATCTCAGTCAGTCTGCTACAGCTCCGTCACCACCACCCACAGCTCAGATCTCAGTCAGTCAGTCAATCAGTCTGCTACAGCTCCGTCACCACCATCCACAGCTCAGATCTCAGTCAGTCAGTCAGTCTGCTACAGCTCCGTCACCACCATCCACAGCTCAGATCTCAGTCAGTCAGTCAGTCTGCTACAGCTCCGTCACCACCATCCACAGCTCAGATCTCAGTCAATCAGTCTGCTACAGCTCCGTCACCACCATCCACAGCTCAAATCTCAGTCAGTCAGTCAGTCTGCTACAGCTCCGTCACCACCATCCACAGCTCAGATCTCAGTCAGTCAGTCAGTCTGCTACAGCTCCGTCACCACCATCCACAGCTCAGATCTGTCAGTCAATCAGTCTGCTACAGCTCCGTCACCACCATCCACAGCTCAGATCTGTCAGTCAATCAGTCTGCTACAACTCCGTCACCACCATCCACAGCTCAGATCTCAGTCAGTCAGTCAGTCTGCTACAGCTCCGTCACCACCATCCACAGCTCAGATCTGTCAGTCAATCAGTCTGCTACAGCTCCGTCACCACCATCCACAGCTCAGATCTCAGTCAGTCAGTCAGTCTGCTACAGCTCCGTCACCACCATCCACAGCTCAGATCTCAGTCAGTCAGTCAGTCTGCTACAGCTCCGTCACCACCATCCACAGCTCAGATCTCAGTCAGTCAGTCAGTCTGCTACAGCTCCGTCACCACCATCCAAAGCTCAGATCTGTCAGTCAATCAGTCTGCTACAGCTCCGTCACCACCATCCACAGCTCAGATCTCGGTCAGTCAGTCAGTCTGCTACAGCTCCGTCACCACCATCCACAGCTCAGATATCAGTCAGTCAGTCAGTCTGCTACAGCTCCGTCACCACCATCCACAGCTCAGATCTGTCAGTCAATAAGTCTGCTACAACTCCGTCACCACCATCCACAGCTCAGATCTCAGTCAGTCAGTCAGTCTGCTACAGCTCCGTCACCACCATCCACAGCTCAGATCTGTCAGTCAATCAGTCTGCTACAGCTCCGTCACCACCATCCACAGCTCAGATCTCAGTCAGTCAGTCAGTCTGCTACAGCTCCGTCACCACCATCCACAGCTCAGATCTGTCAGTCAATCAGTCTGCTACAACTCCGTCACCACCATCCACAGCTCAGATCTCAGTCAGTCAGTCAGTCTGCTACAGCTCCGTCACCACCATCCACAGCTCAGATCTGTCAGTCAATCAGTCTGCTACAGCTCCGTCACCACCATCCACAGCTCAGATCTCAGTCAGTCAGTCAGTCTGCTACAGCTCCGTCACCACCATCCACAGCTCAGATCTCAGTCAGTCAGTCAGTCTGCTACAGCTCCGTCACCACCATCCACAGCTCAGATCTGTCAGTCAATCAGTCTGCTACAGCTCCGTCACCACCATCCACAGCTCAGATCTGTCAGTCAATCAGTCTGCTACAACTCCGTCACCACCATCCACAGCTCAGATCTCAGTCAGTCAGTCAGTCTGCTACAGCTCCGTCACCACCATCCACAGCTCAGATCTGTCAGTCAATCAGTCTGCTACAGCTCCGTCACCACCATCCACAGCTCAGATCTCAGTCAGTCAGTCAGTCTGCTACAGCTCCGTCACCACCATCCACAGCTCAGATCTCAGTCAGTCAGTCAGTCTGCTACAGCTCCGTCACCACCATCCACAGCTCAGATCTGTCAGTCAATCAGTCTGCTACAGCTCCGTCACCACCATCCACAGCTCAGATCTGTCAGTCAATCAGTCTGCTACAACTCCGTCACCACCATCCACAGCTCAGATCTCGGTCAGTCAGTCAGTCTGCTACAGCTCCGTCACCACCATCCACAGCTCAGATATCAGTCAGTCAGTCAGTCTGCTACAGCTCCGTCACCACCATCCACAGCTCAGATCTGTCAGTCAATCAGTCTGCTACAACTCCGTCACCACCATCCACAGCTCAGATCTCAGTCAGTCAGTCAGTCTGCTACAGCTCCGTCACCACCATCCACAGCTCAGATCTGTCAGTCAATCAGTCTGCTACAGCTCCGTCACCACCATCCACAGCTCAGATCTCAGTCAGTCAGTCAGTCTGCTACAGCTCCGTCACTACCATCCACAGCTCAGATCTGTCAGTCAATCAGTCTGCTACAACTCCGTCACCACCATCCACAGCTCAGATCTCAGTCAGTCAGTCAGTCTGCTACAGCTCCGTCACCACCATCCACAGCTCAGATCTGTCAGTCAATCAGTCTGCTACAGCTCCGTCACCACCATCCACAGCTCAGATCTCAGTCAGTCAGTCAGTCTGCTACAGCTCCGTCACCACCATCCACAGCTCAGATCTCAGTCAGTCAATCAGTCTGCTACAGCTCCGTCACCACCATCCACAGCTCAGATCTCAGTCAGTCAGTCAGTCTGCTACAGCTCCGTCACCACCATCCACAGCTCAGATCTCAGTCAGTCAATCAGTCTGCTACAGCTCCGTCACCACCATCCACAGCTCAGATCTCAGTCAGTCAATCAGTCTGCTACAGCTCCATCACCACCATCCACAGCTCAGATCTCAGTCAGTCAGTCAGTCTGCTACAGCTCCGTCACCACCATCCACAGCTCAGATCTGTCAGTCAATCAGTCTGCTACAGCTCCGTCACCACCATCCACAGCTCAGATCTCAGTCAGTCAGTCAGTCTGCTACAGCTCCGTCACCACCATCCACAGCTCAGATCTCAGTCAGTCAGTCAGTCTGCTACAGCTCCGTCACCACCATCCACAGCTCAGATCTGTCAGTCAATCAGTCTGCTACAGCTCCGTCACCACCATCCACAGCTCAGATCTGTCAGTCAATCAGTCTGCTACAACTCCGTCACCACCATCCACAGCTCAGATCTCGGTCAGTCAGTCAGTCTGCTACAGCTCCGTCACCACCATCCACAGCTCAGATCTCAGTCAGTCAGTCAGTCTGCTACAGCTCCGTCACCACCATCCACAGCTCAGATCTGTCAGTCAATCAGTCTGCTACAGCTCCGTCACCACCATCCACATCTCAGATCTCAGTCAGTCAGTCAGTCTGCTACAGCTCCGTCACCACCATCCACAGCTCAGATCTGTCAGTCAATCAGTCTGCTACAGCTCCGTCACCACCATCCACAGCTCAGATCTCAGTCAGTCAGTCAGTCTGCTACAGCTCCGTCACCACCATCCACAGCTCAGATCTCAGTCAGTCAGTCAGTCTGCTACAGCTCCGTCACCACCATCCACAGCTCAGATCTCAGTCAGTCAATCAGTCTGCTACAGCTCCGTCACCACCATCCACAGCTCAGATCTCAGTCAGTCAATCAGTCTGCTACAGCTCCGTCACCACCATCCACAGCTCAGATCTCAGTCAGTCAGTCAGTCTGCTACAGCTCCGTCACCACCATCCACAGCTCAGATCTCAGTCAGTCAATCAGTCTGCTACAGCTCCGTCACCACCATCCACAGCTCAGATCTGTCAGTCAATCAGTCTGCTACAACTCCGTCACCACCATCCACAGCTCAGATCTCAGTCAGTCAGTCAGTCTGCTACAGCTCCGTCACCACCATCCACAGCTCAGATCTCAGTCAGTCAGTCAGTCTGCTACAGCTCCGTCACCACCATCCACAGCTCAGATCTCAGTCAGTCAGTCAGTCTGCTACAACTCCGTCACCACCATCCACAGCTCAGATCTCAGTCAGTCAGTCAGTCTGCTACAGCTCCGTCACCACCATCCACAGCTCAGATCTGTCAGTCAATCAGTCTGCTACAGCTCCGTCACCACCATCCACAGCTCAGATCTCAGTCAGTCAGTCAGTCTGCTACAGCTCCGTCACCACCATCCACAGCTCAGATCTCAGTCAGTCAGTCAGTCTGCTACAGCTCCGTCACCACCATCCACAGCTCAGATCTGTCAGTCAATCAGTCTGCTACAGCTCCGTCACCACCATCCACAGCTCAGATCTGTCAGTCAATCAGTCTGCTACAACTCCGTCACCACCATCCACAGCTCAGATCTCGGTCAGTCAGTCAGTCTGCTACAGCTCCGTCACCACCATCCACAGCTCAGATCTCAGTCAGTCAGTCAGTCTGCTACAGCTCCGTCACCACCATCCACAGCTCAGATCTGTCAGTCAATCAGTCTGCTACAACTCCGTCACCACCATCCACAGCTCAGATCTCAGTCAGTCAGTCAGTCTGCTACAGCTCCGTCACCACCATCCACAGCTCAGATCTGTCAGTCAATCAGTCTGCTACAGCTCCGTCACCACCATCCACAGCTCAGATCTCAGTCAGTCAGTCAGTCTGCTACAGCTCCGTCACCACCATCCACAGCTCAGATCTCAGTCAGTCAGTCAGTCTGCTACAGCTCCGTCACCACCATCCACAGCTCAGATCTCAGTCAGTCAGTCAGTCTGCTACAGCTCCGTCACCACCATCCACAGCTCAGATCTCAGTCAGTCAATCAGTCTGCTACAGCTCCGTCACCACCATCCACAGCTCAGATCTCAGTCAGTCAATCAGTCTGCTACAGCTCCGTCACCACCATCCACAGCTCAGATCTCAGTCAGTCAGTCAGTCTGCTACAGCTCCGTCACCACCATCCACAGCTCAGATCTCAGTCAGTCAATCAGTCTGCTACAGCTCCGTCACCACCATCCACAGCTCAGATCTGTCAGTCAATCAGTCTGCTACAACTCCGTCACCACCATCCACAGCTCAGATCTCAGTCAGTCAGTCAGTCTGCTACAGCTCCGTCACCACCATCCACAGCTCAGATCTCAGTCAGTCAGTCAGTCTGCTACAGCTCCGTCACCACCATCCACAGCTCAGATCTCAGTCAGTCAGTCAGTCTGCTACAACTCCGTCACCACCATCCACAGCTCAGATCTCAGTCAGTCAGTCAGTCTGCTACAGCTCCGTCACCACCATCCACAGCTCAGATCTCAGTCAGTCAGTCAGTCTGCTACAGCTCCGTCACCACCATCCACAGCTCAGATCTCAGTCAGTCAGTCAATCAGTCTGCTACAGCTCCGTCACCACCATCAGCAGCCTAATCCCTTGTTGTTTTCCCACTGTCTCATCCACACCGAGTAATTGCGTCAGTGAGAAATCATCAGTATACACAAGGTTTACCTAAGGTTTAACAGGGGAAGTAGAATGTTAGGGCTGAGTGAGAGAGTCATGCAGGGAGATGAGCTGGTCAACCGATAGGCTACCCTGCTCAACTTACACACACACACACACATCTGAACCCAGCTTACACACACAGTTAAAGAGGGTGTCTCTGTGAGTTTAATGGGTTATTTAGAAGAACAGGGAACAGAAGGAAAACAAATAAAGACCAAGTGAGGAGAGGGGGGAGAAGCGTAGCTCCAGGAAATGATCATTTTATTACCACATATCATGGCACAGCTCTTCATCACCAACATGTACTACTTTCTGAACAGCCGTGGACTTCTCAAATCCCCTCTCTAGGGCGGGTTGCTAAGCACAGTCCATCTCCACCCGACACTCCTCTAAACATCCTGATGAGGTCAGGAGGTGCTGGTTGCCATGGGTAGCCTTCATGATGTCATACTGTAGGCCCGTAGAGGAGATAGGAGGGAGCAGGGGTGTATTCAGTGACTTGGAGCGTTCACAGTTCATAACCTTACCCAAACGTAATGACTAGTGATTCCCTACTCCTACCGTGTCTGTCGTGCAGTCTGTAACGTTGTATCCTCCTGTCCAAAAGCCCTGAGAGACTGTAGATGAGGGGAGACTGGGATAGGGCAGACATAGCAATCGTTCAGCACCAGTCTCAGTTTGTGCTGTGCGTCCTACAGGCAAACTAAGAAGTGCTGAAGCTTGGCCACCATCATCAGCTGAATGGTGTGGGCAGGGTGGGGATCTGGATAGTACTGCCTGGTGAGGGAGGAGGGGGGGTAGAGGACATACAGTAGAGTGATTAGTGGGGTGGAGGTACTGACTGTCGCAAGAGGACAACAACTTTGATTACAGTGAAATCTTCTAAACGCTCTGTGGATACGATTGAGCCTGGAGTGCCAGGTGGGCGCAGTTTGCACTTTTGGGACAATTCCATTAGTGCCATTGCCCCAACTAAGCTCTCACATAAGTGTGGCTCTCAAGTATTTGGAAGAACACCAATACTACTTGAACCCATGTCTATCTCACAGTCCTCAAAGACCATTATAACGGACTACTATAATAGACAGACAGGAGAGAGTAGAGCTTTGTTTCCAATCCACTGCCTTTCTATTGAGGAATAGAGAGAGACAGAGAGAGAGAGAGAGAAAAAGATATGGGTGCAGATAGAGGTACTGGGTGCTGATAAATGGAGGGAAAATAGGAACAGTGTTTTTTTTATAATTGAATGAGGTCAGAATCTTCAATTTAAAAAAACAACGTGGAGTATTTACTGGTGTCTGGGTAAATATGACTATTGTTTATTTGTTGGGGGGGGAAATGGTTTATTTAAACATGTAAACCTTGATTTTCAGCGGACGGTAAGGAGGCGCTAGTGTTAAACGCACGTTAGTTTGAAATTCCGTCATATCGAAACTGCCGCACTGGCATTTTAAAGCCTTCACGCCAGGTTCGCCAATTTACCTGTATAGGATCAGCTCACTTGCGCTGTGGTGGGAGGGGTGGAAATATTTAAGGTGTGTACTTAACGTGCACCAATATGCCAATCTCAGTGAGCGCAACTAGTGATATTTAAGACAGACAAAAAGCTGGTCTTAGCGGTAACGCAATTGTTTATGGTGTTGAGCTTGTTGTCATTTTGCCAGAGGATGCCTTAACTACATCACCAATGTTTTATTAAAATATCACGAGCATCAAAACAGTCAACAGACATTCCCCTTTTTGGGGGGAATGACTGTAGGAAGCCTGTTTAAGAACATTAAGTTATTTAAGAAGACAGCTTATTGTTTTCTCGTTTATCATTTTGTAAAAAATGCATCTTCCACTTTTCTCTGTCGGACCTAACTGTTACATGGCGGGAATTCCAACCTCTGTCCGTGGTGCTGAATCCACTATATTTGCCTGTTTGTTTGCTACTGGGCATATCAACGGTGATGGCAGACCGCTTTCCTCCCGGCCTGCTCGATCTTCCTCTCCTGCTCCGTGGCTGAGTGACTCACAGCGTGGTCACAGAAGACCTATCATCCTTCCTCCCCCTACTTTTTACCTTCTCTTCATCTGAATCTGCTTCTAAAGCCACTTTATATCACCATAAATGTCAAGCTACTGCCTCGAACCCTGGGAAACTCTTCTCCACTTTCTCATCCCTTAATCCCCCATCTCCTATCTCCTATCTCCTTGGATGACTTTGTCAAGTACTTTATAAAAGGGTTGGCATCCTTTCTTCATTGACTGAGCCCACTGGTCACACACACAGAACCACGGCTTGACCCCTTACTCCCATCTCTCTCCAGATAATATCCTGTGACTTGTGTCCGGCCGGCAACAACCTGCCCACTTATTCCATCCCCTCCATTATACAGACCATCTCTGGAGATCTTCTCCCTTTCCTAACTTCCTTCATTAACACATCCCAGACCACTGGCTGCATCCCCTCTGACTTCAAAATGGCCAGAGAGTCGCTCCCCTCCTCAAGAAACCAACACTCAAAAACTACAGACAGGCATACCTTCCTTCTCTTTCCAAAACAGTTTAGCGTGCTGTCTCTGACCAACTGTCTCGTTATCCCTGTCAGAAGGATCTTCTTGACCCTAACCTAACCAGTCAGGCTTCAAGGTGGTTCTCTGTGTCATGGAGGTTCTCCGCTCTGCCAACGCTGACTCTCTGTCCTCTGTTCTCATCCTCAATCCGCTACCTCCACACGGTGAACCATCAGATCCTCTTCCGCACCTTCTCAAGGTTGGGCGTCTCAGATTCCGCAAACTCCTGGATTGCGTCGTACCTGGTTTGTTGCTCCTACCAGGTGGCATGGAAAGGATTTGTGTCTGCACCCCATGCTCTCACTACCGGTGTTCCTCAGAGCTCGGTTCTAGGCTCTCTCCTATTTTCTCTTTACACCAAGTCACTCAGCTCTGTCATATCCTCACATGGTCTCCTTACTATGCGGATGACGCTCAACTACTTTTCTCCTCTGCCTTCTGACACTGAGGTGGTGATACTTTTGGCCATGTAGTGTATGTGGACACCTCATAAAATGTCGGCAATTTCAGCCAAACCCATTGCTGAAAGGTGTGTAAAATCGAGCACACAGCTCCATAGACAAACACTGGCAGTAGAATGGCCCGAAATGAAGAGCTCAGTGGCTTTCTTGAGGATGCCACCTTTCCAACAAGTCAGTTCTCCATAGTTCCAGTGAAGGGAAATATTGACTCTACAGCATACAATGACATTCTAGAAGATTTTGTGCTTCCAACTTTCTGGCAACAGTTTAGAGAAGGCCCTTTCCTGTTTCAGCATGACACCACCCCATGCACAAAGAGAGGTCAATACAGAAATGGTTTGTCAAGATCGTTGTGGAAGAATTTGACTTCAACCCTATCGAACACTTTTGAGATAAATTGGAATGCCAACTGCGAGCCAGGCCTTATCGCCAAACATCAGTTCCCGACCTCAATAATGATTTTATGAATCGAAGGAAGTCCCCGCAGCAAAGTCCAGACCAGGTTTCCACCGTGCGCATTCCTGCTGAGTATTTCGATTTGGCTATCGCCTTCAGTAAGAAGAAGGTGACCCTATTACCACCCCATCAACAGGGGGATTGCGTGATAAACCTCCAGGTAAATGCTTGAGGGGGCTGAGCACCCTTTCCTCATCTGGACTGACCACCGTAACCTGGAGTATATACGATCGGCTAGGAGACTGAATCCTCATCAGGCAAGGTGGGCCAAGTATTTCACCCGATTTCGTTTTACGATCTCGTATCGACCAGGTTCCCTCAATACTAAGGCCGACGCGATGTCCCGACTATACGACACTGATGACCGGTCCATCGATCCTACTCCCATCATTCCGGCTGCCAAGCTGGTAGCACCGGTAGTATGGCAGGTGGACGCGTACATCGAGCGGGCCCTAAGGGAGGAACCTGCGCCTCCACAGTGCCCGGAGGGTCGTAGGTACGTGCCACTCCCTGTTCGTGATCAATTGATTTGGTGGGCTCATAGTCTACCCTCGTCAGGTCACCCGGGTATATTGAGGACGGTGCGAGGTCTTAGAGGGAAGTACTGGTGGCCTACCTTGTTGAGAGATGTGCGCTTCTATGTCTCCTCCTGTTTGGTGTGCGCCCAGAGTAAGGCTCCTAGGCACTTGCCACGAGGGAAATTACAACCCCTCCCCGTTCCACAACGGACGTGGTCCCATCTACCGGTGGATTTTCTTACGGATCTTCCCATCTCAGGGGAACACGACGATCCAGGTCGTTGTGGATCGGTTCTCGAATTCCTGCCATCTTATCCCGTTGCCCGGTCTCCTTACGGGCCTGCAGACTGCGGAAGCACTGTTCACCCATGTCTTCGGGCACTACGGGGTGCCAGAGGATATCGTTTCTGATTGGGGTCCCCAGTTTACATCCCGAGTATGGAAGGCGTTTATGGAGCGTCTGGAGGTCTCGGTCAGCCGGACCTTGGGTTATCACCCGGAGAGTAATGGGCAGGTGGAGAGAGTGAACCAGGAAGTGGATAGGTTTCTGCGGTCATATTGCCAGGACCGGCCAGGGGAGTGGGCGAGATATATCCCCTGGGCTGACTCACTAAGCCACTCCTCTACCAACATGTCACCGTTTGAGTGTGTGTTGGGGTACCAGCCGGTTCTGGCACCATGGCATCAGAGCCAGACCGAGGCTCCTGCGGTGGAGGAGTGGGTGCAGTGCTCTAAGGAGACCAGGAGAGCCGTCCAGGAGTCATTGCGTCAGGCGAGTGGACGGCAGAAGAAGAGCGCTGACCGTCACCGTAGTGAGGCTCTCGACCCGAAACCTGCCCCTCCGCCTGCCCTGCTGGAAGCTGGGTCCACAGTGTGTAGGGACATTTAAAGTCCTGAGGAGAATAAACGAGGTGTGTTATCGATTGTTACTCCCTTCGTATTATCGTATTAACCCCTCGTTTCATGTGTCTCTCCTCAGGCCGGTGGTAGCTGGTCCCATGCAGGAAGGTGAGGTTCTGGAGGTCCCTCCTTCCCCTCTGGACATCGAGGGGTCCCCGGCGTACACGATAGGGGCCTGCAGTACCTCGTGGACTGGGAGGGGTACGGGGCAGAGGAGAGGTGCCGGGTCCCGGTGGGGGATATGTTGGATCCCACTATGCTAAGGGAATTCCATCGCCTCCATCCGGATCGCCCTGCGCCTCGCCCCCCCGGGTTGTCCCCGAGGCCGATGTCGGCGTGCGCGTCAGGTGACGGAGGGTACTGTCACGAATACCACCGAAGGTGGCTCCCCTTCCTGTTCGGGTGGCAATCGGCGGTCGTCGTCGTCGTCGGTCTACTAGCAGCCACCGATCACTTTTTCCTTTTTGTTTGTTTTTGTCTAATTGTTTTCATCTGTTCCTTGTTGGGGTTTTGGGATGGGTTTATTTAAGTTCGTTTAGCCCGCTGGGTGGGCTTGTGGTTATTTCACGTTAGTGGTGTTTGTGTACTTTTGGGTTTTCGCTGTCTGGTATCTTGGTAACAGTGGGTTTGGGTTTTGTTGCGCCTGTGTTTTGGGCTTTACCCATGTTTGTATCTGTTACTGTGCTTGAGGACATTAAAGCGTTTTTTCCCGTCTACCTTCTGCTCTCTGCGTCTGACTCCACACCCATCACTCTCCCAACGTTACATTTTTATCTGTGGATTAATTGTCGGAGGAGAGAAACACAACAATGAATGACTCAAAATGTGTCAAAAAATATATATAATTTCAGGTTAAATAACAACCCAATGTTTATCTCCCAGGACAAATTAGCTAGCAACTGCAAGCTAGCTAAATGTCCATGAATGTTTCATGTGGGTTTAGACCTGTCCCCAAATTAATATACAGTGCCTTGCGAAAGTATTCGGCCCCCTTGAACTTTGCGACCTTTTGCCACATTTCAGGCTTCAAACATAAAGATATAAAACTGTATTTTTTTGTGAAGAATCAACAACAAGTGGGACACAATCATGAAGTGGAACGACATTTATTGGATATTTAAAACTTTTTTAACAAATAAAAAACTGAAAAATTGGGCGTGCAAAATTATTCAGCCCCCTTAAGTTAATACTTTGTAGCGCCACCTTTTGCTGCGATTACAGCTGTATGTCGCTTGGGGTATGTCTCTATCACTTTTGCACATCGAGAGACTGAATTTTTTTCCCATTCCTCCTTGCAAAACAGCTCGAGCTCAGTGAGGTTGGATGGAGAGCATTTGTGAACAGCAGTTTTCAGTTCTTTCCACAGATTCTCGATTGGATTCAGGTCTGGACTTTGACTTGGCCATTCTAACACCTGGATATGTTTATTTTGAACCATTCCATTGTAGATTTTGCTTTATGTTTTGGATCATTGTCTTGTTGGAAGACAAATCTCCGTCCCAGTCTCAGGTCTTTTGCAGACTCCATCAGGTTTTCTTCCAGAATGGTCCTGTATTTGGCTCCATCCATCTTCCCATCAATTTTAACCATCTTCCCTGTCCCTGCTGAAGAAAAGCAGGCCCAAACCATGATGCTGCCACCATCATGTTTGACAGTGGGGATGGTGTGTTCAGCTGTGTTGCTTTTACGCCAAACATAACGTTTTGCATTGTTGCCAAAAAGTTCAATTTTGGTTTCATCTGACCAGAGCACCTTCTTCCACATGTTTGGTGTGTCTCCCAGGTGGCTTGTGGCAAACTTTAAACAACACTTTTTATGGATATCTTTAAGAAATGGCTCTCTTCTTGCCACTCTTCCATAAAGGCCAGATTTGTGCAATAAACAACTGATTGTTGTCCTATGGACAGAGTCTCCCACCTCAGCTGTAGATCTCTGCAGTTCATCCAGAGTGATCATGGGCCTCTTGGCTGCATCTCTGATCAGTCTTCTCCTTGTATGAGCTGAAAGTTTAGAGGGACGGCCAGGTCTTGGTAGATTTGCAGTGGTCTGATACTCCTTCCATTTCAATATTATCGCTTGCACAGTGCTCCTTGGGATGTTTAAAGCTTGGGAAATCTTTTTGTATTCAAATCCGGCTTTAAACTTCTTCACAACAGTATCTCGGACCTGCCTGGTGTGTTCCTTGTTCTTCATGATGCTCTCTGCACTTTTAACGGACCTATGAGACTTTATTTATACGGAGACTTGATTACACACAGGTGGATTGTATTTATCATCATTAGTCATTTAGGTCAACATTGGATCATTCAGAGATCCTCACTGAACTTCTGGAGAGAGTTTGCTGCACTGAAAGTAAAGGGGCTGAACATTTTTGCACGCCCAATTTTTCAGTTTTTGTTTTGTTAAAAAAGTTTGAAATATCCAATAAATGTTGTTCCACTTCATGATTGTGCTCCACTTGTTGTTGATTCTTCACAAAAAAATACAGTTTTATATCTTTATGTTTGAAGCCTGAAATGTGGCAAAAGGTCGCAAAGTTCAAGGGGGCCGAATACTTTCGCAAGGCACTGTATAATGACAAAAAATATAAAAGCAACATGTAAAGTGTTGGTCCCATGTTTCATGAGCTGAATTGAAAGATCCCAGCATGATCATTACACAGGTGCACCTTGAGCTGGGGACAATAAAAGGCCACTCTAAAATGTGTAGTTTTGTCACACAACAATGCCACAGATGTCTCAAGTTTTGAGGGAGTGTGCAATTGGCATGCTGACAGCAGGAATGTCCACCAGAGCTATAGCCAAATAATTGAATGTTCATTCCTCTACCATAAATCGCCTCAAAATGTTGTTTTTGAGAATTTGGCAGTACATTCAACCGGCCTCACAACTGCAGACCACATGTAACCATGCCAGCCCAGGACCTCTACACCCGGCTTCTTCACCTGCAGGATCGTCTGAGACCAGCCACCTGGACGGCTGATGAAACTGTGGGTTTGCACAACCAAATCATTTCTGCACAAACTGTCAGAAACCATCTCAGGGAAGCTCATCTGTGTGCTCGTTGTCCTCACCAGGGTCTTGACCTGAATGCAGTTTGGCGTCGTAACCGATTTCAGTGGGCAAATGCTCACCTTCGATGGCCACTGGCACGCTGGAGAAGTGTGCTCTTCAAGGATGAATCCCGGTTTCAACTGTACTGGGCAGATGGCAGACATCGTGTACGGCGTCATGTGGGCGAGCGGTTTGCTGCTGTCATTGTTGTAAACAGAGGGCCTCATGGTTGCATTGGGTTTATGGTATGGGCAGGCATAAGCTACGGACAGCAAACACAACTGCATTTTATCAATGACAATTTGAATGCACAGAGATACCATGACGAAATCCTGAGGCCCATTGTCGTGCCATTCATCTACCGCCTTCACCTCATGTTTCAGCATGATAATGCACAGCCCCATGTCATAAGGATCTGTACACAATTCCTGGAAGCTGAACATTTGCCAGTTCTTCCATGGCCTGCATACTTACCAGACATGTCACCCATGGAGCATGTTTGGGATGCTCTGGATCGACGTGTACAACAGAGTGTTCCAGTTCCCGTCAATATCCATCAACTTCTCACAGGCACTGTAGAGGAGTGAGACAACATTCCACAGGCCACAATCAACCTGCTGATCAAGATGTGTCACGCTGCATGAGGCAAATGGTGGTCACACCAGATACTGACTGGTTTTCTGATCCACGCCACTAGTGTTTTTTAAGGTACCTGTGACCAACAGATCTGTATTCCCAGTCACGTGAAATACATAGATTAGGGCCTAATTAATTTATTTCAATTGGCTGATTTCCTTCTACAGTATGAATTGTAACTCAGTAAAATCTTTGAAATTGTTGCCTGTTGCATTTATATTTGTGGTCAGTGTAGTTGGTTCAGAGTTGGTTTTGGTATTTTAACCTGCGTATCATGATCATGTCTGGTGGGGATAGACAAAATCAACATGCGCACGATGGTGCACGCAAAGAAACCGGTTTGGTCAGCATGTTAGAGAGCACTCACTCACAGAGAGAATACACACCGTTAGAGAACACACACACACACACACACTCACAGAGAGAATACTCACCGTTAGAGAACACACACACTCACTCACAGAGAGAATACACACCGTTAGAGAACACACACACACACACAGAGAGAATGCACACTGTTAGAGAACACACACACACTCACAGAGAGAATACACACTGTTAGAGAACACACATACACACTCAGAGAGAATACACACCGTTAGAGAACACACACACACACACACACACACACACACACACACACTCACAGAGAGAATACACACCGTTAGAGAACACACACACTCACTCACAGAGAGAATGCACACACACTCACAGAGAGAATACACACTGTTAGAGAACACACACACACACACTCAGAGAGAATACACACCGTTAGAGAACACACACACACACACACACTCACAGAGAGAATACACACCGTTAGAGAACACACACACACCCTCACAGAGAGAATACACACCGTTAGAGAACACACACACACTCACAGAGAGAATACACACCGTTAGAGAACACACACACACAGAGAGAATACACACTGTTAGAGAACACACACCCTCAGAGAGAATACACACCGTTAGAGAACACACACACACTCACAGAGAGAATACACACCGTTAGAGAACACACACACACAGAGAGAATACACACTGTTAGAGAACACACACCCTCACAGAGAGAATACACACCATTAGAGAGAACACACACACACACTCACAGAATGGCTACATACTCCTAGAGAACAAACACACTCACAGAGAGAACACACACTAACAGACAGAATACACACTTCTAAGGAACGCACACACATTCACAGAGAGAACACACACTCAGAGAGAGAATAGACGTACACTCTACACAACAGCATAACTTCATAAAGTACACAGAACATAATTCGCTGTGTTTCATACTCTATGGAAATGGTGGGAATGAATACAAACGTATCATCAGCTTAGCATCTTGAAGTCTATGAAGTTGGCTTACTGGTAAACCTCTTTTTAGGGGGAGAGGGTGATCAACTACTATACTGACAGCTGATAGTTATCTGTAGGT
This sequence comes from Oncorhynchus mykiss, assembly GCF_013265735.2. Lineage (NCBI taxonomy): Eukaryota > Metazoa > Chordata > Actinopteri > Salmoniformes > Salmonidae > Oncorhynchus > Oncorhynchus mykiss. The sequence continues at coordinate 52,302,735 of NC_048583.1, read as the reverse complement.
TTTCTGTCAGCTGTAGTACTTAGAGATTGTCCCTTCTTTGTAACAAGTACATCTAAGAAATGTATAGAGTTAATGTTCTTTTCCATAGTGAAGGAAATGGATTGTACTCTAGACTTAATGTAGTTAAGAAATTATTTTCATTTCATTTCAGAACCAGTCCAGATCATAAAGCAATGGAGGTCCAATTTTGAACATGATTTTTGTAAGCATTATTTTCCTAAATAAAATCCAATTAGAATTTCCCCATGAAGAGATTTGCATAGTTGGGAGCTAATGGGGTTCCCATTGCTTGAACTTTCTGAATCTGAACTGCTGTAGATCAGCTTGGAGGTTATCGATCTTGGTTTTGATCTTCCGCTGGAGTCTGTCTGCTTCTTCTCGATTATATGTCTGTTCAATTTCCCTTTTGCATTCATTGGTAACTTGTTTTATAGTAGAAAGCTCTCTTGAGGAATGGTCAGTGGTGAGTAGCATTAGGTCGATGGAGCAGCGATTCAGTATCTCGCACCAGCCTCTGCAGAAATGCAGGTCTCTTTTCCCTACGGATGCCTCCTTTTGGATATGTAAGTTTCGTGGGATTCTACTGATCTTGTAGTATTCGTTGAGCATTCTGGCAGGGAGCTCTAAGCTAATTTCTCTCTCGTAGTTTCTTTAGTTTTATTTCATACTTTTCCAGTGTTTCCTTCTCTGGGACTGTGGTTAAGTCCCCAGGGAGTAGAATTTTCTCTGCATCTCCTGAACGTGAACATTTGGGCTCTCTCAGTAAGCTTGCTGATAGTTTCAGAAGACATGGTTCAGAGTCCGGGGCTGCTGATGGATGGGAATATGAACTAATCAAAAGAGAACTCTCCCAGAAGCTTGGCTGATGCGTAAAACCTGTGAGTTCAGACACACAAAAAGGTGTAATGGGTTCACACTTAGAAAGATGTCCATAAAGCTTACTTCATTATTCCATTTTTAAATCATTTTCACTGCATCAGGGAACGCATACAGAGACGTTTCAGCTATACAGCCTTCTTCAGTGTGTAGGTAGAATGCTGTAACACAGAATAAAATGAATACAAGTCCCTTAATAGTAGTGACTGCGCATTTACTGTTTATCACTTATTAACCATCATTTATTCACATTACTTTAATAAAATAGGTCAATTGTTGTGAATTGTACATTTGTTTAATTTTGATGACTATTATTTCATTCCAAGTTATCGTCTCTATAGAGCTGCTGTCTATGTGTAATGTCGTGTGTAGGAGGCAGGGAAGTCAGGCGCAGGAGAATCCAACTTGGTATAAATGGAGTCGTTTAACAGACTTGATAAAACTCCATAATCAAAAATACAAGATAAATAAAAACGGGTACAAGAACCCCTTCGCGCACCAACACATAATACACAAATATACAAACAAACCATCTCTGACAAGGACATGAGGGGAAACAGAGGGTAAAATACACAACATGTAATGAATGGGATTGGAACCAGGTGTGTAGGAAGACAAGACAAAAGCAATGGAAAATGGATCAATGATGGCTAGAAGACCGGTGACGCCGACCACCACCCGAACAAGGAGAGGCATCGACTTCGGTAGAAGTCGTGACACTATGCTGTCTGACAAAATCACTATTTTAGTACTGTAACGTACACACCGGGAGTCAGGAAGCAGGTGAGGAAGGTGAGTTTAATAATGAACCGATACAGAAACATGAGAAGCGTACTGAAAGTGAGATAAAATAATACAACCTAATGACTGATACTACTGAGGGCTAAATAAAGGGGGAGTAATTAAGGAGAAAATCATGACCAGGTGTGTGTAATGATGGGGAACAGGTGTGCGTAATGTGGGTTGCCAGTACCGGTGGTTAGTAAACCAGCGACGTCGAAGGGAGCAGGAGCAGACGTGACAAGTATGATTGCTGAAGGCCAACTATACATCCCGTAGATTATGTATTTTCAGGTAGAGATACCTTGTGAAGCAACTGCTTTCTATCCCTCTTGATCACGTCTTCTGTCTCTTCTCTCCTTCTCCTTGTCTATCCCTGTCACGACTCCTACCGAAGGTGTCTCCCCTTCCTGTTCAGGTGGCGCTCGGCGGTCGTCGTCACCGGCCTACTAGCTGCCACTGATCCTTTTCCCCCCCTTGTCTGTAGATTAGTTACACCTGTGTTTAGTTAGGTTAATTGGTTGGGCTTTATTATCCAGCCGGCCCGCCTGCTGGGTGTGTGTGTGTGTGTGTGTGTGTGTGTGTGTGTGTGTGTGTGTGTGTGTGTGTGTGTGTGTGTGTGTGTGTTTCTTGACTGTTTAGTTCCCCGTGTTTTGGGCATTTGTTTGGGTGGCATCGTTTTCACCGGTGTGGTGAATTAAAAAATATCGCTACTCTGAACTCTGTTTTCTGTGCCTGACTTCTTCCTCCACTAAACCCTGGGCATTACAATCCCACACAGACCGGACAAGTAGGCCCGTAATGGATTATGGTCATTGTAGTTCATTACCAAGGTTTCTGCACTAAACGATGTAGAATATTGGCCTGTTGAAGCTAAAACTCTTTACTACATCACCCAGTTAGGGCTTGATCTGATTTATCTCTAGAGAAACTGCGCATTGAGCTCACAAAAAAAAAAACTGAAAGAAATGGAATTAAAATAATTGAACCAACTTCAGTCAATTAGTTGTTTAAAGACCACAAAATAACCGAAATGTTGATTAATTGCTCAGCACTACTCTATAAGTAGCATGATGACCTGAAGGCAGAACCATGGAGTCCTCTCATGGAGTCCTCTCTACAGCCTACTGAGGTCAATACTGCATACAGGCAGGGTTGCTCATGCTGCTTTAGGCAGTGTGTGTGTGTGTGTGTGTGTGTGTGTGTTTGTGGTTTTGGCATCAGAATAACAGCACAATAAGCTTGACTGAGAACACATATCGATATCAGACTCACCACAGGAGAAAATGTAGACAGCCACACACATTTATCCTCACATATGGGACGGTGCTGTGTGTTACCGTGGTAACTGGCAATGGGTGGGTGGGTCTAGGTGAAGGCCTGTTGAAGCTTGTATGTTAGTATCAGTGGTGTGTGTGTGTGTGTTGGGGGCTGTTCTCTCTCTCCTCCTCTACATTAGTGTTCCCTAACACGATCATTACCAAGAACAAAGAGCTGTCTCTCTCCACCGGGACAACTTCCCTGGAATATTAAAGCGCCACACATACATACACATACACACTGTGTTCAAAAGCACTGGGGAATTCAGAGCATGTGCTTCACTGGGTAAAGACAATCCATCCTTATCGTTTCATCTGCCCTCATAGACAAAAAATTGAACACACCAGTGCTCAAATGATTAAATCTTGATGATCAGTTGATTATTTGAATCAGTTGTGTAGTGCTAGGGCAAAAAAAAACAACATGCACCCCTTGGGGCCCAGAGGACCAAGTTTGGGAAACCCTGGAATACACACATACTCTCTCTCTCTCCAGGATGACCAACAGAAGGACTTGTAATCTGAGGCTTTCACCTGTTGCCCGTCACACTCCTGGATCACTCCTGCTGGGCTCTGGGAGCTACTATAGATCCTGATCCTCAGCCTGATCAATGAGTGGGACCAGATCCTCAGATCCCACCGCTGTCACCAGTAACACACGGAAAGGTCAGACAACCCTCACAGAACATTGATGAGAGAGAGTTGACGATTGAATGATTTCTTTCCATTAATTCAGGAACAGCTTGTATGTAAAACAGCCTCCCTCCTCCTCCTCCTCTCTCTCTCCTCTCCACTGAGCACGCTACTGGGAGTCAAGCAGTCACTCTCCTGACCGTCTGGTCACCTCACCCCCTCCTCCTCACTTAACAGCAGTGACAGAAGGTGTTACAGACTGTATACAGCTACACTCTACAGACTGTATGCAGCTACACTCTACAGACTGTATGCAGCTACACTCTACAGACTGTATACAGCTACACTCTACAGACTATACAGCTACACTCTACAGACTGTATACAGCTACACTCTACAGACTGTATACAGCTACACTCTACAGACTGTATACATCTACACTCTACAGACTGTATACAGCTACACTCTACAGACTGTATACAGCTACTCTCTGCCACACCTCACTGACATGCCTGGCATCACCCTGTGATGTGTGAGGATCTCTGAATGATCCAATGTTGACCTAAATGACTAATGATGATAAATACAATCCACCTGTGTGTAATCAAGTCTCCGTATAAATGCACCTGCACTGTGATAGTCTCAGAGGTCCGTTAAAAGCGCAGAGAGCATCATGAAGAACAAGGAACACACCAGTCAGGTCCGAGATACTGTTGTGAAGAAGTTTAAAGCCGGATTTGGATACAAAAAGATTTCCCAAGCTTTAAACATCCCAAGGAGCACTGTGCAAGCGATAATATTGAAATGGAAGGAGTATCAGACCACTGCAAATCTACCAAGACCTGGCCGTCCCTCTAAACTTTCAGCTCATACAAGGAGAAGACTGATCAGAGATGCAGCCAAGAGGCCCATGATCACTCTGGATGAACTGCAGAGATCTACAGCTGAGGTGGGAGACTCTGTCCATAGGACAACAATCAGTCGTATATTGCACAAATCTGGCCTTTATGGAAGAGTGGCAAGAAGAAAGACATTTCTTAAAGATATCCATAAAAAGTGTTGTTTAAAGTTTGCCACAAGCCACCTGGGAGACACACCAAACATGTGGAAGAAGGTGCTCTGGTCAGATGAAACCACATTTTTTTGGCAACAATGCAAGACGTTATGTTTGGCGTAAAAGCAACACAGCTCATCACCCTGAACACACCATCCCCACTGTCAAACATGGTGGTGGCAGCATCATGGTTTGGGCCTGCTTTTCTTCAGCAGGGACAGGGAGATGGTTAAAATTGATGGAAAGATGGATGGAGCCAAATACAGGACCATTCTGGAAGAAAACCTGATGGAGTCTGCAAAAGACCTGAGACTGGGACGGAGATTTGTCTTCCAACAAGACAATGATCCAAAACACAAAGCAAAATCTACAATGGAATGGTTCAAAAATAAACATATCCAGGTGTTAGAATGGCCAAGTCAAAGTCCAGACCTGAATCCAATCGAGAATCTGTGGAAAGAACTGAAAACTGCTGTTCACAAATGCTCTCCATCCAACCTCACTGAGCTCGAGCTGTTTTGCAAGGAGGAACGGGAAAAAATTTCAGTCTCTCGATGTGCAAAACTGATAGAGACATACCCCAAGCGACTTACAGCTGTAATCGCAGCAAAAGGTGGCGCTACAAAGTATTAACTTAAGGGGGCTGAATAATTTTGCACGCCCAATTTTTCAGTTTTTGATTTGTTAAAAAAGTTTTAAATATCCAATAAATGTCGTTCCACTTCATGATTGTGTCCCACTTGTTGTTGATTCTTCACAAAAAAATACAGTTTTATATCTTTATGTTTGAAGCCTGAAATGTGGCAAAAGGTCGCAAAGTTCAAGGGGGCCGAATACTTTCGCAAGGCACTGTAGCTACTTCTTGTAGTGTTGTCTGTTCTGCAGCTCTGATTTTGACACACGTTTATCATGAATCAAAGCTACTCCCGTCTGAGTCAACCTCTGATATGGGATTCTATGTTCTGATGTCTTCTGACCCCCTCACATGTTGGGAGTGTTTTAATGGGTTTGTAACCGGATGTGTGTGATCATGTGTTTGTAACCTGTACAAGACCTGGTGAGAGAAATCCCCCTGGGAGGATAATATTCTATTCATCCTGTTCTTCAATCATTTCTTCATTCTCTCGCTCTGTTGTTCAAAACCTCTAAGAATTCAGAGAGGTGTGTGTGTGTGAGGCTCATTGTTCTATCTATGTTAGGCTTTTGGAAATAGCTTGACATGTCTTGGTAAAGATGTCAGTCAGACTACTGTCATCACCACTATAGATGGCAAGCAAGTATAGCCATCTAGTTTATCCCCTGAAAGTTAGCTTGTTAACTTGCCATATTGACATGATCTGTTATCAGCTAGCTAGCCAATTTGACGTGGTCCGTCAATCAATGCAGCCTATCATGTCTGTCACCAGCAATCGTGATTAAATACTCTTAAAAACAGTGTTGAAAAGGAGATAATGTTAGCTAACTTCACTAGGTAGGCCTATGTTGGTTGGAGAAGAAAGTACCTTATGTTTACTTATCACTATGTTTAGCCAACTGTACACAGGTTCTACTGGTAGCTTTCAAAGTAAACATTATCAGCTAATAGTAATGTTACATCGAAATGAAGCTAAACCACTCATACTCGTCAGGTATAGTTTCACTTTTATTTTATATCACTCAAATACCCAATTGATGGTGGCCGATATCGTGAGGCTACCCTCATGTTTCTGAAATGACAAGATCAATTGATGTTTACTGATCATGAAATGCGGCTGCAGGTACTTGCTGTATAACTCTGATGATAGAGCTAAATGTGCACAATTGTTTGCATGGAATAATCTGACATGTGTAGTTCTGACTGTCCTTCAAGAGGTGATGATATCACAACCAAATAGTTAACGCTGATGTCAATGGTGTTAGCGGAGCTGGGGGTCTCCTTGGCCAGGTCGGATGCTCTGCACCGTATTGTGACATTTTATCAGTGCTTTACTTGGACTGAAATAGGTGTCGGTACTCATTTTGGGTGCAGGTACTGTTTACAGTATATTTAGGTGCAGGAGCTCCACAATACTGTTGAGACACTATTACATACAGGAGCTCAAGCAGTAGAACATTTTAGGTGCCAGTACTCAGCTCTGGGGAGCTCCTGCCCAAGTTAATAACGGTGTTTTATTGGTAACGACTGATTATTCACGTGTTCTATGTATGGAGATTGGCATGAGGACATTTGTCATAGTATCATAATGGGATCAATTATTAACACCAGTCACGGCAGTGTGTTAGCTCAGTGTACTGAGCCTTGTAACCATGGGCAACACACAGAGGCACACACAAGACCCATATCCTCATGCATCAAGTGTCGGCAGGTTAACCAGAGAGCAAATCACTGCAGAAAGGAAAGAGAGTGAGGTTAGGGAGAGGGAAGGAGAGAGGCAGAAGGAGATGGAAAGAGAGTGAGAGACGTGATGAGATTAAAGGTGTTTTGACCCTCTGTGTCCTGTCAAAACACATATCGCTCTCCTTCTGCCTCTCCTTCTCTTTCCCTGACCTCACTCTACTCTTTCCTTTCTGCAGTGATTTGCTCTCCGTTAACCTGCAGACACTTGATGAGTTTAAAGGTGTTTTGACAGGATACAGGGTGAGAGTGGGAGGGGTAGAAAGAACACCATTGTAAATACAACCTATGTTTAAGTAGAGAAGGGTAGATGAGAGAGTTTTGACAGGAGAGTGAGAAGTAGCCTGAGGAAACAACAGCAGAGCACAGAACCACAGAGAATGGATCTGCACTCAGCATACAGTAACCTACTGAAGTCAGTATACAGTAACCTACTGCACTCAGCATACAGTAACCTACTGCACTCAGCATACAGTAACCTACTGCACTCAGCATACAGTAACCTACTGCACTCAGCATACAGTAACCTACTGCAGTCTGCATACACTAACCTTCTGCAGTCTGTATAAAGTAAGCTACTGCAGTCTGTATAAAGTAACCTACTGCAGTCTGTATACACTAACCTACTGCAGTCTGTATACACTAACCTACTGCAGTCTGTATACAGTAACCTACTGCAGTCTGCATAAAGTAACCTACTGCAGTCTGCATAAGGTAACCTACTGCAGTCTGTATACACTAACCTACTGCAGTCTGCATAAGGTAACCTACTGCAGTCTGCATAAAGGAACCTACTGCAGTATGTATACAGTAACCTACTGCAGTATGTATACAGTAACTTACTGCAGTCTGTATACAGTAACCTACTGCGGTCTGCATAAAGTAACCTACTGCAGTCTGCATGAAGTAACCTACTGCAGTCTGTATACACTAGCCTACTGCAGTCTGCATAAAGTTACCTTCTGCAGTCTGTATACACTAACCTACTGCAGTCTGTATACACTAACCTACTGCAGTCTGCATAAAGTAACCTTCTGCAGTCTGTATACACTAACCTACTGCAGTCTGCATAAGGTAACCTACTGCAGTCTGCATAAAGTAACCTACTGCAGTCTGCATAAAGTAACCTACTGCAGTCTGTATACAGTAACTTACTGCAGTCTGTATACAGTAACCTACTGCAGTCTGCATAAAGTAACCTACTGCAGTCTGCATGAAGTAACCTACTGCAGTCTGTATACACTAGCCTACTGCAGTCTACATAAAGTTACCTTCTGCAGTCTGTATACACTAACCTACTGCAGTCTGCATAAAGTAACCTTCTGCAGTCTGTATACACTAACCTACTGCAGTCTGCATAAAGTTACCTTCTGCAGTCTGTATACACTAACCTACTGCAGTCTGCATGAAGTAACCTACTGCAGTCTGTATACAGTAACCTACTGCAGTCTGCATAAGGTAACCTACTGCAGTCTGTATAAAGTAACCTACTGCAGTCTGTATACACTAACCTACTGCAGTCTGTATACACTAACCTACTGCAGTCTGTATACACTAACCTACTGCAGTCTGTATACACTAACCTACTGCAGTCTGCATAAAGTAACCTACTGCAGTCTGTATACACTAACCTACTGCAGTCTGTATACACTAACCTACTGCAGTCTGCATAAAGTAACCTACTGCAGTCTGCAATGCACTCAGTCAGTATACAGTACCCTATTCCAGTGGTCTTCAAACCTCTCCTCAGGGACCCAAAGTCATTCCCGAAGAGAGGCTTGAAAACCTCTATTCATCATTCAGAAACCCTACTGCAGTTAGCAGTCTCTGATCCACTACAGTACATGTGAAAAACACTCACAGACAAAAGTGCCAAACTACAATTAAAGATGGAAGAAAAGAACGGTACATTTTCATTGTCACTTGACAGTTAGTAGATGTGATGTGCTGCATGTACAGAGAGTCAGTGAGATCTAAGAGGAAATAAGTTTAGCCTTCAGTTCTCTGAGACAAGGAATTCAGTCTGTGTGATCCTTGTCTCACACGCACACACACACTGGGATCCACCACAAACACACATCTAAAACCTCTGGGAAGAAGCTTTGTTGTTACTAAACACAAGACTTCTGAACGCACTTCTCTCCCTCGCTCTGGGAAGACAGGAGGACAAATGAAGGAGTGTGTTTGTGTGTTTCTCTGGCTGTAGTTTCGGTTTAGTTTCTCTTCCTGTAGCTGTCATATTAATAACGCAACAAATCAATCTCTTTTGTTTCAACTACGATTGGGCTTTTGTGATATTCATGAACATTTGGTGTTGTGTATTCATTCATTCATAAACACAGACACACAGACACACCGGCACGGACACATGTGTTTGGGATAAAGGTTGTGTGTTTGGGGTAAAGGTTGTGTGTTTGGGGTAAATGTTGTACCCCAGACAACATCTGTATCTCTATCGTGTGTGTGTGTGTTTATACAACGGCATTATCTCCCATTTCTTTTAGAGTAGCGTCATTAGCTCATTGTTATGGATGTATCCAAATAAATGTCACTAAAAAACAGCTTAAACAAATGCAGTTCATTTGCTGTTATTCTGTCTGCACTGTTTGATGTGACTGTAAGTTAGCCATTGTTGGCTAGCTAGCAAGCAAGGGATAAGAATGTTGCATGTCAGTATGGGAAAGAATATTTAGAATGAATGACTGGGTTGCGTACATAGATACGGAACAAAATAATTTTGACTTCGTCTCAGGCCTAACAACACGTGCCAATATATCCTCCAAACACCGGCTTCTCTGGCATTATCACTGAAGTGCATGTCTGTGTGTGTGTGTGGCATATTTCAGCATAGGTCTGCTATTTCAGTATTGTGGAGTGTAAACTATTTTGTGGGTTGTGAAATTAATGTTTTTATGCAAAACATCCATAGTCCATTCTGGGCGGATGTACTGCTGAGTACTGATAAGTGGAGTTGGGCAACAATCAAGTCTCTAAGAGCTCTGAAAACAAAGACTAAATAAATATTTCACCATGGATAAATGGCTAGTGAAGTTAATACAACCATTCCTCTCACTTAAAATGCCTTCAGAAGTACCTTTATGTGGACAGGCACCATGCACTAAGGAGAGGCATAAACAGAGGAAGAAGGACCTACTCCTGAATGAAGTGTATTGACGTCAGGGCACACACATAAGCATGAAAGCATGTGCACTCACAGACAGACACAGACACAGACGACAGACACTGTCCTGGCAGCTGGCTGTGCAGGAATGCTCCAGTGGATGCTCTAATGACCCTCATTTACATATGCTAATTACTCTGGGACCGTTTAGCTGGTTAGGCCATAACGGAACATTCAAACCACCCTGACGAGGACACGCACGCGCACGCACACGCACACACACACACACACACACACACACACACACAGGGTCACCTTCCTATCAATGGCATTTGACCACTAATGAAAACTTTCCAAATATCAGGTCTCTCCCTATTCCCCACACAGTATAGAGTAGTACTGTCAGTCCCAGCCATATATAGAAACTAATGACAGGAATACGGGACATGCTGTCCTGAGGAGGATTAAACTATAGGGTATGCCTGTAGTACACAGGCAGCAGATATGTTCTATCTTATTTCAGGTCCCCATATGCAGACTTGGCTTCAGCTGAAAATTAATCAGTACAAAACCTGATGAGGCCTGGATCTAAACCCCTGGTGACGCCCTCTCTGCTCTGCTCTAGACAGTAGTTTAAACTACGATCTAAACCCCTGGTGACTCCCTCTCTGCTCTGCTTTAGACAGTAGTTTAAACTACGATCTAAACCCCTGGTGACGCCCTCTCTGCTCTGATTTAGACAGTAGTTTAAACTACGATCTAAACCCCTGGTGACTCCCTCTCTGCTCTGCTCTAGACAGTAGTTTAAACTACGATCTAAACCCCTGGTGACTCCCTCTCTGCTCTGCTTTAGACAGTAGTTTAAACTACGATCTAAACCCCTGGTGACGCCCTCTCTGCTCTGCTCTAGACAGTAGTTTAAACTACGATCTAAACCCCTGGTGACGCCCTCTCTGCTCTAGACAGTAGTTTAAACTACGATCTAAACCCCTGGTGACGCCCTCTCTGCTCTGCTTTAGACAGTAGTTTAAACTACGATCTAAACCCCTGGTGACGCCCTCTCTGCTCTGCTTTAGACAGCAGTTTAAACTACGATCTAAACCCCTGGTTACACTGTCAGGCCCTGACCATGGAGAGCCCTTGGTTCGCTATGGTATAGTAGGTCAGGGCGTGACTAGGGAGTGTTTTAGGTCTATTTCTATGTTGGTGCTCTTGGTATGGTTCCCAATGAGAGGCAGCTGAGGTTTGTTTCTCCTCGCACTGGGCGTCCAGTGCGCATTCACAGTTCAGAGCTTCCGGCGACGGTTCCCAGTCCGGAACCTCCTGCGACGGCCCACAGTCCGGAACCTCCTGCGACGGCCCACAGTCCGGAGAGTCCGGGCACGGCGGCCAGTCCCACTCCATGGCAGGAGCCTTCCTCTGCACTGGTGCCCAGTCCAGGCACGGTGCCCAGGCACGGCGGCCAGTCTCACTCCATGGCAGGAACTTTCCTCTGCGCCGGCGTCCAGTCCCGCTCCATGGTAGGAGCCTCCCTCTGCACCGGTGCCCAGTCCAGGCACGGCGCCCTGCCCCGCTCCATAGCCGGAGCCCTCCTTGGCGCCGATGCCCAGTCCAGGCACGACATTCAGCCCGGCACCATGGCCGGATCCGGGGTCTGGGCGGGGGCTACGACCTGCACCGGAGCCGCCACCGACACGAATCACCCCCCCTACCCAAATCAGTTGGTTTCAGGTTTTGCTGCCGGAGTCCGCACCTTTGGGGGGGGGGGGGGGGGGGGGGGGGGTACTACTGTCACGCCCTGACCATGAAGGGCCCTAGGTTCTCTATGGTATAGTAGGTCAGGGTGTGACTAGGGGGTGTTCTAGGTCTATTATTTCTATGTTGGTGCTTTTGGTATGGTTCCCAATCAGAGGCAGCTGAGGTTTGTTTCTCTAATTGGGGATCATACTTAAGGGTTCCCTGTCTCCACCTGCTTTGTGGGATATTGTTTTGAGTTAGTGCATGTAGCACCTCTCAACCTTTGTTGTTTGTTTCTTTTTGTTTGGAAGTTTCGCTTAAATAAATATGTGGAACTTTAATCACACTGCGCCTTGGTCCGTCTCTCCACACATCCGTGACAGACGGATGTGCTCTGCTCTGCTTTAGACAGTAGTTTAAACTACGATCTAAACCCCTGGTGACGCCCTCTCTGCTCTGCTCTAGACAGTAGTTTAAACTACGATCTAAACCCCTGGTGACGCCCTCTCTGCTCTAGACAGTAGTTTAAACTACGATCTAAACCCCTGGTGACGCCCTCTCTGTCACACCCTGACCACAGAGAATAAGCAGCTCTCTATGTTGGTTCGGGCGTGACCATGACTGGGGTGGGTCACCTAGGTGTTTAATGATCTATGTTGGCCTGGTATGGTCCCCAATCAGAGGCAGCTGTTTTTCGTTGTCTCTGATTGGGGATCATATTTAGGCAGCCATTTCCCCTTTTGTGCTTTGTGGGATCTTGACAATGGATAGTAGTCCCCTGTTAGCACTATTATTAGCGTAACGTTTAGTTTGTTCTTCTGTTTTGTTTGGTGAGTTTATTAAACGTGGAATTCTACACACGCTGCGCCTCGGTCCAATCATTATAGTTTAAACTACGATCTAAACCCCTGGTGACTCCCTCTCTGCTCTGCTCTAGACAGTAGTTTAAACTACGATCTAAACCCCTGGTGACGCCCTCTCTGCTCTGCTCTAGACAGTAGTTTAAACTACGATCTAAACCCCTGGTGACTCCCTCTCTGCTCTGCTCTAGACAGTAGTTTAAACTACGATCTAAACCCCTGGTGACGCCCTCTCTGCTCTGCTCTAGACAGTAGTTTAAACTACGATCTAAACCCCTGGTGACGCCCTCTCTGCTCTGCTCTAGACAGTAGTTTAAACTACGATCTAAACCCCTGGTGACTCCCTCTCTGCTCTGCTCTAGACAGTAGTTTAAACTACGATCTAAACCCCTGGTGACTCCCTCTCTGCTCTGCTCTAGACAGTAGTTTAAACTACGATCTAAACCCCTGGTGACGCCCTCTCTGCTCTGCTCTAGACAGTAGTTTAAACTACGATCTAAACCCCTGGTGACGCCCTCTCTGCTCTAGACAGTAGTTTAAACTACGATCTAAACCCCTGGTGACGCCCTCTCTGCTCTGCTCTAGACAGTAGTTTAAACTACGATCTAAACCCCTGGTGACTCCCTCTCTGCTCTGCTTTAGACAGTAGTTTAAACTACGATCTAAACCCCTGGTGACGCCCTCTCTGCTCTGCTCTAGACAGCAGTTTAAACTACGATCTAAACCCCTGGTGACGCCCTCTCTGCTCTGCTCTAGACAGTAGTTTAAACTACGATCTAAACCCCTGGTGACTCCCTCTCTGCTCTGCTCTAGACAGTAGTTTAAACTACGATCTAAACACCTGGTGACTCCCTCTGTGCTCTGCTTTAGACAGTAGTTTAAACTACGATCTAAACCCCTGGTGACTCCCTCTCTGCTCTGCTCTAGACAGTAGTTTAAACTACGATCTAAACCCCTGGTGACGCCCTCTCTGCTCTGCTTTAGACAGTAGTTTAAACTACGATCTAAACCCCTGGTGACTCCCTCTCTGCTCTGCTCTAGACAGTAGTTTAAACTACGATCTAAACCCCTGGTGACGCCCTCTCTGCTCTGCTCTAGACAGCAGTTTAAACTACGATCTAAACCCCTGGTGACGCCCTCTGCTCTGCTTTAGACAGTAGTTTATTCCCTATTCTATTCCCTAAGCAATGAGAGGATAACTTCCTTAATAAGCCGGTACTGTGATATTTTAAACAGCCTTAGCTTCAGGAGATCACTAATTAAAGGCGTCAATCACAGCATTACTCAATAATGTCTAAGACATTGGAACATCACAGACATTGTTTACTAGGAGTCAATATGCCATCAGTAAACTAATAAGATACTAATAACATACTTATAAGATACTTATAAGATAATAGTAAGATTAGACAGACACAAATAAGATACTTATAAGATACTAATAATATACTTGTAAGCAACTAATAATATACAAATAAGATACGAATAAGACACAAATAATATAGTAATAAGATTTGAATAAGATGTAAAACTAGCTTCTCTAATAGTCTGTTTGTTTATCTAGAACTCATTCACCCACCTCACAATTATCCTAATGGTTCTGGATCCTGCAGTTAGATTTGAATCCTGCTGTTAAAGAGAGGTTTAAAGTGGATGTGCTCTACACTTGCCTCGCCTGAATAATAAGGCGCAACAATGTTGATTTAATTATGGAGTGAATGATGCTACCACGCACAGATAACAACAAACACCAAGCTTTAATTATTATTTTATTTGGGTACATTGAGAGGTAAAGCAATTAAAATAATTGCGTTTAAGTTCTCTTGCCGATCTCCTCCTGTCTAGTTGTTCCATGTGGAAATGAAACGTAAACATGCTTCTGTGTTGTTAGTTTGATGCAGATAGCCGAAGGGTGTGAGAGACGGAGAGGAGTGAGAGAGTAAAAAACAACAAATGAACAGTTTTTAAAATGCAACATTCTCTTTCCTTGCCTAACTGTAAAATCACTACAGAGAAGTCTGGACTCTTCTACATGGGGTGCAGACATCCTCTCTCATTTTATCTCTGCCTCCCTTTCCATCATTCTATTTCTCTTTTTCTTTCCTTCTCTCTCTTACTCCATACACATATGCAGGTTGATGTTTATTGTTATGAATCTTGCCTTGGAGGCAGAACTCAGTGATTATCTCAAGATGGACAAGCTGCGTGATGGGCAAGCTGCAAAGTCAAAATTTGGGTTAGGGTCAGGCATTAGGGTTAGTTAGCAGTGTGGTTAAGGTTAGAGTTAGGCATAAGGTTAGATTTTATGACTGTGGCTGTGCCAGCTAGTGACCATCCTGCAGAGCTGCCTCCAGAACAAGACTCATAACAAAAAACGCTAACCAGCTACACAACAATGGAGGCTGCTGATGGGAGGACGGCTCATAATAATGGTTGGAACGAAGCAAATGGAATGGCATTAAACATTCCATGTGTATGCTGTATTTGATACCATTCCACTAATTCCGCTCCAGCCATTACAACGAGCCCGTCCTCCCCAATTAAGGTGTCCCCAACCTATGCTACATGTACACAGTATTCCTACCACTTAGAAAATGACACAGAGTAACAGATGACAGAGTAACAGATGACAGAGTAACAGATGACACAGAGTAACAGAGGAACAGAGTACTTCTACGTGCGTGCTTCTACACCTGCATTGCTTGCTGTTTGGGGTTTTAGACTGGGTTTCTGTACAGCACTTTGATATATCAGCTGATGTAAGAAGGGCTTTATAAATACATTTGATTTGAGGAGCAGAGTAAGAGAGGAGCAGAGTAACAGCTAAAGGCTAACTGATGTTAATAAAATAATATTCCAGAGTCTCAGTCTAGCAGCCAGAGTCTCAGTCTGGCATCCAGAGTCTCAGTCTGGCATCCAGAGTCTCAGTCTGGCATCCAGAGTCTCAGTCTGGCATCCAGAGTCTCAGTCTGGCATCCAGAGTCTCAGTCTGGCAGCCAGAGTCTCAGTCTGGCAGCCAGAGTCTCAGTCTGGCAGCCAGAGTCTCAGTCTGGCAGCCAGAGTCTCAGTCTAGCAGCCAGAGTCTCAGTCTAGCAGCCAGAGTCTCAGTCTAGCAGCCAGAGTCTCAGTCTAGCAGCCAGAGTCTCAGTCTAGCAGCCAGAGTCTCAGTCTAGCAGCCAGAGTCTCAGTCTAGCAGCCAGAGTCTCAGTCTAGCAGCCAGAGTCTCAGTCTAGCAGCCAGAGTCTCAGTCTAGCAGCCAGAGTCTCAGTCTAGCAGCCAGAGTCTCAGTCTAGCAGCCAGAGTCTCAGTCTAGCAGCCAGAGTCTCAGTCTAGCAGCCAGAGTCTCAGAGTCTAGCAGCCAGAGTCTCAGAGTCTAGCAGCCAGAGTCTCAGAGTCTAGCAGCCAGAGTCTCAGAGTCTAGCAGCCAGAGTCTCAGAGTCTAGCAGCCAGAGTCTGAGAGTCTAGCAGCCAGAGTCTGAGAGTCTAGCAGCCAGAGTCTGAGAGTCTAGCAGCCAGAGTCTGAGAGTCTAGCAGCCAGAGTCTGAGAGTCTAGCAGCCAGAGTCTGAGAGTCTAGCAGCCAGAGTCTGAGAGTCTAGCAGCCAGAGTCTGAGAGTCTAGCAGCCAGAGTCTGAGAGTCTAGCAGCCAGAGTCTGAGAGTCTAGCAGCCAGAGTCTGAGAGTCTAGCAGCCAGAGTCTGAGAGTCTAGCAGCCAGAGTCTGAGAGTCTAGCAGCCAGAGTCTGAGAGTCTAGCAGCCAGAGTCTGAGAGTCTAGCAGCCAGAGTCTGAGAGTCTAGCAGCCAGAGTCTGAGAGTCTAGCAGCCAGAGTCTGAGAGTCTAGCAGCCAGAGTCTGAGAGTCTAGCAGCCAGAGTCTGAGAGTCTAGCAGCCAGAGTCTGAGAGTCTAGCAGCCAGAGTCTGAGAGTCTAGCAGCCAGAGTCTGAGAGTCTAGCAGCCAGAGTCTGAGAGTCTAGCAGCCAGAGTCTGAGAGTCTAGCAGCCAGAGTCTCAGAGTCTAGCAGCCAGAGTCTCAGAGTCTAGCAGCCAGAGTCTCAGAGTCTAGCAGCCAGAGTCTCAGAGTCTAGCAGCCAGAGTCTCAGAGTCTAGCAGCCAGAGTCTCAGAGTCTAGCAGCCAGAGTCTCAGAGTCTAGCAGCCAGAGTCTCAGAGTCTAGCAGCCAGAGTCTCAGAGTCTAGCAGCCAGAGTCTCAGAGTCTAGCAGCCAGAGTCTCAGAGTCTAGCAGCCAGAGTCTCAGAGTCTAGCAGCCAGAGTCTCAGAGTCTAGCAGCCAGAGTCTCAGAGTCTAGCAGCCAGAGTCTCAGAGTCTAGCAGCCAGAGTCTCAGAGTCTAGCAGCCAGAGTCTCAGAGTCTAGCAGCCAGAGTCTCAGTCTAGCAGCCAGAGTCTCAGTCTAGCAGCCAGAGTCTCAGTCTAGCAGCCAGAGCCTCAGTCTAGCAGCCAGAGTCTCAGTCTAGCAGCCAGAGTCTCAGTCTAGCAGCCAGAGTCTCAGTCTAGCAGCCAGAGTCTCAGTCTAGCAGCCAGAGTCTCAGTCTAGCAGCCAGAGTCTCAGTCTAGCAGCCAGAGTCTCAGTCTAGCAGCCAGAGTCTCAGTCTAGCAGCCAGAGTCTCAGAGTCTAGCTGTCTAGCAGCCAGAGCCTCAGAGTCTAGCTGTCTAGCAGCCAGAGCCTCAGAGTCTAGCTGTCTAGCAGCCAGAGCCTCAGAGTCTAGCTGTCTAGCAGCCAGAGCCTCAGTCTAGCAGCCAGAGCCTCAGTCTAGCAGCCAGAGCCTCAGTCTAGCATCCAGAGCCTCAGTCTAGCATCCAGAGCCTCAGTCTAGCATCCAGAGTCTCAGTTTTGCAGTCGCAGTCTGTCTAGCAGTCGCAGTCTCAGTCTAGCAGTCTAGCAGCCAGTGTCTCAGTCTAGCAGCCAGAGTCTGTCTAGCAGCCAGTGTCTCAGTCTAGCAGTCTCAGTCTAGCAGCCAGAGTCTCAGTCTAGCAACCAGTGTCTCCAGTCTAGCAGTCTCAGTCTAGCATCCAGAGCCTCAGTCTAGCATCCAGAGCCTCAGTCTAGCATCCAGAGTCTCAGTCTAGCAGTCGCAGTCTGTCTAGCAGTCTCAGTCTAGCAGTCGCAGTCTCAGTCTAGCAGTCGCAGTCTCAGTCTAGCAGTCGCAGTCTCAGTCTAGCAGCCAGAGTCTCAGTCTAGCAGCCAGAGTCTCAGTCTAGCAGCCAGAGTCTCAGTCTAGCATCCAGAGCCTCAGTCTAGCATCCAGAGTCTCAGTCTAGTAGTCGCAGTCTGTCTAGCAGTCTCAGTCTAGCAGTCGCAGTCTCAGTCTAGCAGTCGCAGTCTCAGTCTAGCAGTCGCAGTCTCAGTCTAGCAGCCAGAGTCTCAGTCTAGCATCCAGAGTCTCAGTCTAGCATCCAGAGTCTCAGAGTCTAGCAGTCTACCAAATATTTATCAGATTACACAGACCCACAAAGAATTCGAAGAACAAATCCAATTTTGATAAACTCCCATATCTACTGGGTGAAATAGTGTGCCATAAATGCAGCAAGATTTGTGACCTGTTGCCCCAAGAAAAGGGCAACCAGTGAAGAACAAACACCATTGTAAATACAACCCCTATTTATTTATTTGCCCTTTTGTACTCTATTTGCACATCGCTACAACACATTATAGACATAATGGCCCTAAATAGACAGTACACCGTGGCTAACTATTTGACCATGGTTTCTGATCAAAACCCTAGAAAAACCTTGACAAAGTACAGTCTCAGTGAGCACAGCCTTGCCATTGAGAAGGTTAGACACAGGAAAACCTGGCTCCTTGTAGAGGAAAGACTGTGCAACCACTGCACAACAGCAGAACCTGAGATGGAGCAGCCTGAATCAGAGGCAGCTGTCTATCGTTGTCTCTGATTGGGGATCATACTTAGGCAGCCTTTTCCCACCTGTTGGTTGTGGGATCTTGTTTGTGTTGCCTTGAGCACTGCATAGCTTCACGTTCGTTTGGTTCTTTATTGTTTTTTGCCGGTTCACGTAATAAAGATGAACCCAAACCACGCTGCATTTTGGTCCGATTTTTACAACTCTCGTGACACTATGCTTATTGTTATGCGTATGGTTGTTTTGACCCTTGGTTATTGTTGTTACTGTTGTCCCATTGACTATTTTGATTCTTATTATTTTAATATTGTTAAATATCCAAAGTAAGCTTTGGCAATATGTACATTGTTACGTCATGCCAATAAAGCAAATTGAACTGAAAAAAAATTGAGAGAGACTGACCCAAAATTAAAGTAAGCTTTGGCTATGTACAGACTCAGTGAGCATAGCCTTGCTATTGAGAAAGGTCGTCGTAGGCAGACCTGGCTCTCAAGAGAAGACAGGATATGTGCACACTGATTTATTCTTAGTTTCTCTCCTTTTCTTCAGGAGTTGTTAGGAATCAGTGGAGCTTAGCTGTTTTGCTGTGTGTGTGTGTGTGTGTGTGTGTGTGTGTGTGTGTGTGTGTGTGTGTGTGTGTGTGTGTGTGTGTGTGTGTGTGTGTGTGTGTGTGTGTGTGTGTAAATTGACACCTGCAGGAGTGTAGAGTCAATAAGCTCTATGTGCCTAGCCTGAAGGTACAGTATGTATTATACTCTGACCTACAGGAAACACAGCCTGTTATTACTGACAGAAAAGGCTATTTGAGAAAGTAAAGACAGTGAGAGAGGAAACCTCTCTGAAAAAGACAGTCGTTCAATCGTTCTCTGGCTCCTCTTTCTCCCTCCCTCTCATCCCCTCTCTCATCCCCTCTCTCTCTCTCCCCCTCTCTCTCTCCTCTCCTCCCTCTCTCTCCTCTTGATCTCACTCCATAATCTCTCTCCCCCTCTCTCTCTCCTCTCCTCCCTCTCTCTCTTCTCTTGATCTCACCCCATAATCTCTCTCCCCCTCTCTCTCTCCTCTCCTCCCTCTCTCTCTCCTCTTGATCTCACCCCATAATCTCTCTCCCCCTCTCTCTCTCCTCTCCCCCCTCTCTCTTTCCTCTTGATCTTACCCCATTACCTATCTCTCCCTTTAAGAAAAGGCACAGTTGCACAATCCATTAGCTACTAAAATAACACTACTGTTTATTTTGCGTCGGGCATTACGTAATATTGTCTAGCAGCGACCACATTATCTAAGGCTCAACATTTTTATAATTAAACATTATGAAGTGGAGGCAATGTTCCATTAATAGCCTTGAGCAGTAACACTGACGTTAGCAGCACAGAGGAGGTTACACAGACACACTGTTAGGAAATGATTTATTCAGCTTAAGCACATTCCATTTTAGCCCATTTTCTCCGGTAATCAAAGTCGATGAGCTTGAAAAACATGTTTAATAGCTGAAACAATAACCCAAAATAATAAGGGATGCCAAATTATTCTCCAAAAAGGAAGAAGGTTAAGGGTGTGGGGAGTGTGTTTAGGGGGGCAGTCATCAGAGTAAGCAGGGGAGTGGAAATCAAATAGAGATGGTTTAAATTTGCATAACATTAGCTTGTTTAGTGTTTAGCAAAGCTAATGTCTCATATCGAGTCAACCCGGTAGCCACTTAGCATCGCTAATCACCCTGCTGCAGCTGAAACAGTCGTCCCTAGCCTCACAGCTACACAGCTCTGCTATTACAGTGGAGACCAGAACTGCCTTCATGTAGAATGTATTAGAAATAAACTAAAGTTTCAGAACACTTTAGAATCCTAGAACACATTATCTCAAATAACATTATAACTGTAGCTAAGGCACTAAAGAAGATGGGACAAAGACCATTTTCAGGAGATTTGAATGTTAGAGTAATACACACACACACACACACACACAACACAACCACTCACCTGTAAGGCTCCAGAGTCTTGGTGCCATAGGCCAGTGCTGTGTCCCAGTAAGCCAGGTAATGCAGGCGTCCAGGACTAGGTCTGTCACCCTGAGACTGTTTACCAGCAGGGACAGCGGCAGGGTAGCCTAGTGGTTAGAGCGTTGGACTAGTAACCGGAAGGTTGCAAGTTTAAACCCCCGAGCTGACAAGGTACAAATCTGTCGTTCTGCCTGAACAGGCAGTTAACCCACTAGGCTGTCATTGAAAATAAGAATTTGTTCTTAACTGACTTGCCTAGTTAAATAAAGGTAAAAAATAAAAAACCCACTGGAGCCAGATTATACCTACCCTCCTGTAAGAGCTTTTCCCAGTCTGGAGACAGCGAGAGTGAGGGGAGAGAGGGAAAAAGAGTGACAGAGAAACTTCTATTAGGACCAGAAAAAAAGAGCCAAAAATTGAGAGTGTGTGTGTGTGTTACTCTAATATTAGGTGTGTGTCCAATTGTATTAGTTGTATGGTATACATCGTCCAACAAAATGTTTACTTCTTCTTTCTCCAAAATCTCCCCCTCTGTCTCTCTCTCCCTCGTGTCGTTGTGTTGTGTCTAGGTAATGTTCTCAGATCTATTCTGACCCTGGATTATCATTAAGATAACTATTAGATTTTAACCTTAACATCTAACAGTTTCTTGTTTAAAGGATACCGCCATGTGTCTGTAGGTTTTCCAGCCTGGAGAAGGTTTCTCTCAGTGGGTTCCAGGGCCCGGTTGCATGAAACATCTTAAGCTAATTTCCCCCTTATCCTTTCCCTTAAAGTTTCCTTCCTTACAGTCCTGCAACTACCTTAAACAATTTCCTTAGGTAATGAATAGTAATGAATAGTTATTCCTTAAGTTAAAACCTCTTTGGGCTGCAATCCCGTAAACGGGACGATATGACAACAGCCAGTGAAAGTGCAGGGCATCAAATTCAAAACAGAAATGTCATAATTAAAATTCCTCAAACATACATGTATTTTATACCGTTTTAAAGGTAGTCTTGTTGTTAATAGGCTTTACGGCGAAAGCACCACAAACGATTGTTAGGTCACCACCAAACCACAATAAAAACAGCCATTTTCCCAGTCAAAGAGAAGAGTCTCAAAAAGCACAAATAGAGATAAAATGAATCACTAACCTTTGATGATCTTCATCAGATGACACTCATAGGACTTCATGTTACACAATACATGTATGTTTTGTTTGATAAAGTTCATATTTATATCAAAATATCTGAGTTTATATTGGCGCGTTACATTCACTAGTTCCAAAAACATCCAGTGATTTTGCATAGCCACATCGATTCAACAGAAATACTCATCATAAATGTAGATGATAATACAAGTTAGACACATGGAATTATAGATATACCTGTCCTTAATGCAACCGCTGTGTCAGATTTCAAAAAAACTTTACGGAAAAAGCAAACCATGCAATAATCTGAGATGGCGCTCAGAACAATAGTCAAATTAGCCGCCATGTTGTAGTCAACATAAACCATAAATTACATGCTAAATATTCCCTTACCTTTGATCTTCATCAGAATGCACTCCCAGGAATCCCAGGTCCACAATAAATGCTTGATTTGTTCGATAATGTCTGTTATTTATGTCCAATTAGCTTGGTATAAACGGAGCAGTTTAATAAGTGCTCAGAAACTCAGGAAACAAAAAATATACAAAATAATACAAGTGGGTACAAAACCCGTCGCACACCAGAACATATCTTGCACATAGCTTACAAACAAACAATAACCAACAAGGACATGAGGGGGAACAGAGGGTTAAATACACAACATGTAATTGATGGGATTGGAATCAAGTGTGATACAAGACAAGAAAGGAAAATGAAAAGAGGATCAGAAATGGCTAGAAAGTCGGTGACTTCGACCGCGGAACGCCGCCCGAACAAGGAGAGGGACCAACTTTGGTGGAAGTCGTGACAGAGGGACACTGAGTGTCTATGTCTCCACGACACCATGTTTCCAGTAGGATTATGATGTCTTGTCCCTTGATGTTCTAAATCAATTCTGGATTTGTTGTTTTATAACCAAAATGTGAAGAGTATAGGCCCTGGATATTGCAAGAGCTGATAGTTAATGATCGCATTTATAATAAGTGATATTCACTGGTTTGAGTCAAGTACATTGAAAAAAAATATATATATACATACAAATTTATCAAATGCATTTATAAAGCCCTTCTTACATCAGCTGATATCACAAAGTGCTGTACAGAAACCCAGCCTAAAACCCCAAACAGCAAGCAATGCAAGTGTAGAAGCACGGTGGCTAAGAAAAACTCCTTAAAAAGGCCAGAACCTAGGAATAAACTTAGAGAAGAACCAGGCTATGAGGGGTGGCCAATCGTCTTCTGGCTGTGCTGGGTGGAGATTATAACAGAACATGGCCAAGATGTTAAAATGTTCATAGATAACCAGAAGGGTCAAATAATAATAATCACAGTGGTTGTCGAGGGTGCAACAGGGCAGCACCTCAGGAGTAAATGTAAGTTGGCTTTTCATAGCCGATCACTCAGAGTATCTCTACCGCTCCATGTCTCTCATACATACATACATACATACATACATACATACATACACACACACCATTACATATAATTATTATTATAATACCAGTGCCAATAAAATAAAGAATAGTTGTAAACAAATTAATAAGAATGGAATAAGATTGCACAAAAAATAAACACAACGCAATCTGCAACCCTGTGTGTGTGTGTGTGTGTGTGTGTGTGTGTGTGTGTGTGTGTGTGTGTGTGTGTGTGTGTGTGTGTGTGTGTGTGAATTAAAGGGTTGTCTAGCTCAGTAGTAGTCTGCATATTAGATGCAGTAGTTGGCGTACCTCTCCAATCTCTGATTGTTCTAGGTGTCTTTTGCCAGAGGTTACCTCACCATATGTAGGCTGATGAGCTGAATGATACATGTTGTGGATTGCATCATGTGGTGTACTTCTTTGAAGGACAGTGTTCTGCCCGACCCTGAAGTAGTGGTCAGTGCTGTGTTGTGATGGGCCAGGCCCAGTAGAGCTGTGTTGTGATGGGCCAGGTCCAGTAGAGCTGTGATGTACTAAGCCGTGTCTGGCTCTTCTCTCCTGGGGATAGTGGAGGTACTGTTGTTTCAGAAAGTGGGGTGATGGGCCTCTGTTGGGGTGGTGGGTGTGTGGGTCCCTATCAAGTGTTGCAACCTTTAGGTCCTTGGCAACGGTTCTGATACTGTCCTGATCAAGATGTACATTATGGTATATATGTTCACATGTCAGAGTGAGCCGTTCTGACGTTAAGAAGTGAGGCACAGTCCACAGTGATCTGTTGATTTTATTTTGTCCTGGGAAGTCTTTTCTTGGTAGGAGGGTGGTTGTATATTGGTTGTTGGGAACATAGCTTGTGCTCGTTCTGACACTCTTCTCACTGCCCCAGATACGTTTTCAGCTTTTGGCATGAAGGTCATTTGTGCCAGTGTGGATGATGATGTTGTCGGGGGTGTCAGTCCTGAGTAGCTGCATTGCACTGTCAATTGTAGGACACCGGAACTTATACACCTGGTGTCTAGGGAATCATCTTTCCTGGACTAAGAACTTCCCATTTGAATCAATAAGGATTACAGTTGTGGGTGATTGTCTGGGTGGAGCAGACTGGTATTCTGACCTGGGCTGGAGCAGACTGGGAGACTGGTATTCTGACCTGGGCTGGAGCACACTGGGAGGCTGGTATTCTGACCTGGGCTGGAGCAGACTGGGAGGCTGGTATTCTGACCTGGGCTGGAGCAGACTGGGAGGCTGGTATTCTGACCTGGGCTGGAGCAGACTGGGAGGCTGGTTGGTAGAACTGGGCTGGAGCAGACTGGGAGACTGGTATTCTGACCTGGGCTGGAGCAGACTCGGAAACTGGTATTCTGACCTGGGCTGGAGCAGACTCGGAGACTGGTAATCTGACCTGGGCTGGAGCAGACTGGGAGACTGGTATTCTGACCTGGGCTGGAGCAGACTGGGAGACTGGTATTCTGACCTGGGCTGGAGCAGACTGGGAGGCTGGTATTCTGACCTGGGCTGGAGCAGACTGGGAGACTGGTATTCTGACCTGGGCTGGAGCAGACTTGGAGACTGGTATTCTGACCTGGGCTGGAGCAGACTGGGAGGCTGGTTGGCTGACCTGGGCTGGAGCAGACTGAGAGGCTGGTAGATTGACCTGGGCTGGAGCACACTGTGCTGGAGCAGACTGGGAAGCAGGTAGGCTGACATGGGCTAGAGCAGACTGAGAAGCAGGGAGGCTGACATGGGCTAGGGCAGACTGGGACGCTGGTTGGCTGATCTGGGCTGGAGCAGACTGGTAGGCTGGTGCAGTGTCATCGGGATGTGTGGTGGAGGCCATGCTGGTCTCAGGTTCTGCTTGTGTTGTAACAAGCTGGTGGACATGTTCTCTAGATGCAGAGGACATAATGACTAGCTGTTGGTTGAGGTGGTCAATGCACCTCTCTCTTTGTTGTAGCTCGTTTCTTGTTGTGCTCAGATGGTCTCTGAGGTCCTCATTTGTCTGACTCAGTTTGTCTATTCTGCTTTCTAATTTAGCAATAGAGGCTCTGCTCTCCCCCCTGAACTGTTTCATCTCTTCTTTTAGTTTCTGGACAGTGTCCTCCTCTTGAAACTTGTTCTCTCTGAGTTCTATGACCTCTGCTTCGACTAGAGAGAGGGTGTTGTGGAAACGTTGCATAGCAGGTGTTCTTGGTGCTCTTTCTGCTGTAGGTGAGGTTGGTAGAGAAATACTGAGGGCTTGCTGGGTCACAGAGAACGTTGGGGCCCGCTTTTCTCCATCTCCCTCCTTGACTTTTTCCTCAGTTTCTCAGATGAGTTCAGCTTCTGCTTTTAGGGTAGCAAACCTATTGTTGAATCATTGCCTTGTATCAATACAGTTCCATTATTATATAAGTTTACTGTTTGATATGTGTTACTCTGATCAGCTTCTTCAGAAATGCTGATCTGACATCCTTGGCTGATGCCTCTCTTTTTTGAGAAAGGGAAATGGTTGCAAAAAAACCTTTTCCATATGTGCCCTCGTTTGCAACTGGTAAGATCTGCAAACAGGCATTCATGGTTCTGTCCCATCAACAAACCTTTGAAACTTTTCTTAGCTTTCTCTGTTTGGGTGTCTGGTGGGTAAACAATTTCCATAGCAACGCTGGTGATGTTTGCTACAATGTTGCAATAGAAGTGTTGTTTCTTGTATTATTTATTGTCTCTTGTGTCTAGGGGACTGTTTCACTTTGATGTCCTTTTTCTTCTGTCCTTATTTTGTATTATTTTGTCTTTCCTTTCTTCTGTTAACTAGATATTATTTGTTAGCTAGCTAGCTTCTTCCAGGAGAGTCCCTAGCAACTGCTTAGCAACTGGTAAACAATTCAGCTAGCTAAGATAACTACAATTTTATGAAAAATTGTTACTTTTTCAAAAGCCTTTGTTTGTTGCTTGTTTTGTCTCCTATTCAGTCTTGCAGTTTTCTTTTTCTTTTTTCCGATGTACTTAAACCCATGTACATTTCAATATTTGTAGGAGCTCAGCAGCTGCTGCTCAATTTGCAACTCTCTCTCTGTCTGACACTCGCTCTCGAGCTCTGACTCTATCTCTCTCTTTCTCTCTCTCTCTTTCTCTCTCTCTGACTCTCTCTCTCTCTCTCTCTGACTCTCGCTCTCATGCTTTGACTCTCTCTCTCCCTGATTCTCTCTCTGACTCTCTCGCTTTCTCACTCTCTCCTTCTTTCACTCTGACTCTGACTCTCTCTCTTGCGCGCTCTGACACTCTCTCCCCATTTCTACAGTTTGAACAGCTCAGCTCCATATCGTAGTCTTTGTGGCCCTGAGATTGCATTGGAGCATGACATTATAATGCTAATGTGTGTTTTTTGGTCAGAGAGGAAGAAGTTGCTACTTCTCTCTTGCTGCTCCTTGGAGGGAGAGTGCTATTTTTATTGTTAAAATACATGTCTTAATCATCACAAGCACGAGCGCACACACTTTATTATGCTGGTAAAGGGAATGTGTTAATTACAGGGCAGAAAGCTGAGAACTGTCTGTGAAAACGGTAAGATTGTTGCCACTGAATCAATGTCTGTTCTTAGAAAACTGTGTGTGTGTGTGTGTGTGTGTGTGTGAGAGAGAAGAGATAGCTGAATATATTTGTGATTAATCACATTTATGAATAGCAGTGTGAAAATTTGAATGAATCACATTTATGAATAGCAGTGTGAAAATTTGAAGCAGCTTTCTGAGAGCCAATCAAATTCACACACTTTTCCAGAAGCTGGAAATACTTTTTAACGGATAAGGAATGCTTAATTTAGCGAACATACACACAAACTTACACAGAGACAAAGACCGAGAACTCTGAGGGTGGACAACTGACAGATTGAAAAATAAGGAGAGAAAGGGAAACGGAGAGAGAGAGAATGAGATGGATGGAGATTGGTATTACAGTAGAAAGTGGTGGATGTCATTTGTTTTTGCTTTTCTCGGGATAAGGACAGGGAATGATGAGACATGGAGGGAGAGAGGGTGAAAAGAGGTAGAGCGTGAAAGAGAGGGTTAGAAGAGCTAGTGTGAAAGAGGTGAGGACAGCGGGAGATAAGGATGGATGACCGAGTGAGAGGAGGAGACGAGAAAGCTACAGGTACACATGATACACTCCAGCGGTCACACCAAGATAACACTGACAGTGTGTGTGTGTGTGTGTGTGTGTGTGTGTGAGAGAGAGAAAGAGAAAGAGAGATTTCATTTGCATCATGGACCAACAACAAACTTACACACGCCACATCTGATGGGTCGGAGGTGGAGTGTTTTTCTCTCAAACAGCATCAGACAGCTGGATTTGCAGTCATGGTTCAGCAACAACATAATGGGAGAGAGATGGGTCAGGATGGGTCAGGGTGTGTGTGTGTGTGTGAACCGGTTACAGTTTACTATCAAAGTCGACTCCTCATCCCTAATAAATGGGTTGGGTTGATTATGTAGCAGGGCTGGTTTACATGCAGACAAAACCTACACTATACATACAAAAGTATGTGGACACCCCTTCAAATTAGTGGATTAGGCTATTTCAGCCACACCTGTTGCTGACAGGTGTATAAAATCGAGCACACAGCCATGCAATCTCTATAGACAAACATTGGCAGTAGAATGGCTTTACTAAAGAGCTCAGGATGTCACCTTTCCAACAAGTCAGTTCGTCAAATTTCTGCACTGCTAGAGCTGCCCCGGTCAACTGTTAGTGCTGTTTAGGAGTAACAATGCCTCAGCCGCAAAGTGGTAGGCCACACAAGCTCACAGAATGGGACTGCCGAGTGCTGAAGCACCTAACGCGTAAAAATTGTCTGTCCTCGGTTGCAACACTCACTATCTAGTTCCAAACCTTCTCCTACCCACTCCCATCTCCTCCCCTCTCCCCCTCCTCTCCTCGTGATGTTATCATTGATACTGTTCAGAGAAACTATAACAAAGAGCTTTGAAGTCACCCAGATAGCCTCCCACAAACACACAGAAAAATTCACACAGACTCATGCGCACAAGCACACATGCGTGCGCGCGCACACACACACACACACACAGAAGTAACAAGAAATGACAAGGAGCAAATGAAGTGACAGACAGTGTTGAGCGGTGAGTGATATCACCATGATTCATTTTGACTGGTCCGTGTGTCACATGTGCACATTTTAGTTCCAGCCCTGCGCTAGCATACCTGACTCAACTGATCAACTACCTGATCACCAATCCCTTGATTAGCTGGATCAGGTGTGTCATTGCTGTACCAGAACAAAACTATAGACCGTCTTATGGTCCCCCAGGTTAGGGTGAAACGCCTGTCAATGCAATACAGTGGCAAGAAAAAGTATGTGAACCCTTTGGAGTCACCTGGACTTCTGCATAAATTGGTCATAAAACTAAGTCACAACAACAGACAAACACAGTCTGCTTAAACTAGTAACACAAACTATTTGACGTTTTAATGTTTTTATTGAGCACACCGTGTAAACATTCACAGTGCAGGGTGGAAAAATATGTGAACCCTTGGTTTTAATAACTGGTTGACCCTACTTTGGCAGCAATAACCTCAACCAAACGTTTTGTGTAGTTGCGGATCAGACCTGCACAACAGCCAGGAGAAATTTTGGACCATTCCTTTTTACAAAACAGTTTCAGTTCAGCAATATTCTTGGGATGTCTGGTGTGAACCACTCTCTTGAGGTCAGGCCACAGCATCTCAATCGGGTTGAGGTCAGGACTCTGACTGGGCCACTCCAGAAGGCGTTCTGTTGTTGATTTACTTCTGTGTTTTGGGTCGTTGTCCTGTTGATTCACTCAACTTCTGTTGAGCTTCAATTGGCGGACAGGTAGCATCAACTGAAAAATGAATTCCCAAGTTTATGATAGTAAGCTTTCCAGGCCCTGAGGCAGCAAAACAGCCCCAAACCATGATACACCCTCCACCATACTTTACAGTTGGGATGAGGTTTTTATGTTGGTGTGCTGTTCCTTTTTTTCTTCACACATAGTGTTGTGTGTTCCTTCCTTCCTTCCAAACAACTCAACTTTAGTTTCTTCTGTCCATGGAATATTTTGCCAGTAGCGCTATGGAACAACCAGATACTCTTTTGTGAACTTCAGACGTGCAAAAATTGTTTTTTTTGGACAGCAGTGGCTTCTTCCGTGGTGTCCTCCCATGAACATCATTCTTGTCTAGTGTTTTACGTTTCGTAGACTTGCCAAAGATGTTAGCATGTTTCAGAGATTTCTTTAAGTTTAGGATTCTCTAGGACTCTAGGATTCTCCTTAAACTAATAACACACAAATTATTGTATTTTTCTTGTCTATATTGAATACATTATTTAAACATTCACAGTGTAGGTTGGGGAAAGTATGTGAACTCCGAGGCTAATGACTTCTCCAAAAGCTAATTGGAGACAGGAGTCAGCTAACCTGGAGTCCAATCAATGAGACGAGATTGGAGATGTGGGTTAGAGCTGCCCTGCCCTAATAAAAAACACTCATAACATTTGAGTTTGCTATTCAGAAGAAGCATTGCCAGATGTGAACCATGCCTCGAACAAAAGAGATCTCAGAAGAATTGCTGAATTGCATAAAGCTGGAAAGGGTTACAAAAGTATCTCTAAAAGCATTGATGTCCATCAGTCCACGGTAAGACAATTGTCTATAAATGGAGAAAGTTCAGCACTGTTGCTACTCTCCTTAGGAGTGGCCATCCTGCAAAGATGACTGCAAGAGCACAGTGCAGAATGCTCAATGACGTTAAGCACACTGTGTTTGTCTATTGTTGTGACTAAGATGAATATCAGATATAATGACCAATTATTATGACCAATTTATGCAGGAATCCAGATACAGTGGCAAGAAAGAGTATGTGAACCCTTTATCTGTCTCTCAGTCTCTGGCCAGTGTTAACATTAGGAATCAGTGTTTACATCTTAACAACAGTTTGTGCTCTCACATCTCTGTCTGTGTTTGCTCTTTGTAATCTCACTCAATCACACACACACACTTCCTGTTGTTAAGAATGTATCATTACCACTCCTAAACATCCATTAACAACCAACCAGGACTGTGGGTCTAACTCTAATGGGCTGTGTTTCTATACCTGTGTTGATCTGATCTATGATCCTAACACATCCTCCTGGAATCTGTCCACATACTGAGGATGCTCTCCTGCTGTGACTAACCATCCCTAGTGAGGTACCGTTCACATTAACGTTCATGTGAAAGGCTGTATGTGAACCTGGCTAAAACATGAGGCTTTACCTTTTACATACGTATGGATCCACTTCAGCTATCAAGATAACATACAGCTTTACCTTTTACATACGTATGGATCCACTTCAACTATCAAGATAACAAAAGTCCCTTCAATGAGATAATAGACTGTCAACAGCACTCGACACAGACAATGATAGTTAGAGTGTAGTGTCAGCCAGCGCTTGAATGCAGTTATACAGTTTATCCTTCTGCTTTCTATGAAGCTCTCCCTATCTTTTATCGTACTCTGGCAGTGTGTGTGTGTGTGTGTGTGTGGTGTGCGCCTCGATCAGTAAGCCCGCGGCATCGTTCTATGTAAAGGCAAGTGATGAATATCAATGACATTAAAAACGGTGAAACTTATTTTCAAATGGAGATTCCTCATAAGCCTGTTAATTGGATTAATTAGCTGGACCCTATCAAACATACTGATAATGGCAGCACAGTAGGACAAACATCTGATTTGACTATCTGTTGTAACACAGTGCTTTACAAACAATAGCTCTAGTGTATGTGTGTGCGTGTGCGTGTTTGCACGTGTATGTGTGCACATGTGTGTGCACGTGTGTTTGCACGTGTGTATGTGTACACGTGTGTGTGTGCGTGTGTGTGTTTGCATGTGTCTATGTGTGTTTGTGTGTGTGTGTACAAGTGTGTGTGTGTGTGTTTGCGCACCACCTTTAAAAGTATTGATTTAGTCTTGATCTTGTATGGTTTGATAACTCTGATCTTACGAGACTTCATAAGCACACACAAACATACAAACACACACATTCACAAGCACGCACACATGCGCACAGGGAAAGCCAAACAAAACCATATAATTCATTAGCTCGTCATTACCATATTATTGTAAAAGATAGCAGCTGCATGCAAGCTAACGTTTAAAGACATTACAGGGAATACTAAATGAAACAGGAGATAGATATGAAATAATTCAACAGAAAGAGGAGCAGAAAGAGTGAATTTGGGAATAGAGGTAGAGACTTGTCAGGAAAAATCCCCTCTTCTCTGCAAACTGGTGGAGGCACACCGTCCGTTGCTAGGCAACCCCAAAATATCAATAGGCAGAGCAAGGTCCCGTGTAGAAGCCCATCTTTAATGGATGTGTGACACACACACACAGACACACACACACAGTGGTGTTAGTGGTGTAGGGGGGCCTGGCAAAGCCGTACTAAACCCTCTCAGACCATCTGACAAGCTGCCTCAGCCAGAAATACAACCAGGGTTAGAGACTACCTTTAGAGCCCTGTGTGTGTGTGTGTGTGTGTGTGTGTGTGTGTGTACGTCGTATGTTTGTACATAGTGTGTATGTGGTGTGTGCAGTCAATATAACATGCAGCGTTGTGACAGCCCTGATCCTCCATATTCACCAGACCTGAACAGCGGGATTAGCCTGAATACCGCTTCAGCATAATACTATGCCATCCTGTGTGTGTGTGTCTGTTATTGCTTTATAAAACTACTCTCCTCTACTCGAACATGAGCTACACCCAGGTCAGTATATTTTAGTGCACACACACCACTTCCAAACTGTACGCTACGCCCATCACGATAATGACAATAACATAATAGATGCCCTCAATCTCACACAAATGATCAATGAACCTACTAGGTTCAACCCCAAATCTGTAAACACGGGTACCCTCATAGATATCATCCTGACCAACCTTTCCTCTAAATACACCTCTGCTGTCTTCAGCCAGGATCTCAGCGATCACTGCCTCATTACCTGCGCCGTAATGGGTCTGCGGTCAAACTTTAAAAGTGCATTCCTCACCATCTTAAATAAGCATGCCCGTTCCAAAAATGTAGAACCAGGAACAGATATAAGCCCTTAGTTCACTCCAGACCTGACTGCCCTTGACCATCACAAAAACATCCTGTGACGGACTGCATTAGCATCGAATAGCCCCCCGCGATATGCACATTTTCAGGAAAGTTAGGAACCAATATACACAGGCAGTTAGGAAAGCAAGCTAGCTTTTATAAATTTGCATCCTGTAGCACAACCTCCAAAAAGCTATGGGACACTGTAAAGTCCATGGAGAATAAGAGCACCTCCTCCCAACTGCCCACTGCACTGAGGCCAGGAAACACTGTCACCACCGATAAACCCATGATAATTGAGAATTTCAATACGCATTTTTCTACAGCTAGTCATGCTTTCCACCTGGCTACCCCTACCCCAGTCAACAGCCCTGCACCCCCACAGCAACTTGCCCAAACTTCCCCCATTTCTCCTTCAACCAAATACAGATAGCTGTGTCAATCACCACATTCTTATCGGCAGACTCAACAGCCTTGGTTTCTCAAACAACTGCCTCACCTGGTTCACCAACTACTTCTCAGACAGAGTTCAGTGTATCAAATCAGAGGACCTGTTGTCAGGACCTCTGGCAGTCTCTATGGGGGTGCCACAGGGTTCAATTCTCGAGCCGACTCTTTTCTCTGCATACATCAATGATGTCGCTCTTGCTGCTGGTGATTCTCTGATCCACCTCTACGCAGACAACACCATTCTGTATACATCTGGCCCTTCCTTGGACAATGTGTTAACTAACCTCCAGACGGGCTTCAATGCCATACAACACTCCTTCTGTGGCCTCCAACTGCCCTTAAATGCAAGTAAAACAAAAATGCATGCTCTTCAACCGATCGCCGCCTGCACCTGCCTGTCCATCCAGCATCATTACTCTGGACGGTTCTGACTTAGAATATGTGGACAACTAAAATTACCTAGGTGTCTGGTTAGACTGTAAACTCTCCTTCCAGACTCACATTAAGCATCTCCAATCCAAAATTAAATCTAGAATCGGCTTCCTATTTCCCAACAAAGCATCCTTCACTCATGCTGCCAAACATACCCTCGTAAAACTGACTATCCTACTGATCCTTGACTTCGGCGATGTCATTTATAAAATAGCCCCCAACACTCTACTCAGCAAACTGGATGTAGTTTATCACAGTGCCATCCGTTTTGTCACCAAATCCCCCTATACTACCCACCACTGCAACCTGTATGCTCTCTTTGGCTGGCCCTCGCTACATACTCGTCGCCACACCCACTGGCGCCAGGTCATCTCTAAGTCTTTGCTAGGTAAAGCTACACCTTATCTTAGCTCACTGGTCACCATAGCAGCACCCACCCGTTGCACGAGCTCCAGCAGGTATATTTCACTGGTCACCCCCAAGCCTATTCCTCCTTTGGCCGCCTTTCCTTCCACTACTCTGAAGCCAATGACTGGAACGAATTGCAAAATCACTGAAGTTGGAGACTCATATCTCCCTCACTAACCTTAAGCATCAGCTGTCAGAGCAGCTCACAGATCACTGCATCTGTACATAGCCTATCTGTAAATAGCCCATCCAACTACCTCATCCCCGTATTGTTATTTATTTATTTATTTGCTCCTTTGAACCACTGTATTCTCTACTTGCACATTCATCTTCTGCACATCTATCACTCCAGTGTTTAATTGCTAAATTGCCACTACGGCAAAGTAATTTATTGCCTTACCTCCTTACCTCCCTAATCTTACCTCATTTGCACACATTGTATATAGATTTTTTTTTCCTATTGTGTTATTGACTGTACGTTTATTTACTCCATGTGTAACTCTGTGTTGTTATTTGTGTCGCACTGCTTTGCTTTATCTTGGCCAGGTCACAGTTGTAAATGAGAACTTGTTCTCTACTGGCCTACCTGGTTAAATAAAGGTGAAATATATATATTTTTAAATGACATACCTCTCACAAAGACATGCAGTGATGCAGTCAATATCTCCCCCACCCTGAGCCAGGAGAGATTGACATGCATACAATTCTGGCTCTCCGTGTACATCTAAGGGCCAGCTTCTCTGTTTGCTCCAATTGTAATTTGACGATGTCCCTCTTTGTGGCACTTGACCATATGACTGGACAGGTGTGATAAATCTAGAGCCTGTAACTTGTTTTGTTTTGTTGATAGCGATTATGGACAGACCTCTCCTCCTCTCCTTCTCTCTCTCCCCGTGGGAGAGCGTGCTCCTTCCAAGCGCCTGGATCTGAGCTGTATAATTATCTGACATGTCAACACCGATAAACATATAATTTAACAACCATTCATCTCTCTTTCTCCCTCCCTCTCTGACTACCTCAAAGAGACGTCAGATTGGAAGCAAAGAGAATGAGAAAAAAAGGAGCGCGCCAGAGAGACAGACAGACGTAGACGGACGGAGACGGACGGACAGACAGAGACAGACAGAACACACGGAGACTGATTTGAGAATAGTGTATTCATCCTAGAGAAGAGGTAACTGTCTGGCTGATAAAGAGATAAAGTTATTGTTGATTTCCCCATTGACAACAGTGTTAATGATGGGAGACCCCATCAGGAGGCAAGATGGCATTTATTGGGATGACACATGTACTGGAGGCAGCTTTGCAGGGTGGTCACTCATAAAATCTGATTTTAACCCTAAACTTAACCCTAACCTTAACCCTAACCTTAACCCTAACCTTATCCCTAACCTTATGCCTAATCAATCAATCAAATGTATTTTATATAGCCCTTCGTACATCAGCTGATATCTCAAAGTGCTGTACAGAAACCCACCCTAAAACCCCAAACAGCAAGCAATGCAGGTGAAGAAGCACGGTGGCTAGGAAAAACTCCCTAGAAAGGCCAAAACCTAGGAAGAAACCTAGAGAGGAACCAGGCTATGTGGGGTGGCCAGTCCTCTTCTGGCTGTGCCGGGTGGAGATTATAACAAAACATGGTCAAGATGTTCAAATGTTCATAAATGACCAGCATGGTCGAATAATAATAAGGCAGAATAGTTGAAACTGGAG
Organism: Oncorhynchus mykiss; assembly: GCF_013265735.2. Lineage (NCBI taxonomy): Eukaryota > Metazoa > Chordata > Actinopteri > Salmoniformes > Salmonidae > Oncorhynchus > Oncorhynchus mykiss. Next base: position 52,267,472 of record NC_048583.1, on the reverse strand, counting down.
CAGCAGCACAGTCAGGTGGACTGGGGACAGCAAGGAGTCATCATGTCAGGTATTCCTGGGGCATGGTCCTAGGGCTCAGGTCCTCCGAGAGAGAGAAAGAAAGAGAGAATTAGAGAGAGCATATGTGGGATGGCCAGTCCTCTTCTGGCTGTGCCGGGTGGAGATTATAACAGAACATGGCCAAGATGTTCAAATGTTCATAAATGATCAGCATGGTCGAATAATAATAAGGCAGAACAGTTGAAACTGGAGCAGCAGCACAGCCAGGTGGACTGGGGACAGCAAGGAGTCATCATGTCAGGTAGTCCTGGGGCATGGTCCTAGGGCTCAGGTCCTCCGAGAGAGAGAAAGAGAGAAGGAGAGAATTAGAGAACGCACACTTAGATTCACACAGGACACCAAATAGGACAGGAGAAGTACTCCAGATATAACAAACTGACCCTAGCCCCCCGACACATAAACTACTGCAGCATAAATACTGGAGGCTGAGACAGGAGGGGTCAGGAGACACTGTGGCCCACTCCGAGGACACCCCCGGACAGGGCCAAACAGGAAGGATATATCTAAGCCTAATCTTAACCCTAACCTTATGCCTAATCTTAACCCTAACCTTAACCTTAACCCTAACCTTATGCCTAATCTTAACCCTAACCTTAACCCTAACCTTAACCCTAACCTTAACCCTAACCTTATGCCTAATCTTAACCCTAACCTTATGCCTAATCTTAACCCTAACCTTAACCCTAACCTTATGCCTAATCTTAACCCTAATCTTAACCCTAATCTTATGCCTAATCTTAACCCTAACCTTAACCCTAACCTTAACCCTAACCTTATGCCTAATCTTAACCCTAATCTTAACCCTAACCTTATGCCTAATCTTAACCCTAACCTTAATCCTAAATTTAACCCTAATCCGAGGCCTAATTCTTTCTCAAGGCCATCAGACTGTCAAACAGCCATCACCAACTCAGATAGGCTGCTGCCTACATGGAGAGTCAAATCATTGGCCACTTTAAGAAATGGATCACTAGCCACTTTAATAATGTTTACATATCTTACATTACTCATCTCATATGTATATACTGTATTTTATACCATCTACTGCATCTTGCCTATGCCGCTAGGCCATCGCTCATCCATATAATTATATGTTCATATTCTCATTCACCCTTTTAGATTTGTGTGTATTAGGTAGTTGTTGGGGAATTGTTAGATTACTTGTTAGATATTACTGCACTGTCAGAACTAGAAGCACAAGCATTTCGCTACATTTGCATTAACATCTGCTAACCATGTGTATGTGACCAATGAAATCTGATTTGATTTTAACCCTAACCTTAACCACGCTGCTAGCCTTATGCCTAACCCTAACCTTAACCACACTGCTAACCTTATGCCTAACCCTAACCTTAACCCCAACCATGCTGCTAACCTTATGCCTAACCCTAACCACACTGCTAACCTTATGCCTAACCCTAACCTAACCTTAACCACGCTGCTAACCTTATACCTAACCTTAACCCTAACCTTAACCACACTGCTAAGCCTAACCCTAACCTTAACCACACTGCTAACCTTATTCCTAACCTTAACCCTAACCTTAAAGAGAGAAAAAACGAGGCTAATTAAGTTAAGACAGTAATTCTGCTCATAGATTATGCATGTATGAACTACACATTGACACATCCAGACCAAAGTGGGAGGTTTAAAAAAAACGTAGTAGTCACCAATGTGCCTTTAAATTAAGACCAAACAGTATTTTTTTGTGATATATAGCCAATTTTGACATAGCAGCTGGCTCAAATAATGGAAATTGCTCAGCTCTGCCTCCAGGGCAAAATTAGCCAATTGGAGCCAATGATAGGCCCTAACACGTCAGGCTGTTACCACTAAACACTACTCTCTAGTAATTACATACAACTGCAACACAAGGCTGTGTGTTACTGTGTGTGTCTTACCTGGGGTAGAGTCCCACTCCGATCGCTTGTCGTTCCCCGTCGCTGATGGTGAAACAGTTACATGCAACCTACAGAGACAGAACTCAAACTAGTTACACACAGAGAGAAAGACCATGTATGATTGGATTAATGAGCGTATTATATAAGGCTCTGGGTCACAGGTCACATATACACAGAGTGAGAGAAAGAGAGCAGTCAGACGTGAGACTAAGGGACACGTGTGTGTGTGTGTGTGTGTGTGTGTGTGTGTGTGTGTGTGTGTGTGTGTTTTACTATCCTCAGGGGTACTGGAAATCCCCCAAGTCCCCACAAGGACAGTAAAGCAAGGGAAATTCTCCCTCGTTGGGACATTTGATTGTAAATACATTTTAGGTCCCCACAAGGATAGTAAAATGTATATATATATTTTCAACTAGGCAAGTCAGTTAAGAACAAATTCTTATTTTCAATGAACAGTGGGTTAACTGCCTGTTCAGGGTCAGAACGACAGATTTGTACCTTGTCAGCTCAGGGGTTTGAACTTGCAACCTTTCAGTTTCTAGTCCAACACTCTAACCACTAGGCTACCCTGCCGGCCCATATGGTGTGTGGGCTAGTAGTACTATTGTCTGTGTGTGTGTGTAGTGTATATACGGTTGCATCACTGTCATCGCTAAAAGAAATATATTTTATTTAAATGAAAGTACTTATAATTATTTCAATGCAATAAAAAAAGACTTGGCACTGCCTGGCTGTCTTCCTCCTTCACAGAAATATGATATCTGTATCAAAGACAGAGGAGATGAGCTAATAAAAAATATATGTCTGCGGGTAATTGTCCAACACTCATCATGCTGTCTGCTAGATAAGGAAAACACGGTCAGGGAATTCAATGGAGGATGAATGAAGGAGGGAGGGGGGAGAAGAGAGAGAGGCAGAGAGAAACGGAGAGAGAGAGAAAAGGGGGAGGCAGACAGAGAGGGAGAAACTCTCCACCGCATGTCTGTGTGACCGTTTAAAGAGGATATAATAATGAAGACACTGATGCCCTCCAGAAAGAGACAAGAGGGAAGGAGAGTACAGACATCTGCAGAGATGGTAAAACACAGTGTGTGTGCGTTTAAAGAGGATATAATAATGAAGACACTGATGCTGGCGGGCTGGGCGTGTGCGCTAACCAAGGTGGTCAGGTGCACGGTGTTTCCTCCGGCGCATTGGTGCGGCTGGCTTCCGGGTTGGATGCGTGCTGTGTTAAGAAGCAGTGCGGCTTGGTTGGGTTGTGTATCGGAGGACGCATGACTTTCAACCTTCGTCTCTCCCGAGCCCGTACGGGAGTTGTAGCGATGAGACAAGATAGTAGCTACTACACAATTGGATACTACGAAATTGGGGAGAAAAAGGGGTAAACATTTTTTTTTTTTTAAACACAGTGTGTGCGTTTAAAAATATATATATTTCACCTTTATTTAACCAGGTAGTCCAGTTGAGAACAAGTTCTCATTTACAACTGCAAAGCAAAGCAGTGCGACAAAAACAACACAGAGTTACACATGGGATAAACAAATATACAGTCAATAACACAATAGAAACATCTGTATACAGTGTGTGCAAACTATGTAAGAAGGTAAGGCAATAAATAGGCCAATAGTTGCGAAGTAATTACAATTTAGCAATTTACACTGGTGATATATGTGCAGATGAGGATGTGCAAGTAGAAATACTAGTGTGCAAAAGAGCAGAAAACAAAAATGGGGATGAGGTAGCTAGTTGGTTAAATGGGCTATTCACAGATGGGTTGTGTACAGCTGCAGCGATCGGTAAGCTGCTCTGACAGCTGACACTTAAAGTTAGTGAGGGAGATGAGTCTCCAACTTCAGTGATTTTTGCAAATCAGAACTGGAAGGAAAGGCGGCCAAAGGAGGTGTTGGCTTTGTGGATGACCAGTGAAATATACCTGCTGGAGCGCGTGCTACGGGTGGGGGTTGCTATGGTGACCAGTGAGCTGAGATAAGGCGTAGCTTTACCTAGCAAAGACTTATAGATGACCTGGACCCAGTGGATTTGGCGATGAATATGTAGCAAGGACCAGCCAAAGAGAGCATACAGGTCACAGTGGTGGGTAGTATATGGGGATTTGGTGACAACACGGATGGCACTGTGTTAGACTGCATCCAGTTTGCTGAGTAGAGTGTTGGAGGCTATTTTATAAATGACATCGCCGAAGTCAAGGATTGGTAGGATAGTCAGTTTTACGAGGGTATGTTTGGCAGCATGAGTGAAGGAGGCTTTGTTGTGAAATAGAAAGCCGATTCTAGATTTAACTTTGGATTGGAGATGCTTAATGTGTGTCTGGAAGGAGAGTTTACATTCTAGCCAGACACCTATGTATTTATAGTTGTTCACATATTCTAAGTCAGCACCATCCAGAGTAGTGATGCTAGTCGGGCGGGCGGGTGCGGGCAGTGATTGGTTGAAGAGCATGCATTCTGTTTTACTAGCATTTAAGAGCAGTTGGAAGCCACAGAAGGAGTGTTGTATGGTGTCCAAGCTTGTTTGGTGGTTTGTTAACACATTGTCCAGTGCCAGATGTATACAGAATGGTGTCGTCTGCATGGAGCTGGATCAAAGAATCACCCGCAGTAAGAGTGACATCGTTGATATATACAGAGAAAAGAGTCGGCCCGAGAACTGAACCCTGTGGCACCCTCATAGAGACTTCCAGAGGTCCGGACAACAGGCCTGCCGATTTGACACACTGAACTCTAGTAGTAGTTAGTGAAAATGTGCATGCGTGTGTGTGTGCGTGCGTCTATGGATATGAAATATGCAGAACCAAAAAAGCCACCCCACCCTTATAGATCAATAGATCTATTCAGGTTATCGGATCCGCCTGTGCTTTTGGACATTTTCTTTAACAAAAAGTAGGCCTATGGCATACCCTCTCATACCCCCTCAATTCGAGTCTTGGTTTTAATTTAACGAAGGCTGTTTAGAGAGTGCATGGTAGGTGGAGGAATTGGCTGGACAAATCTATGTATACATCAGCCTATAGCTTCATTTCATCTGTCAAACAGGTAGGTCTACCTCTTATTTCTTAAATAGGAAGAAATTGGCTCCAACACAAAGCCCTCTTGTTGTTAGTAAAGAATAATTCAAATGAAGACGGTTGAAAGGAATTATGCCTGTCTAGTTTTCAAACTTTCAGCACCATGAGTCCATTTGAATTTATTGTGACAGTGCTGCTGCTTCAAGTTTCAGCACCACAATGTAAGTTACTCAAATCTGGCTTATTGTGAGGTCAATAACTCTGATAAATTGGCAAGAAACATATGTAGTTAAAAAATATATACAGTTGAAGTCAGAAGTTTACATACACTTAGGTTGGAGTCATTAAAACCCGTTTTTCAACCACTCCACACATTTCTTGTTAACAAACTATAGTTTTGGCAAGTCGGTTAGGATATCTACTTTTTGCATGACACAAGTCATTTTTCCAACAATTGTTTACAGACAGATTATTTCACTTATAATTCACTGTCTCGCAATTCCACTGGGTCAGAAGTTTACATACACTAAGTTGACTGTGCCTTTGGACGAGACAGAGAGAAAAGACATTTGATAAGGTGGGGAGACCAGACAGAGGGTAAAGGTGGGGAGACCAGACAGAGAGAAAATACATTTGATAAGGTGGGGAGACCAGACCGAGAGAAAAGGTGGGGAAACGAGACAGAGAAAAAATACATTTGATAAGGTGGGGAGACCAGACAGAGAGAAAAGACATTTGATAAGGTGGGGAGACCAGACAGAGAGAAAATACATTTGATAAGGTGGGGAGACCAGACAGAGAGAAAATACATTTGATAAGGTGGGGAGACCAGAGAGAGAAATAGATAAACTCATCTACTATTTGATCTTCCGCTGAGAAAGCAATCAGTGGAAAAACATCAGTCAAAACACTGTGTGTGTGTGTGTGTGTGTGTGTGTGTGTGTGTGTGTCAGCTTTTGAACAGGCCTCTCTCTATTCACCACCTCAGGGATATACTGTATGAAAAAATATATTCTCATTTCAGCATCAATATTCTGTTCCATGGAGATCTCTCTCTCTGACAGATTGTGGCACCACTGAAAGCAGCTAGTCTGAATGATCCTGATGTTGTTCACTCCTGAAAGCAGAGGAGTTACGTGAGGTCTCCTGGGAAAAAAAGTCCTTTGTCATTCCTGCAGTTTGCCATCGAATGCTCACTAACTAGCTAGTTCACATAAACAAACACAGCTGTGTTAGAATACCCATACGATTATACTGTATACTATAAAATGAGTATATACTACATACTATTAGTTCATTTTAGTATACTGTAAACGAATGGTATCCTATCAGTTGAGCGTGCTAGCACTTCACCTGTCTACTGGAAGTTGATGCTGTTACTATGCAACCGCTTGCTAGCTTGTTAGCAAAACAAATGACTAGCTAGACATTTTACAACTTCGGGTGTGTTCATAAAGTCAATCTGGAGTGCCAGAGTGCACTCTGGGTGTTTGTAAATTCAGAGTGTTGTCAGATTGTCCATTTGTAAATTCAGAGTGCTGTCAGATTGTCCCTTTGTAAATTCAGAGTGTTGTCAGATTGTCCCCTTTGTAAATTCAGAGTGTTGTCAGATTGTCCCTTTGTAAATTCAGAGTGTTGTCAGATTGTCCCTTTGTAAATTCAGAGTGCTTTGCTCTGGGAGCGGTCAGAGCGCACACTGCACTGCACACTTTCACCGAGGAGTATGAGGTTGATTCGAGCATTCTGACTTTACAACAGCAGTCAGGCACCCAAGTTAACTGGCTAACTTGCTAGCTACTTCACATCCGTTACACAAGCACCCAAGTTAACTGGCTAACTTGCTAGCTACTTCACATCCGTTACACAAGCACCCAAGTTAACTGGCTAACTTGCTAGCTACTTCACATCCGTTACACAAGCACCCAAGTTAACTGGTTAACTTGCTAGCTACTTCCAGACAGAAATGAGAGAACACCTCACTTGGATAGGGTTTCATGTTAGCCAGAGCGTTGGTGACTGTAACTGCTGCTGGCCACAATTTAATTTGTTTGTTTTTTTGCCGATGTTTACACAAGCCATATTCAACGGGTGTTGAGCGTTTTGTAAATTCATCAGTTATTCTGCGCTCTGGTACGCTCAAACGAGAGTGCTCTGAAATAGGAGTAGATCGCCAGAGCGAATTTATGAAAGCACCCGAATGTCCATTGAGAACGCACGACGACTATACCACTTAGCTAAGAATGAAAGGAATAATCAAGTCAATAAACGTTAGGTAATTAGTTAGATAACATGTAGTTAATATACTGGCAAGTTTGATGTATTAGTAGCCAGTTAGCGTTAGGTACCCAATTTTCGGACATCGGACACCTCCTAACTTCCGACACTCTTTAGCAGTTAGAGGATTAAATCACCTCCAGCTCAACAATTAAATGGATTGGAAAATAATGCTACTTTTTGCGACCCTTCTAGCTAGCTGACCACCGATTTTCATTGAAATTTATGTACGTTAAGTTAGGTTTTGAGTTTAAAAAAAAGTTATATATATATGCACATTTTGTGGGACCTGCTGTATATTGTAAAATGTGTCTGTAGGACAGACCACACCATTTAATATCCAACTTTTTACCTCTGGAAAATATAGTTCATGGATTTCAGACAGGGGAGGGAAAAAAATCAGTGGAATGCTAGCCAACTAGTCAACTATTTAGTAAACACTTCTGATACCAGGTTGGTGTCTCCTTTTTTAACAAAGTTAAACGGATATTTCTTGCAATTGAACAAAATAGTAAAGTGGACAATCTCTGGGGATCGGATACAGATAATACGGGATTATTTTTGCTAAACCCCTTTTCAAAAAGCTGATAGTATTTCCACTGAAATGGAAAACATGCTAATGGCTAACCCATTAGTTAACATTTTTATGATACCAATAATCACAAAACATTGATGTCTTGATCACAAGATAACACTGTTGAAGGTAATACATTTCTTAAACGCTGTATGCCGATAATACGGGGTGCTACGCTAGCGAGCTAACATACCAGTACATACTGCTGTATTGATATGCTATGTGGTTTGTAATCTATATGTGACATGTTGAAATCTTTAGGAGACATTAGGCTCTGTTACCATTTGTCTTCTCTGTCAGAAAGAAAATGAATTGTTATTCAATGGGCTGCATCCATTTTGTTGCCATGGCTTACGAGGACAGAGAGGCTGGAGGGAGTGTGTGTGTGTGTGTGTGTGTGTGTGTGTGTGTATGTGTCTCTGTTTTGCTTACACACACACACACACACACACACACACACACACACACACACACACACACACACACACACACACACACACACACACACAGAGAGAGAGATGTTCAGTGCCAGTCTGTCTGCCTGTTTGTGTGTGAGTGAAGTTCGGTTATAATCCAAACTGCAGGTTTAACCTTATTGGGCAACAAAAACACTGTTAAACGACTGGGTGGGAGGTGGAGGGAGAGAAAAATCTATTCAACAAACAATAGTGTGGACTTTCCTCGATCTCTCTTTCTGTTTCTCTCTTTCCTCTATCTCTCTTTCCTCTATCTCTCTTTCTGTTTCTCTCTTTCCTCTATCTCTTTCTGTTTCTCTCTTTCCTCTATCTCTCTGTATCTCTCTCCTCTCTCTTGGGCATGCCTCTCTCCCCTCTCTTTCTCTATGGGGCAGTCCTCTCTCCTCTCTCTCTGGGGCAGTCCTCTCTCCTCTCTCTTTCTCTATGGGGCAGTCCTCTCTCCTCTCTCTTTCTCTCTGGGGTAGTCCTCTCTCTTTCTCTCTGGGGCAGTCCTCTCTCCTCTCTCTTTCTCTATGGGCAGTCCTCTCTCCTCTCTCTGGGGCAGTCCTGTCTCCTCTCTCCTCTCTCTGGGGCAGTCCTCTTTCCTCTCTCTGGGACAGTCCTCTCTCCTCTCTCTGGGGCAGTCCTCTCTCCTCTCTATGGGGCATTCCTGCCTCCTCCCTCCTCTCTCTGAGGCAGTCCTCTCTCCTCTCTATGGGGCAGTCCTCTCTCCTCTCTCTGGGGCAGTCCTCTCTCCTCTCTATGGGGCAGTCCGGTCTCCTCTCTCCTCTCTATGGGGCAGTCCTTTCTCCTCTCTATGGGGCATTCCTGCCTCCTCCCTCCTCTCTCTGAGGCAGTCCTCTCTCCTCTCTATGGGGCAGTCCTCTCTCCTCTCTCTGGGGCAGTCCTCTCTCCTCTCTATGGGGCAGTCCGGTCTCCTCTCTCCTCTCTCTGGGGCAGTCCTCTCTCCTCTCTATGGGGCAGTCCACTCTCCTCTCTATGGGGCAGTCCGGTCTCCTCTCGCCTCTCTATGGGGCAGTCCTCTCTCCTCTTTCTGGGGCAGTCCTCTCTCCTCTCTATGGGGCAGTACAGTCTCCTCTCTCCTCTCTATGGGGCAGTCCTGTCTCCTCTCTCCTCTCTATGGGGCAGTCCTCTCTCCTCTCTATGGGGCAGTACTGTCTCCTCTCTATGGGGCAGTCCTGTCTCCTCTCTCTGGGTCTGGCCTCTCTCCTCTCTATTTCTCTCTGGGGCAGACAGAGCCAGTCAGGCAGTACATTCACATCTGCCGTCCCGGCTGGCAATGCACCATGCACAACAAATAAGCGAGGACACACACACACTGTTCTATGTGTCTCCATCTTTGCCATGTACAGTGTCTTGCAAAAGTATTCATCCCCCTTGGCTTTTTTCCTATTTTGTTGCATTACAACCTGTAATAGATTTTTATTGGGATTTCATGTAATAGACAAAATAGTCCAAGATTTAAAAAGGAAAAATGGTGTGTGCATATACATTCACCCCCTTTGCTATGAAGGCCCTAAATAAGATCTGGTGCAACCAATTACCTTCAGAAGTCACATAATTAGTTATATAAAGTCCACCTGTCTGCAACACACTAAGCAACGGGCACCACCAAGCAAGCGGCACCATGAAGACCAAGGAGCGCTCCAAACAGGTCAGGGACAAAGTTGTGGAGAAGTACAGATCAGGGTTGGGTTATAAAAAAAATCCTAAACTTTGAACATCCCACGGAGCACCATTAAATCCATTATAAAAAAATTAAGAATATGGCACCACAACAAACCTGACGAGAGGGCCGCCCACCAAAACTCACGGGCCAGGCAAGGAGGGCATTAATCAGAGAGGCAATAAAGAGACCAAAGATAACCCTGAAGGAGCTGCAAAGCTCCACAGCGGAGATTGGAGTATCTGTCCATAGGACCACTTTAAGCCGTACACTCCACAGAGCTGGGATTTACAGAAGAGTGGCCAGAAAAAAGTCATTGTTTAATGAAAAATATAAGCAAACACGTTTGGTGTTCGCCAAAAGGCATGTGGGAGACTCCCCAAATATATGGAAGAAGGTACTCTGGTCAAATGTAGGTTTTTGGCCATCAAGGAAAACGCTTTGTCTGGCGCAAACCCAGCACCTTTCATCACTCCGAGAACACCATCATTCTGTGGGGATGTTTTTCATCGGCAGGGACTGGGAAACTGGTCAGATTTGAAGGAATGATGATGGAGCTAAATACAGGGAAATTCTTGAGGGAAACCTGTTTCAGTCTTCCAGAGATTTGAGACTGGGGCGGAGGTTCACCTTCCAGCAGGACAATGACCCTATGTATACTGTTAAAGCAACACGAGTGGTTTAAGGGGAAACATTTAAATGCCTTGGAATGGCCTAGTCAAAGCCCAGACCTCAATTCAATTGAGAATCTGTGGTATGACTTAAAGATTGCTGTATACCAGCGGAACCCATCCAACTTGAAGGAGCTGGAGCAGTTTTGCCTTGAAGAACTGGCAAAAATCCCAGTGGCTAGATGTGCTTATAGAGATGTGCTTATAGAGACAAACCCCCCAAGACACTTGCAGCTGTAATTGCTGCTAAAGGTGGCTCTACACCTCTACAAAAATTGACTTTGGGGGGGGTGAATAATTATACACGCTCAAGTTTCAGTTTTTTTTGTCTTATTTCTTGTTTTTCACAATAAAAAATATTTTGCATCTTCAAAGTGGTCAGCATGTTGAGTAAATCAAATGATACAAAGGCAACAAAATAAGAAAAATGCCAAGGGGGTGAATACTTTCGCAAGCCACTGTAGGCCATCTGCCAGTACAAGGGAATGGGCAGTAGTTTCTCTCCAGCCACCTGTAGATGGCTAGTGTCTTCCATGTTAGCTGTACATACTGTCCACACACATCCCCAAGACAGAGCCTTATTTTGGTCCACAACAACTGGGTTAAACAGTCTATATGGAGACATTAGAGAGATCAAAGTGGGTATCTCTGTCTCTCTGATCTAGTGAGTCAGAGGTATGTCTCTCTCACAACTGATAGGAATGGATTACTGAGGAGATTGTAATATGTACACACACACACACAATGTAAATACCAATGTCCTGGAATTCCATATGGGGTGTGTGTGTGTGTGTGTGTGTGTGTGTGTGTGTGTGTGTGTGTGTGTGTGTGTGTGTGAGAGATTGGGATGGAGAGAGTGAGATGGAGTAAGATGTGGAGAGAGATTGAGATGGAGTAAAATAGAAATGGAGAGAGATTGAGATGGAGTAAAATAGAAAGAGAGGGAGATGGAGAGAGATTGAGATGTAGTAGGATGGAGAGAGATTGAGATGGAGTAAGATATATGGAGAGAGATTGAGATGGAGTAAAATAGAAATGGAGAGAGATTGAGATGGAGTAAAATAGAAATGGAGAGAGATGGAGAGATTGAGAATGGAGTAAGATATATGGAGAGAGATTGAGATGGAGTAAAATAGAAAGAGAGGAAGATGGAGTAAGATAGATGGAGAGAGATTGAGATGGAGTAAGATAGATGGAGAGAGATGGAGTAAGATAGAAATAGAGATAGATGGAGAGATTGAGAATGGAGTAAGATATATGGAGAGAGATTGAGATGGAGTAAGATAGATGGAGAGAGATTGAGATGGAGTGAGAGAGATTGAGATGGAGTAAGAGAAATAGAGATAGATGGAGAGAGATTGAGATGGAGTAAAATAGAAAGAGAGGGAGATGGAGTAAGATAGAAATAGAGAGAGATGGAGAGAGATTGAGACGGAGTAAGAGAAATAGAGATAGATGGAGAGAGATTGAGATGGAGAGAGATTGAGATGGAGTAAAATAGAAAGAGAGGGAGATGGAGAGAGATTGAGATGGAGAAAGAGAGATATACTATAAGCCAAGAGAGAAGTACCAAGAAAGCAGAAAGAAAGTCACCCCTTATCTCTCCCTCTATTGTTCCTCTTTCCACAGGGCTAATATATTAGTTATAATCCTACTGTTGAGTCGTTCAGTGTGTTCCAGTATAAATGTCCTATACATTAGATAGGCAGAAAATATCCCACTTTGGCCCAGTGTGGGAGAGACGAGACCAACTGTCACTTTAATAAAATTGATGTCTTCAGGGTAAACAACTTTCTTCCTGCATATCTATAACTCTCTGTGACTCTCTCAGGGTGTGAGATTCTATAACTCTCTCTGACTCTCTCAGGGTGTGAGATAATATAACTCTGTGACTCTCTCAGGGTGTGAGGTACTATAGCTCTCTGTGATTCTCTCAGGGTGTGAGAGATAATATAACTCTCAGGGTGTGAGATTCTATAACTCTCTGTGACTCTCTCAGGGTGTGAGGTACTATAACTCTGTGATTCTTTCAGGGTGTGAGATAATATAACTCTGTGACTCTCTCAGGGTGTGAGATTCTACAACTCTCTGTGACTCTCTCAGGGTGTGAGATATTATAACTCTCTGTGACTCTCTCGGGGTGTGAGGTACTATAACTCTCTGTGATTCTCTCAGGGTGTGAGATTCTTTAACTCTCTGTGACTCTCTCAGGGTGTGAGATAATATAACTCTCTGACTCTCAGGGTGTGAGATAATATAACTCTGTGACTCTCTCAGGGTGTAAGGTACTATAACTCTCTGTGATTCTCTCAGGGTGTGAGAGATAATATAACTCTCAGGGTGTGAGATTCTATAACTCTCTGTGACTCTCTCAGGGTGTGAGGTACTATAACTCTGTGATTCTTTCAGGGTGTGAGATAATATAACTCTGTGACTCTCTCAGGGTGTGAGATTCTACAACTCTCTGTGACTCTCTCAGGGTGTGAGATATTATAACTCTCTGTGACTCTCTCGGGGTGTGAGGTACTATAACTCTCTGTGATTCTCTCAGGGTGTGAGATTCTTTAACTCTCTGTGACTCTCTCGGGGTGTGAGGTACTATAACTCTCTGTGACTCTCTCAGGGTGTGTGAGATACTATAACTCTCTGTGACTCTTTCTGCACTGCTCTCAGATTTACCACCTCCTGCTACAGTCTGATACTTAGCTGTGAGAAGAGATTGGAATTTAAATGACAGAGGAGAACGCAGGAGCTGCTGTTGAATACTAAGTGAGACAAGAGGTGTGTGTGTGTGTGTGTGTGTGTGTGTGTGTGTGTGTGTGTGTGTGTGTGTGTAGATAAGCAGCTCCCTGGGACTCGAGGGGATGCAGCCATCGTTTTACTTTAGAGGCGTGAAGGTAAGAGAGGAGAGATGTGAATTGCAGAGGGGAGGGAGGGAGGAAGCAGGGGAGGGTCTTAGAGGCAGAAACTCGTTAGTCAATTCGTTAGGAGTAAACGAGTGCAGGCACGCTGAATTAGAGAGGTGCACCCTGGGAAGCTACAGGTGGAAGGAGGAAGGGTTGAGAAATAATCGCGTATTCATTTGTCTGAACAAACACCTGTCTCTCTCCAAGAGGGACTCATATTAATATTCACAGCTGTGTCACCTTGACATGTCCCGAAAACCTCTAAATTGACCTAAAATCCCCACCATACCGAGCTCAATATCATTTTGAACGGTGACACACTAAAGATTGATTGTAAGTACTGTATATCTATTAACTTTTTATCACTGGTGATCGTATCTATAAGCAATAACTGGCTATCATGATGGAAGTGTTAGGAAGGGTACAGTCTACATCCAAAATGACATCCTAAAGTTCTCATTACGTTTATCTGTCACACAAACAATGTTTTGATGTTATAGAAGTCAGTACTGACAATGAACCTCTGATTCCAGAGAGAGAGAGAGAGAGAGAGAGAGAGAGAGAGAGAGAGAGAGAGAGAGAGAGAGAGAGAGAGAGAGAGAGAGAGAGAGAGAGAGAGAGAGAGAGAGAGAGAGAGAGAGAGAGAGAGAGAGAGAGAGAGAGAGAGAGAGAGAGAGAGAGAGAGAGAGAGAGAGAGAGAGAGAGAGAGAGAGAGAGAGAGAGAGAGAGAGAGAGAGAGAGAGAGAGAGAGAGAGAGAGAGAGAGAGGCCTAGACAGAGGAAGAGAGAGAGAAAGAACGGGAATAAGTGAGAAAGTAATCTCCCCGGTGGCAGCAGCAGAGGCATAGTAATAGCCGTTACATGGTAATCCCTTTTACAGATGAGACCCGGTCTCCATGCAGATTAGCTCATACACACAGAGCCATACATGGAGAGCCAGGTTGGCAGGCCGGCCTGGGGGCAGGAACAAGCCCAGGATCAGCTGTTCTAAACTGGGGAGAGTGAGGTCTGAGCTGGGCCTGTCTGGAGCTCATCTCTTCATGAAGAAGACAGGCTCTGGAGGTCAGACAAGGCTAAATACAAGGCTATACCCATAAAATGATCTCTCTCTCTCACACACACACACACACACACACGCCTGTATATCCCATTTCTCAGTACATATTTCGCCACACACAAAGAGAGAGAGAGGGAGAGGAATGTGAAGAGATAGGAGAGGGGCTATTCAGGACCAGTCATATCATGTGTCTGTCACACTGTCATCACACAGTTACTTCTCCTCACACTCAGACATGCAAGTCCTAGAGGGCTGTCTAGCACTCACTCTGTGTGTGTGTGTGTGTGCGTGCGTGCGTTTGTGCGTGCGTGCTAAGCCGATCAACCAGGGAGAAGGTGAAACGGTGACAGAGAGAGAGAGAGCACCCCAGAGCTGAGGGCATTAGATGAAAATATTAGACTAGAAAATATTATTGTACATAAAATTTGCAAAGAATGGAAAATTGTCTTTGGCGCTCTGGCTTACATTAAAAAGATCAAGTGACCCTTGAATGAGATGACTGCAATGCACAAGTCATTTCCATTTATAGCTGAGAGAGGGATAGACCCTATAGCCTAACCTAGTCCTACTAGCGTTATAGCTGAGAGAGGGATAGACCCTATAGTCTAACCTAGTCCTAATGTTATAGCTGAGAAAGGGATAGACCCTATAGTCTAACCTAGACCTAATGTTATAGCTGAGAGAGGGATAGACCCTATAGTCTAACCTAGACCTAATGTTATAGCTGAGAGAGGGATATACCCTATAGTCTAACCTAGTCCTAATGTTATAGCTGAGAGAGGGATAGACCCTATAGCCTAACCTAGTCCTACTAACGTTATAGCTGAGAGAGGGATAGACCCTATAGCCTAACGTTATAGCTGAGAGAGGGATAGACCCTATAGCCTAACCTAGACCGACTAACGTTATAGCCGAGAGAGGGATAGACCCTATAGCCTAACCTAGTCCTAACGTTATAGCTGAGAGAGGGATAGACCCTATAGCCTAACCTAGTCCTAACGTTATAGCTGAGAGAGGGATAGACCCTATAGCCTAACCTAGACCTACTAACGTTATAGCCGAGAGAGGGATAGACCCTATAGCCTAACCTAGTCCTAACGTTATAGCTGAGAGAGGGATAGACCCTATAGCCTAACCTAGTCCTAATGTTATAGCTGAGAGAGGGATAGACCCTATAGCCTAACCTAGTCCTAACGTTATAGCTGAGAGAGGGATAGACCCTATAGTCTAACCTAGTCCTAACGTTATAGCTGAGAGAGGGATAGACCCTATAGCCTAACCTAGTCCTAATGTTATAGCTGAGAGAGGGATAGACCCTATAGTCTAACCTAGTCCTAACGTTATAGCTGAGAGAGGGATTGACCCTATAGTTTAACCTAGTCCTAATGTTATAGCTGAGAGAGGGATAGACCCTATAGCCTAACCTAGACCTACTAACGTTATAGCTGAGAGAGGGATTGACCCTATAGTCTAACCTAGTCCTAATGTTATAGCTGAGAGAGGGATTGACCCTATAGTCTAACCTAGTCCTAACGTTATAGCTGAGAGAGGGATAGACCCTATAGCCTAACCTAGTCCTAATGTTATAGCTGAGAGAGGGATAGACCCTATAGCCTAACCTAGTCCTAATGTTTTAGCTGAGAGAGGGATAGACCCTATAGCCTAACCTAGTCCTAACGTTATAGCTGAGAGAGGGATAGACCCTATAGCCTAACCTAGACCTACTAATGTTATAGCTGAGAGAGGGATAGACCCTATAGCCTAACCTAGACCTACTAACGTTATAGCTGAGAGAGGGATTGACCCTATAGTTTAACCTAGTCCTAATGTTATAGCTGAGAGAGGGATAGACCCTATAGCCTAACCTAGACCTACTAACGTTATAGCTGAGAGAGGGATTGACCCTATAGTCTAACCTAGTCCTAATGTTATAGCTGAGAAAGGGATAGACCCTATAGCCTAACCTAGAACAACTAATGTTTCAGTTGAGAGAGGGATAGACCCTATAGCCTAACCTAGTCCTAACGTTTTAGCTGAAAGAGGGATAGACCCTATAGCCTAACCTAGACCTACTAACGTTATAGCTGAGAGAGGGATAGACCCTATAGCCTAACCTAGTCCTAATGTTTTAGCTGAGAGAGGGATAGGCCCTATAGTCTAACCTAGTCCTAATGTTATAGCTGAGAGAGGGATAGACCCTATAGCCTAACCTAGTCCTAATGTTTTAGCTGAGAGAGGGATAGACCCTATAGCCTAACCTAGTCCTAACGTTATAGCTGAGAGAGGGATAGACCCTATAGCCTAACCTAGACCTACTAATGTTATAGCTGAGAGAGGGATAGACCCTATAGCCTAACCTAGACCTACTAACGTTATAGCTGAGAGAGGGATAGACCCTATAGTCTAACCTAGTCCTAACGTTATAGCTGAGAGAGGGATAGACCCTATAGCCTAACCTAGTCCTAATGTTTTAGCCTACTTTTATGTCAAGTGAGAAAATGAACAATTTACAGCCTGTTATCGTGTCTGTAGAACATATAGGCTAATTGGCAGACAAAGTGATCTGATACTGTCAATTTATATTAGGCCTATAGCCTACTTTTTAAAATTTGTATTCATCATTTTCACATAGGCCTTCACGATTGATAGCCTGTCGATTACGACACATCTACAGACCTAATGTCACGAATTCCACCAAATGTAGCTCCTCTCCCTGTTCGGGCGGTGCTCGGCGGTCGTCGTCACTGGTCTACTAGCTGCCACCTGGGTTTCTGTACAGCACTTTGAGATATCAGCTGATGTAAGAAGGGCTATATAAATACATTTGATTTTAAATTTGATTTGACCAACAGGGAGCTCTGGGTGAGTCTGGTGCTGACTCACCTGGGGTGTCGAGGCAGTGCTTTGCCTGCCCTCTCGACTCCCAGATGAGCTCCTCCAGGACCCGTCGGCAGTGTTCCCTCTCCGACCACAACTGGTGCAAGAGGAGACTCCTCCTCCAGTTCCCCTAGATGCAGCACCCCCTAACTCCATGGGTGTTGGAGCGGGAGTGCTGGGAGGTGGAACAAACAGGACCCACTCTGGACGCCCGCGAGCAGCTAGCAGGTTGTCCAGTCGGATTGACATGGATCTTCCTGTCTGGCGCCAACCCAGACAGGAAGATCACGTCAGTGACTCAACCCACTCAAGTGACTCACCCCTCCTAGGGACGGCATGAAAGAGCACCAGTAAGCCAGTGACTCTGTAATAGGGTTAGAGGCAGAGAATCCCAGTGGTCATATGTTTGTACTCATTTATTTTCCCGAGTTTTCCCCTTCTTTCCAGCATGAGGCGCTATTCGATTCAGGTGCAGCTGGGAGTTTTATTGACCACGGGTTCGCTCATAGGTTAGGGATTCCGTTGGTGCAGATATGCCAACCCTTCCCCGTGCACTCCCTAGATTGTCGACCATTAGGGTCAGGGCTGGTCAGGGAGGCCAAGGTTCAACTGGACATGGTAACGGGTCATAAGAAGCGGATTAGTCTCTTCCTCATTGATTCTCCTGCATTTCCAGTGGTGCTGGGGATTCCCTGGCTGGCAATTCACAATCCTAGGATTTCATGGAGACAGGGGGCTCTAAAGGGATGGTCAGAGGAGTGTTCAGGTAGGTGTGTAGGAGTTTCCATCCGTGCAACGACGGTGGAGAGTCCAGACCAGGTTTCCACTGTGCGCATTCCCTCAGAATATGCCGATTTGGTTATCGCTTTCTGTAAAAAGAGGGCGACCCAATTACCACCTCAATCGACGAGGGGATTGCGCGATAAAACCCCAGGAAAACGCCGCACTTCCCAGGAGTCACGTGTACCCGCTGTCACAGGAGGAGACAGTGGCTATGGAGACATATGTCACGGAATCTCTGAGACAGGGGTACATTCGGCCCTCCACGTCACCCGTCTCCTCAAGTTTCTTTTTTGTGAAGAAGGAGGGAGGACTGCGTCCGTGCATTGATTATAGAGGTCTACATTCCATCACAGTGGGGTTCAGTTATCCGCTACCTCTCATCGCTACTGCGGTGGAATCATTTCACGGAGCGCACTTTTTCACAAAACTGGACCTCAGGAGCGCGTATAACTTGGTGCGTATCCGGGAGGGAGATGAGTGGAAGACCGCGTTTAGTACCACATCAGGCCACTATGAGTACCTCGTCATGCCGTATGGGTTGAAGAATGTTCCAGCCCTCTTTCAATCCTTCGTAGATGAGATTCTCAGGGACCTGCACGGGAAAGGTGTGGTGGTTTACATCGATGACGTTCTGATTTATCCCGCCACACTCATGTGTCGCTGGTACGCAAGGGTACTTGGGCGACTGCTGGAGCATGACCTGTACGTCAAGGCTGAGAAATGTGTGTTCTCCAAACAAGCCGTCTCTTTCCTGGGGTATCACATTTCCACATCTGGGGTGGTGATGGAGTGTGACCGCGTTGCAGCCATGCGTAATTGGCAGACTCCAAACACGGTAAAGGAGGTGCAGTGGTTCTTAGGGTTTGCCAATTACTACCAGAGGTTTATTCTGGGTTTTGGCTAGGTGGCTGCTCCCATTACCTCACTGCTGAAGGGGGGGCCGGTGCGTTTGCGGTGGTCAGCGGAGGCGGGCAGAGCTTTTAGTCGTCTGAAGGTGCTGTTTACCGATGCTGCCGTATTGGCTCATCCGGACCCCTATTTGGCATTCATAGTGGAGGAGGACGTGTTGAAGGCTGGGGTTGGAGCCGTGCTATCGGGCACTCGGGCACGCCACCGAAGCTTTGCCCCTGAGCTTTTTTCCGAGGAAGCTCAGTCCAGAGGAGCGAAACTATGACGTGGGCGACCGGGAGTTGCTGGCTGTGGTATAAGCTCTGAAGGTGTGTAAACATTGGCTTGAGAGGGCCAATCACCCTTTTCTCATCTGTAATCTGGAGTACATTCGGGCAGCGAGGAGACTGAATCCTCGCCAGGCAAGGTGGGCCAAGGTTCCCTTAACACTAAGGCCGACGCGCTGTCCCGTCTCTATGATACCGAGGAGCGGTCCATCGATCCTACTCCCATACATCCGGCCTCATGTCTGGTGGCACCGGTGGTATGGGAGGTGGACAAGGACACCGAGCAGACATCACGGTTAGAACCCGCGCCACCACAGTGTCCAGCGGGCCGGAAGTACGTACCGCTTGGTGTTCGTGACAAATTGATCCGGTGGGCCCACACGCTACACTCCTCGGGTCATCCGGGAATTGAGAGGACGGTGCGGGGTCTTAGGGGGAAGTACTGGGGGCCCACTTTAGCGAAGGATGTGATGTTTTATGTATCCTCCTGTTCGGTGTGCGCTCAGAGTAAGGCTCCTAGACACCTGCCTAGAAGGAAGTTACAGCCCCTCCCCGTTCCACAACGGCCTTGGTCACATCTGTCGGTGGACTTCCTCACAAACCTTCCCCCGTCTCAGGGAAACACCACGATCCTGGTTGTTGTGCATCGGTTTTCGACGTCCTGCCGTCTCCTCCTGTTGCCCGGTCTCCCTACGGTCCTGCAGACTGCGGAGGCCCTGTTTACCCACGTCTTCCGGCACTACCGGGTGCCTGAGGACATAGTTTCTGATCGGGGTCCCCAGTTCACGTCCCGGGTTTGGAGGGCGTTCATGTAGCGTCTGGGGGTCTCGATCAGCCTGACCTTAGTTTTTCACCACGAGAGCAATGGGCAGGTGGAGAGAGGTCCCTCCGACCCCTCTGGACATCGAGGGGCCCCCGGCGTACATGGTACGTTCCATCCTGGAGTCTAGACGCCGGGTGAGGGGCCTGCAGTACCTCGTGGATTGGGAGGGGCCTGCAGTACCTCGTGGATTGGGAGGGGTACGGTCCAGAGGAGAGGTGCTGGGTACCGATGGAGGACATCTTGGATCCATCACTGTTTAGTGATTTCCACTGCCTCCATCCGGATCGCCCTGTGCCTCGCCCTCCGGGTCGTCCTCGAGGCCGGCGTCATGGGGGGGGGGGGGGGGGGGGGGGTACTGTCACGACTTCCACCGAAGGTAGCTCCTCTCCCTGTTCGGGCGGCGCTCGGCGGTCGTCGTCACCGGTCTACTAGCTGCCACCGATTCCTTTTTCTTTTCTGTTGGTTTTGTCTTGAACGTTTTCAGCTGTATCTTATTTGTTGTTAATTAACCTCTCTGGGATATGTGTGAAGCTAGCGTCCCACCTGGCCAAAAGCCAGGGAAAATGCAGAGCGCCAAATTCAAATAAATTACTATAAAAATCAAACTTTCATTAAATCACACATGCAAGATAGAAAATTAAAGCTACACTTGTTGTGAATCCAGCCAACATGTCAGATTTCAAAAAGGCTTTTCGGTGAAAGCAAACGATGCTATTATCTGAGGATAGCACCTCCGTGAACAAAAGAGAGAAAGCATATTTCAACCCTGCAGGCGCGACACAAAACGACACAAACGACACAAAACGCAGAAATAAAAATATAATTCATGCCTTATCTTTGACAAGCTTCTTTTGTTGGCACTCCAATATGCCCCATAAATATCACAAATGGTCCTTTTGCTCAATTAATTCCGTCGATTTATATCCACAATGTCCATTTATTTGGCGTGTTTGATCCAGAAAAACACTGGTTCCAACTTGAGCAACGTGAATACAAAATATCTCAAAAGTTACCTGTAAACTTTGCCAAAACATTTCAAACTATGTTTGTAATACAACTTTAGGTAATTTTTAACATAAATAATCGATAAAATTGAAGATGGGATGATCTGTGTTCAATACAGGAAGAAAACAAACTGAAACATGCTTTCTGGTCACGCACCTCTATCAAACAGTACACTTCAAGTGATCTTCGTTCAAGATGGCCGTACTTCTTCATTACACAAAGGAATAACTTCAATCAAATTCTAAACACTGTTGACATCCAGTGGAAGTGATAGGAACTTCAAGAAGGTCATTTGGAAATCTGGATTCCCAATGAAATCGCATTGAAAAGTCGACTAATCGACTAATAATATGCATATCGTATCTTCTGGGGATGAGTAGCAGGCAGTTGAATTTGGGCATGCATTTCATCCGGACGTGAAAATACTGCCCCCTGTCACCAAGAAGTTAAGGGCTATTTAAACTCCCATGTCCCACCTGCTTTTGTGCGGACTTATCCTTTATGTCAGTGGTGTATTATTGTTTTGCTCTTACGTGTTTGCTGTCCGTTATTTTCCCTGGTTGGGGGACTTATCACCACATTCTTTTGGAGAGATTGGAAACCCAAATTGGTCTACACGGACAAGTTCTGGCCTGGTTTAGATCTTATCTGTCGGAAAGATATCAGTTTGTCTCTGTGAATGGTTTGTCCTCTGACAGATCAACTGTAAATTTTGGTGTTCCTCAAGGTTCCATTTTAGGACCACTATTGTTTTCACTATATATTTTACCTCTTGGGGATGTCATTCGAAAACATAATGTTAACTTTCATTGCTATGCGGATGACACACAGCTGTACATTTCAATGAAACATGGTGAAGCCCCAAAATTGCCCTCGCTAGAAGCATGTGTTTCAGACATAAGGAAGTGGATGGCTGCAAACTTTCTACTTTTAAACTCGGACAAAACAGAGATGCTTGTTCTAGGTCTCAAGAAAAAAAGAGATCTTCTGTTGAATCTGACAATTAATCTAAATGGTTGTACAGTCGTCTCAAATAAAACTGTGAAGGACCTCGGCATTACCCTGGACCCTGATCTCTCTTTTGAAGAACATATCAAGACCATTTCAAGGACAGCTTTTTTCCTGTCCAAAAATGATGCAGAAAAATTAATCCATGCTTTTGTCACTTCTAGGTTAGACTACTGCAATGCTCTACTTTCCGGCTACCCGGATAAAGCACTAAATAAACTTCAGTTAGTGCTAAATACGGCTGCTAGAATCCTGACTAGAACCCCAAAATTTGATCATATTACTCCAGTGCTAGCCTCCCTACACTGGCTTCCTGTCAAAGCAAGGGCTGATTTCAAGGTTTTACTGCTAACCTACAAAGCATTACATGGGCTTGCTCCTACCTATCTCTCTGATTTGGTCCTGCCGTACATACCTACACGTACGCTACGGTCACAAGACGCAGGCCTCCTAATTGTCCCTAGAATTTCTAAGCAAACAGCTGGAGGCAGTGCTTTCTCCTATAGAGCTCCATTTTTATGGAACGGTCTGCCTACCCATGTCAGAGACGCAAACTCGGTCTCAACCTTTAAGTCTATACTGAAGAATCATCTCTTCAGTGGGTCATATGATTGAGTGTAGTCTGGCCCAGGAGTGGGAAGGTGAACGGAAAGGCTCTGGAGCAACGAACCGCCCTTGCTGTCTCTGCCTGGCCGGTTCCCCTCTTTCCACTGGGATTTTCTGCCTCTAACCCTATTACAGGGGCTGAGTCACAGTGGTGTGGGGGCTGTGCTTTGGCAAAGTGGGTGGGGTTATATCCTTCCTGTTTGGCCCTGTCCGGGGGTGTCCTCGGATGGGGCCACAGTGTCTCCTGACCCCTCCTGTCTCAGCCTCCAGTATTTATGCTGCAGTAGTTTATGTGTCGGGTGGCTAGGGTCAGTTTGTTATATCTGGAGTACTTCTCCTGTCCTATTCGGTGTCCTGTGTGAATTTAAGTGTGCTCTCTATAATTCTCTCTTTCTCTCTTTCTTTCTCTCTCTCGGAGGACCTGAGCCCTAGGACCATGCCTCAGGACTACCTGACATGATGACTCGCTGTCCCCAGTCCACCTGGCCGTGCTGCTGCTCCAGTTTCAACTGTTCTGCCTTATTATTTCTGTTATAATCTCCACCCGGCACAGCCAGAAGAGGACTGGCCACCCCACATAGCCTGGTTACTCTCTAGGTTTCTTCCTAGGTTTTGGCCTTTCTAGGGAGTTTTTCCTAGCCACCGTGCTTCTACACCTGCATTGCTTGCTGTTTGGGGTTTTAGGCTGGGTTTCTGTACAGCACTTTGAGATATCAGCTGATGTACGAAGGGCTATATAAATACATTTGATTTGATTTGATTTATCGGTTTATTGGTCACTTTGCCTGGTTGTTGGCTGGTTGTTGGCTGTGAAACCTAATGAGAATATCAGTGTGTCAATTTTATTCCTATGGTTTATTCCTATGACCGCCTTATCCTGTTGATATTTAGTTTTAATAATAACAAACAAGTCATTGTATAGATCCCTCTTAGGGATTTGCTCCCTCATTTCTGTTTTATTTAGTCCAAATGATTAGGCCTATGTCCTCTGAGGGATGTATTTGTATTTGTATTTGTAGGCTGGGCTATTGATTTTATTTACCTCATTTCTCCCTCTCTGTTTTACTGTTGTCTCGGGAGACGCTGTTCTCGTTTTTTGGGAACACAGAATTGTGACTGAGCATGGGGTTAACAGATCCAACAGGATATGTCGAGTTGTTTGGGAACTCGGCTGGGGTTTTCAGAGATTGTTATTTAATATATACCGTTTCTTTTGTCTTTTATGTGATCACAGCTGTAACTATTATCCACCTATACCCAGAGATGACTTACACTACAGTTCCATTACTGTTCGATGCCTTTGACTAGTACCTTAAATCTACTGACATGGAACTGCTATGGTCCAGGTCATGTAATAAAACAGAAAAAGATGTGCTCTCAAAAAGGAAAAAGCCTTGCTCTAATACAAGAGACACACCTCTGTGATGCCGAACATGCTAACCTCCGCAGAGCTTGGGTGGGACATGCTAACCTCCGCAGAGCTTGGGTGGGACATGCTAACCTCCGCAGAGCTTGGGTGGGACATGCTAACCTCCGCAGAGCTTGGGTGGGACATGCTAACCTCCGCAGAGCTTGGGTGGGACATGCTAACCTCCGCAGAGCTTGGGTGGGACATGCTAACCTCCGCAGAGCTTGGGTGGGACATGCTAACCTCCGCAGAGCTTGGGTGGGACATGCTAACCTCCGCAGAGCTTGGGTGGGACATGCTAACCTCCGCAGAGCTTGGGTGGGACATGCTAAACTCTGTAGAGCTTGGGTGGGACATGCTAAACTCTGCAGAGCTTGGGTGAGACATGTTGAACTCCTCAGAACTTGGGTGGGACATGCTGAACTCTGCAGAGCTTGGGTAGGACATGCTAAACTCTGCAGAGCTTGGGTGGGACATGCTAAACTCTGCAGAGCTTGGGTGGACATGCTAAACTCTGCAGAGCTTGGGTAGGACATGCTAAACTCTGCAGAGCTTGGGTGGGACATGCTAAACTCTGCAGAGCTTGGGTGGGACATGCTAAACTCTGCAGCGCTTGAATGGGACAGGTGTATTTCTCATATTTCAAATCAGTAGAGGCCAGGGGGAAAAATCTGATATCAACTTTGGAGGGGACAATTACATTACATTTTCTCAAGAGCAATTCCTGAGGGGGACACCAAAAGTAGTGCTGTAACACAGCCTACGTTGTAATATGTTAAATGTATATTGAGGAACCATAATTACTACTACTGGATAGTTGATAGGTACAGTAGTTAACTGAAGGGTTGTCCCAACTTGTTAAAATGTTTAAATTATTATAATACTGCTACTAATAATAGTTATAGCGGTGTTCCGTATCAGTCCAGTATGTATGCAGGTATTTGTATTTACAACCAGCAATACCAAGCAAGGCCAGTAGGTGGTAATGGTACTGTACACTGTTTATTTTTTTATTTTATTTTACCT
The DNA here is from genome assembly GCF_013265735.2 of Oncorhynchus mykiss. Lineage (NCBI taxonomy): Eukaryota > Metazoa > Chordata > Actinopteri > Salmoniformes > Salmonidae > Oncorhynchus > Oncorhynchus mykiss. The sequence continues at coordinate 52,242,152 of NC_048583.1, read as the reverse complement.
TTATTTAACCAGGCAAGTCAGTTAAGAACAAATTCTTATTTTCAATGACGGCCTGGGAACAGTGGGTTAACTGCCTGTATGGGTGCAGGTTTCATAAATACAATGAACATGGTGCGATCTCATCTCAAATAATCTCCATTGAGAACCATCACAAAGTTGGTCTACACACTGAACTGACCTTTTTATTGAACTTTTTCTGATTCATTTATGTAGTCATTAAATATGTGCCACTGGTTTGAGTCTATTACAACATCTTTACAAGAACAACACGCTCAGAATAAGTACAGTTCTAAAAGCAAGATAACTACTTAAATGAAAAACCCAAACAAGTCAACCAAAATATCCTTCAGAAATACTTAGTTATTGTTCAGTCAGTGTCTCAACTCTTCTGCCCCTGAACAGGCAGTTAACCCACTGTTCCTAGGCCGTCATTGAAAATAAGAATTTGTTCTTAACTGACTTGCCTAGTTAAATTAAGGTCAAATAAATGTTAAAAAAACAGTTATAGACAAGTATGTCACAAAGTATGCAATTTTAAATAAAATAAAATAAATAATTAGTAAGTGTACTATCATGTACTAAAAACTACTAAACAAAATAACAAATCTCATACTATACACCAGGGGTCCTCAAACAGGGTAGGTGGACCCCTAGGGGTCCCTGGTGTAATGGTAAGGGGTCCATGAAATAAAAATGATGAACGTATTCAGCAGCACAAGGATTCCAGTAACTTTACATATAATATAGAGGGGGTGGAGGTCCCTGAGGACCACTCAAAACCTTTCCTGCCTTTCCTCAAAATATGCAGGGGTTCCAGTACTCAAGAAAGGTTGAGTACCACTGCTATACAAACTACTGAACAAAAGAACCAAACATATCTTTGAGGGTTTCAATGGATCCAACAAATTGCTGGCAGATATTTTCCCTCAAGACTGTCCAGCCTGTCTTTATGTACATTACAGCCAAAATTCTGATCAGCACCTCAACTTGGTCAACCAACCCCTGCACCTTCACTGGAAGCCTCCTGAGGACCTCTGCTGCCTCTCAACTGCTGCTACAGGGGTATTTGTTTGCGAAAGAGAGGCAACTGCACTGAAAGAGAATCTATGTTTAGCTCAGGGTACTGATCTAGAGACTCTTCTAACTCTCCCATGAGAAGCACTCTTTCCAACTTCTGCAGAATGTTTAGACTGTCCTGGTCAAAACAGTCGCCAAACTGAACTTCCACACCATCGAACACTTAAAAAAATTCTGCCCTATAGTGATCCACTGCTTTGCCAGCAAATCGTCTTGAGTGTGTCTCAATGGATTCAATCAATGTTGTTGCTTTCTCATACAGTGCAAGGTAGCTTTCGTCATTTCTGCTGTTTACCCCACGCGCTGGATAACTGGACACTGATTGGATTTAGCTGGTGTGCTGTTACAGTTACACAGTGGCGGTGGTTTTGGCAGTTTTGATGTGCTGTGAATTTTACAATGGCTTTTCTCCAGTTCCTAAATCCTGCACTAATGAAGGCAGCATCCGCTGTTTAGGCAAAAGATGGCTGGCTTGAAAACCCTTGGCTACAGTGAAAACACAACACTCCTTTTACTGATGGATTATAATGTAGCCAGGGGAAATCGCCAAACCATCTCTCTTGAAACGTCAACACTCTGTTGGCAAGAGTTTGTGGTTCTATAAATTGTGGGTGTGGCTGATATGGTTTTGTGCCATCACTGAGGTAACTGGACAATGCTGTGCCACTGTCCCCTATACTGGTGCTGCTGGCAACAAGGTTGACACCTGGTCCTGACGTGGCTGTGCCACTGTCCCCTATACTGGTGCTGCTGGCAGCAAGGTCGACACCTGGTCCTGCCGTGGCTGTGACACTGTCCTCTGAAGTCTCTATCCTTGGCTCTTCCCCTTTCACCAACTCACTGCCTCAGTCTCCTATAAAATAAATAAGGTGTTTGCCGTACTCCTAACTACCAGTACCCAAAACTACACAATTAATCACAACAGCGATACCATTGCCTTAAACAAATCTTAGTTCAGTCACCAGTTTAAGTTGAGAGTGGGGTTATCCATGGCATTTTCCAATTATTTCCCTATTTTACAAGTCTAAAAAATGCAGAACCTTTCATAATGTTGCCAAACAAAGACTCAACAAACTTACCTGAGACTCCCTGTCCCTGCCAGTCTGTCCCTGCCCATCTGTCCCTGCCAGTCTGTCTCTGCCAGTCTGTCCCTGCCCATCTGTCCTTGCCCATCTGTCCCTGCCCATCTGTCCCTGCCAGTCTGTCTCTGCCAGTCTATCCCTGCCCATCTGTCCCTGCCCATCTGTCCCCAGCTCTGCTGTCTGTGTGCCCTCTGTTGCCTGATCTGCCTAATGACATCATTGTGAAACATTCCATTAGCATTTCACTTCTTTCTAATGAACATTTTATCAACTAGTCTTAGGCTACTAGGGTTCTTGCTTTGCGTTTTGGTGTACTGAAAAATACTCTGTCTTTTTACTTTTTTCTGACATTGTTCTACCTGGCAGGCTGGCTAGCTGCACACACACACACACACACACACACACACACACACATACACACACACACACACACACACACACACACACACACACACACACACACACAGTGTGTAGGTTATTTACAGTAGGAGATGGGCTTCTATCATCTTATCTTCTATCATTCTATATGGGCTTCGATCTAAAAGGTAGCTAGCAAATGTGAAAGGGATTGCAGTGACGAGTTGACAGCTGTATGAGTTCACCATTTACACAACATATGCTGCAACCTTTTGTCATTTTAATATAGTTTGTTTCGTATTGGCTGGCTTCCAACAATAGCTGAATTTGCTAGCGAGCACCAATTCCGTTTCTGTGGTGTTTGCTATAATCTTTGCTATCGTCAGTTTACTCCAAGATCGGCACACATGTGCTTCAAAGTCCCATAGTCACAATTTAGCTTTTGCAACGAGACCATTAAAGACATTTAAGACAATGGTAGAAGAGAGTGTAGTTCTGTTCAGTTGGGAGTTCAGTTTATCTCTAACCTGATCACAGGGACTTTAAAGCACTACAGCTGCATGCTGATCTTGGAATAAACTGACGATAGCAAAGATTCCATTTTTGGATGAAGACACATAAATGGAATAGGTACTAGCTAGCTTAATAGTTCATGTTTGCCCGCTAGCTCTGCAAATTCAGCTAGTGTGTGTAAGGGATTGAGGAGAGGCGAGAAGGATCGGAGGACCAATATGCGGCGTGGTAAGTGTCCATGGTTCTTTTAATAAGAAATACTTAACATGAACACAACTGAATACAAAAACAATAAACGTGGAACGAACAAAACCCAAAACAGTGTGGTGAAAAACCCGGAAACAAACACCCACAAACAAACAGTGAAACCCAGGCTACCTAAGTATGATTCTCAATCAGAGACAACTAATGACACCTGCCTCTGATTGACTAAATAATGACTAAACAACGGAAATAAAGGTCAGAACGTGACAGTACCCCCCCCCCCCCCAAAGGTGCGGACTCCGGACGCAAAACCTTAACCTATAGGGGAGGGTCTGGGTGGGCGTCTGTCCGCGGTGGCGGCTCTGGCGCGGGACGTGGACCCCACTTCACCACAGTCTTTCTCCGCCTCATTGTCCGCCTCCTAAACACAGCGACCTTGCTAAATGGCCCCACTGAGGGGCAGCTCGGGACTGAGGGGCAGCTCAGGACTGAAGGGCAGCTCCGGACTGGCTGACGACTCTGGCAGATCCTGGCTGATTGGCGGCTCTGGCAGATCCTGGCTGACTGGCGGCTCTGGCAGATCCTGGCTGACTGGCGGCTCTGGCAGATCCTGGCTGACTGGCGGCTCTGGAAGATCCTGGCAGACTGGCGGCTCTGGAAGATCCTGGCAGACTGGCGGCTCTGGAAGATCCTGGAAGACTGGCGGCTCTGGAATATCCTGGCAGACTGGCGGCTCTGGCGGCTCATGACAGACGGGAGACTCTGGCGGCTCATGACAGACGGGAGACTCTGACGGCTCATGACAGACGGGAGACTCTGGCGGCTCATGACAGACGGGAGACTCTGGCGGCTCTGGACAGACAGGAACACCTGTAGGGAGGAGACAGAGAGACAGCCTGGTGTGTGGGGCTGCCACAGGACCCACCAGGCTGGGGAGACCTCCAGGAGGCTTGATGTTAGGAGGAGGCACCTGAAGGACCGGGCTGTGGGGGAGCACTCCCTGGCTGGATGCCCACACTCGCATGACACTCTCGGGGGGCTGCCCTATAGCGCACCGGGCTTTGGGCACGTACTTGCGACACCGTGCGCTTAACCGCATAACACAGTGCCTGACCAGTAACGCGCTGCTTATAATAAGCACGAGGAGTCAGCTCAGGTCTGCTACCTGGCTCAGCCCCACACCTTGTGTGGGGGCTGCCTCTCGTACCTGTCGCACTGCCGTGCTGCCTCCTCATATCGCCGCCGCTCAGCTTTCGCTGCCTCCAGCTCTGCTCCAGCTCTGCATCTCTCTCAGTAGACAAAATATTACAAACAGCTAGCAGCCAAGTAGATTGGTCACGAAAGTCAGAAAAGCAATCAAATAAATCACTTACCTTTGATGAACTTCGGATGTTTGCACTCACAAGAATCCTAGTTACACAATAAATGTTCCTTTTGTACCATAAATACTTTTTTTAAATATCCAAAATACCTCCATTTGGTTGGCGCGTTATGTTCTAAAATACACAGGCTCGAGCGGTCACGACATTGTAGACGAATATTCCAAATAGTATCCATAATGTTCGTAGAAACATGTCAAACGTTTTTTTATAATCCACCCTGAGGTTGTTTTTACAATATATAATCGATAATATTTCAACTGGGACTGTAGCTTCTTCAATAGGAGAGAGAGAGATATGTCTGCTTCAAGCTGTTGCACATAAAAAATGCTGCTGGTTCCCAGCCATACAATGACGAGATTATGTGAAAACTATGAAACTATGTCTAAAGATTGTTCACACCATGTGGAAGCCATAGGAAAAGGAATCTGGTTGATATCCCTTTAAATGGAGCGAAGGCAGGCTATGGAACAGAGAGCTTTCAGGAAAAACAAAACTTCCGGGTTGGATTTTCCTCAGGTTTTCACCTGCAATATCAGTTATGTTATGCTCACAGACAATATTTTGACAGTTTTGGAAACTTTAGAGGAGTTTCTATCCAAATCTGACAATTATATGCATATTCTAGATTCTGGGCCTGAGAAATAGGCAGTTTAATTTGGGTACGTTTTTCATCCAATCATCAAAATACTGCCCCCTACACTCTTAAAGTACCAAATGCTGCCCGCGGCCAGTGACGGACTTCTACGTCACATTACCTTCCTCCTCTCCTGAATCGACCAGGTTCGGGAGCCTTGATAGGTAGTCTGCTGTGACGTTTTCTTTTCCTGCCTTGTGACGGACACAGAACCTGAAGGGCTGGAGCTCTAGATACCACCTGGCCACATGAGAATTCCGGTCCTTCATTGTCTGGATCCAGGTCAGTGCTCTGTGGTCCGTGTGCAGGTCAAATTCCCTCCCAAGAAGGTAGTAACAGAGGCTATTTAGGGCCCACTTTATAGCCAGGCACTCCTTTTCGATTGTAGAATACCTGGTTTCCCTGGGCAACAGCTTCCGACTCAGGTACAGCACAGGAAGCTCTTCTCCTGGCTCCTCTTGGGCCAGTACAGCTCCAATTCCCACAGCCGACGCGTCCACCTGCACGAGAAACCTCTTCTGAAATTCAGGGGTCTGGAGAACAGGGAATGAGCACAGTCGTTTTTTCAGTATCATGAAGGCTTCCTCACACTCCTCAGTCCACTTCACAGGGTTGCTGGCTACCTTTGAAGTGAGGTTGGTCAGAGGTTCAGCCATGGTTGAAAACTGCGGAATGAATCTCCGGTACCACCCTGCCACAGACCTAGGAAGGACTTCACCTGTGTCTTGGTTCTAGGTTGAGGGCTGTTCCTGATGGACTCCACTCTGTCCACCTGAGGCTGAACTTCACCCTTACCCAGCTGGTAATCCAGGTACTTTGTCTCCTGTTTCGCCCACTCACACTTCAAGAGGTTAAGCGTGAGGCCTGCATCATGGATCTTCCCCAGGACTCTGCTAAGATGCTGTATGGACTGGGGGGAAGAGGTGTATTGGAGCAAGATAGTCCTTTTTCGCGAATACGCACCGCATCGATTATATGCAACGTAGGACACGCTAGATAAACTCGTAATATCATCAACCATGTGTAGTTAACTTGTGATTATGATTGATTGATTGTTTTTTGTAAGATAAGTTGAAATGCTAGCTAGCAACTTACCTTGGCTTCTTACTGCATTCGCGTAACAGGCAGTCTCCTCGTGGAGTGCAATGTAATCGGGTGGTTAGAGCGTTGGACTAGTTAACTGTGAGGTTGCAAGATTGAATCCCAGAGCTGACAAGGTAAAAATCTGTCATTCTGCCCCTGAACAAGGCAGTTAACCCACCGTTCCTAGGCCGTCATTGAAAATAAGAATGTGTTCTTAACTGACTTGTCTAGTTAAATAAAGTTGTAAAAAAAATACAAAATAGAAGAAAAATAAAATCGGCCAAATCGGTGTCCAAAAATACCGATTTCCGATTGTTATGAAAACTTGAAACCGGCCCAAATAAATCGGCCATCCCGATTAATTGGTCGACCTCTAGCATGTATAGCCTGACGGAGCTTCACGTTCGTTTTTGTTGTTTGTTTTGTTGGCGACATTTAAAAATAAAGAAAAATGTACGCTCACCACGCTGCACCTTGGTCCGGTCATTTTCAAGACGACACTCATGACAGAACAACTCACCACAAACGGACCAAGAGGCGTGGCAGCAAGGAGCAGACAGAGTGGACATGAGAAGGCATCCTGGAAGGAAAGGAATCCTGGACATTGGAGGAGATCCTGGCTGGAAAGGATCGCCTGCCGTGGAAGCAGGTGGAAGCAGCGAGGAAGGCGGAGACAGCTAGTAAAGCGGCCCAGCTTTACACAGGGTCACGGCTGGCAAGGAAGACCGGGAGGCCACTCCAAAAAAACATTTTTGGGGGGCACACGGGGAGGTTGGCAGAGCTAACTCCCCTTGCTCATGGTAGGAAGCGTGGTACTGGTCAGGCACCGTGTTATGCGGTGAAGCGCACAATGTCTCCAGTGTGCATTCACAGCCCGGTGCGCTATATTCTACTCCCCACATTGGATGGGCTAGAGTGGGCATCCAGCCAGGACGGATGGTGCCGGCTCAGCGCGCCTGGCTTCCAGTGCGTCTCTTCGGCCCAGGATATCCTGAGCCGGCTCTGTGTCTCCGGTGCGTTTGCACAACCCTGTCCTGTGCTAGCGCCCCGCATTTGCCGGGTGAAAGTAACCATCCAGCCAGGACGGGTCGTGCAAGCTCTACGCTTGAGACCTCCAGTGCACCTCCACGGCCCAGGGGGAGGGTGCTCCTTGCTGCCACGCCTCTTGGCACCAGGCTTCCAGTGCATCTCCCCAGTCCGGTGAGACCTGTTCCGATTCCACGTACCAGGCCTCCAGTATGTCTCCCCAACCTGGTAAGCCCTGTGGCAGCTCCACGCACCAGGCTTCCAGTACGTCTCCTCAGTCCGGTGAGACCTGTTCTGGCTCCACGTAGAAGGCCTCCAGTGATGATCCATGGCCCGAAGCCAAAACCTCAAACAGTCACACTCCACTATGGCCAAGACCAAAGAGCTGTCAAAGGACACCAGAAAGAAAATTGTAGACCTGCACCAGACTGGGAAGACTGAATCTGCAATAGGTAAGCAGCTTGGTTTGAAGAAATAAACTGTGGGAGCAATTATTAGGAAATGGAAGACATACAAGACCACTAATAATCTCCCTCGATCTGGGACTCCACGCAAGATCTCACCCCGTGGGATCAAAATGATCACAAGAACGGTGAGCAAAAATCCCAGAACCACACGGGGGGACCTAGTGAATGACCTGCAGAGAGCTGGGACCAAAGTAACAAAGCCTACCATCAGTAACACACTACGCCGCCAGGGACTCAAATCCTGCAGTGCCAGACGTGTCCCCCTGTTTAAGCCAGTACATGTCCAGGCCCGTCTGAAGTTTGCTAGAGAGCATTTGGATGATCCAGAAAAAGATTGGGAGAATGTCATATGGTCAGATGAAACCAAAATATAACTTTTTGGTAAAAACTCAACTCGTCGTGTTTGGAGGACAAAGAATGCTGAGTTGTATCCAAAGAACACCATACCTACTGTGAAGCATGGGGGTGGAAACATCATGTTTTGGGGCTGTTTTTCTGCAAAGGGACCAGGATGACTGATCCGTGTAAAGGAAAGAATGAATGAGGCCATGTATCGTGAGATTTTGAGTGAAAACCTCCTTCCATCAGCAAGGGCATTGAAGATGAAACGTGGCTGGGTCTTTCAGCATGACAATGATCCCAAATACACCGCCCGGGCAACGAAGGAGTGGCTTTGTAAGATGCATTTCAAGGTCCTGGAGTGGCCTAGCCAGTCTCCAGATCTCAACCCCATAAAAAATATTTGGAGGGAGTTGAAAGTCTGTGTTGCTCAGCAACAGCCCCAAAACATCACTGCTCTAGAGGAGATCTGCATGGAGGAATGGGCCAAAATACCAGAAACAGTGTGTGAAAACCTTGTGAAGACCTCTGTCATTGCCAACAAAGGGTATATAACAAAGTATTGAGATAAACTTTTGTTATTGACCAAATACTTATTTTCCACCATAATTTGCAAATAAATTCATAAAAAATCCTACAATGTGATTTTCTGGATTTTTTTGTTGAAGTGTACCTATGATGAAAATTACAGGCCTCTCTCATCTTTTTAAGTGGGAGAACTTGCACAATTGGTGGCTGACTAAATACTTTTTTGCCCCACTGTATAGCCTGACGGAGCTTCGCGTTAGTTTCTGTTGTTTATTGTTTTATTGGCGACATTTAAAAAATGTACGCTCACTACGCTGCACCTTGGTCCGGTCATTTTCAAGACGACGCTTATGACACTAGCAGATTGCATACCATACCTTGAGTATAGCAATAGACCTAGCAGATTGCATACCATACCATGAGTATAGCAATAGACCTAGCAGACTGCATACCATGAGTATAGCAATAGACCTAGCAGACTGCATACCATACCATGAGTATAGCAATAGACCTAGCAGATTGCATACCATACCATGGGTATAGCAATAGACCTAGCAGATTGCATACCATACCATGAGTATAGCAATAGACCTAGCAGATTGCATACCATACCATGAGTATAGCAATAGACCTAGCAGATTGCATACCATACCATGAGTATAGCAATAGACCTAGCAGATTGCATACCATGAGTATAGCAATAGACCTAGCAGATTGCATACCATACCATGAGTATAGCAATAGACCTAGCAGATTGCATACCATGAGTATAGCAATAGACCTAGCAGATTGCATACCATACCATGAGTATAGCAATAGACCTAGAAGATTGCATACCATGAGTATAGCAATAGACCTAGCAGATTGCATACCATACCATGAGTATAGCAATAGACCTAGCAGATTGCATACCATACCATGAGTATAGCAATAGACCTAGCAGATTGCATACCATACCATGAGTATAGCAATAGACCTAGCAGATTGCATACCATACCATGAGTATAGCAATAGACCTAGCAGATTGCATACCATACCATGAGTATAGCAATAGACCTAGCAGATTTCTTGCTTACCAATTTAAAAAAGAGCAGTCAGAGTGTACAATCATGGAGATCCGAACAGCAGATGATGAGATCACACATTACTTTAATCTTTGGCATCCTCTAGTGATCAGGGCCTTTTCAGACCTGTTTCATCAGACCACAACTACACTGACGTCCTTTCAAGAGCTCTGCACAGAATTCAATGTGCCAAAAAATATCTTCAAATTAGACATTTTCCTCTTTCACTTCCAAGGTGAGGTTTACAGCACAATCCATCAAAGGCTAAACCTCATACATCTATAGACTGGAGCTCCTCCTGTACTCCTTTGAAAATAATCTGGGAAAAGGACGTTTGTCTCACTATCAGTGATGAGTTATTGGCGGATGTTTGCGACAAGGTATACTGTTCCTCTACTAATGTAAAAATGAAGGAATCTAATAACACATTATTTGTAAAAAAAAAAACATTTTTGAGACATTTCTCCTGATTGTAAAAGATGGACCTCTTAAAGTGGAAACTGAATGCATGTGTTTTGGAGATTTTGGCCATCTCTACATACTGCTGCAAAGAAATTATTAGATGTTTGATATGAACCCGTGTCTCTATCTTCTTAATGCCCAGCAGGACTTTGTTCTTGATCCTGACAAAGTTGCACGCCATTTCATTAGTGCATACGGAGAACAGGAGAGATGACATGACTCAACCTTGTAGGACTCCTGTGTTCAGGACAAGGTGATCAGACAGGGGGTCTTTAACACTGACCCTCTGGGTTTATTCCCTCAGGAACTCTCGGATCCACAGCACCAGGCCTGTGTTGACATTTAAGTCACAAAGACGTATTCGTAGCAGGTGTGTTAAAGGCACTGAAGGTGTGTTAAAGGCACTGTGTTAACGGCACTGAAGGTGTGTTAAAGGCACTGTGTTAAAGGCACTGAATGTGTGTTAAAGGCACTGTGTTAAAGGCACTGAAGGTGTGTTAAAGGCACTGTGTTGAAGGTGTGTTAAAGGCACTGTGTTAAAGGCACTGAAGGTGTGTTAAAGGCACTGTGTTAAAGGCACTGAAGGTGTGTTAAAGGCACTGTGTTGAAGGTGTGTTAAAGGCACTGTGTTAAAGGCACTGAAGGTGTGTTAAAGACACTGTGTTAAAGGCACTGAAGGTGTGTTAAAGGCACTGTGTTAAAGGCACTGAAGGTGTGTTAAAGGCACTGTGGGGCGGCAGGGTAGCCTAGTGGTTAGAGCGTTGGACTAGTAACCGGAAGGTTGTGAGTTCAAACCCCCGAGCTGACAAGGTACAAATCTGTCGTTCTGCCCCTGAACAGGCAGTTAACCCACTGTTCCCAGGCCGTCATTGAAAATAAGAATTTGTTCTTAACTGACTTGCCTGGTTAAATAAAGGTAAAATAAAAAAAAATAAAAATAAAAAGGCACTGAAGGTGTGTTAAAGGCACTGTGTTAAAGGCACTGTGTTAAAGGCACTGTGTTAAAGGCACTGAAGGTGTGTTAAAGGCACTGTGTTAAAGGCACTGAAGGTGTGTTAAAGGCACTGTGTTGAAGGTGTGTTAAAGGCACTGTGTTAAAGGCACTGAAGGTGTGTTAAAGGCACTGTGTTGAAGGTGTGTTAAAGGCACTGTGTTAAAGACACTGAAGGTGTGTTAAAGACACTGTGTTAAAGGCACTGAAGGTGTGTTAAAGGCACTGTGTTAAAGGCACTGAAGGTGTGTTAAAGGCACTGTGTTAAAGGCACTGTGTTAAAGGCACTGTGTTAAAGGCACTGAAGGTGTGTTAAAGGCACTGTGTTGAAGGTGTGTTAAAGGCACTGTGTTAAAGGCACTGAAGGTGTGTTAAAGACACTGTGTTAAAGGCACTGAAGGTGTGTTAAAGGCACTGTGTTAAAGGCACTGAAGGTGTGTTAAAGGCACTGTGTTAAAGGCACTGTGTTAAAGGCACTGTGTTAAAGGCACTGAAGGTGTGTTAAAGACACTGTGTTAAAGGCACTGAAGGTGTGTTAAAGGCACTGTGTTAAAGGCACTGAAGGTGTGTTAAAGGCACTGTGTTAAAGGCACTGTGTTAAAGGCACTGTGTTAAAGGCACTGAAGGTGTGTTAAAGGCACTGTGTTAAAGGCACTGTGTTAAAGGCACTGTGTTAAAGGCACTGAAGGTGTGTTAAAGGCACTGTGTTAAAGGCACTGTGTTAAAGGCACTGAAGGTGTGTTAAAGGCACTGTGTTAAAGGCACTGAAGGTGTGTTAAAGGCACTGTGTTAAAGGCACTGAAGGTGTGTTAAAGGCACTGTGTTAAAGGCACTGAAGGTGTGTTAAAGGCACTGTGTTAAAGGCACTGAAGGTGTGTTAAAGGCACTGTGTTAAAGGCACTGAATACGAACCTGATATATGAGTTGTCTTTGTTAAGATGGCGGTACACTTTGTCCAGGAGAGTCGGTGGCATCCTCTATACCCCATAAGCAAGCTGAAGAGGGTCCATAAGCTTCTCTGTTTGCACAACGCAATAATACATGCCTGAGATTTGTCTCTGTGTGTCTCAGGGTGATGGCCAATGAGGAGCTCATTTCTCAGAGAGCTTGTGGGATCTGACACCTGACCTCCCATCTGACACACACACACACACACACACACACACACACACACACACACACACACACACACACACACACACACACACACACACACACACACACACACACACACAGCAGTGTAACAGATGGTTATTACCTTGGGGCTCAGGGGAGAGTGCTCCATTCTGTCCCAAACTCTTCTTCCCTATCTTACCATCCCATCTCCTCTCCGCTTCACTCCTTTTCCCTCAATCTATCCTATCCCATCCCTCTTTCCCTCACCTCACCCCCTCTGACACATTAGTGGGGTCTGTACATAATGCACCAGCCACTCCCTGTAACCAGAGTCTATAACCAGAGCCTGTAACCTGAGCCTGTAACCTGAGCCTGTAACCAGAGCCTGTAACCAGAGCCTGTAACCTGAGCCTGTAACCTGAGCCTGTAACCTGAGCCTGTAACCAGAGTCTGTAACCAGAGTCTATAACCAGAGCCTGTAACCTGAGCCTGTAACCTGAACCTGTAACCAGAGCCTGTAACCAGAGTCTGTAACCAGAGTCTATAACATGAGCCTGTAACCTGAGCCTGTAACCAGAGTCTGTAACCAGAGCCTGTAACCAGAGCCTGTAACCAGAGCCTGTAACCAGAGCCTGTAACCAGAGTCTGTAACCAGAGCCTGTAACCTGAGCCTGTAACCAGAGCCTGTAACCTGAGCCTGTAACCTGAGCCTGTAACCAGAGTCTGTAACCAGAGTCTGTAACCAGAGCCTGTAACCAGAGCCTGTAACCTGAGCCTGTAACCAGAGCCTGTAACCAGAGTCTGTAACCAGAGTCTGTAACCAGAGCCTGTAACCAGAGCCTGTAACCAGAGCCTGTAACCTGAGTCTGTAACCAGAGCCTGTAACCAGAGTCTGTAACCAGAGCCTGTAACCAGAGTCTGTAACCAGAGCCTGTAACCTGAGCCTATAACCTGAGCCTGTAACCAGAGTCTGTAACCAGAGTCTGTAACCAGAGTCTGTAACCAGAGTCTGTAACCAGAGCCTGTAACCAGAGCCTGTAACCAGAGCCTGTAACCAGAGCCTGTAACCAGAGCCTGTAACCAGAGCCTGTAACCAGAGCCTATAACCAGAGCCTGTAACCAGAGTCTGTAACCAGAGTCTGTAACCAGAGTCTGTAACCAGAGTCTGTAACCGAGTCTGTAACCAGAGTCTGTAACCAGAGTCTGTAACCAGAGTCTGTAACCAGAGCCTATAACCAGAGTCTGTAACCAGAGTCTGTAACCAGAGTCTGTAACCAGAGCCTGTAACCAGAGCCTGTAACCAGAGCCTATAACCAGAGTCTGTAACCAGAGCCTGTAACCAGAGTCTGTAACCAGAGCCTGTAACCTGAGCCTGTAACCAGAGCCTGTAACCAGAGTCTGTAACCAGAGTCTGTAACCTGAGTCTGTAACCAGAGCCTGTAACCAGACTGTGGAATATTAGTTGAAAGTCTAATAGTGGTTTTAAAACGTATTGATGATAGACTGTTAAAGCATTTGTTAAGTGTTTTTAGTATTCAAGTCCACTGCAATTCAGTTTAAAAGCCATCATAGTGTATGCGTGAAATGTGAAATGAGCCAAACTATTCCCTGCTATTGAACAGATATCTACATTCTCTTGAAGGCTCTGGTTTGTATGCTTTGAAGAGAGTTGTAATAGTTGACACAGAAACACCTCCGTGTCTGGCCTAGGGAGGAGTATTCTGCCTGGAGGCACACAGAGAACTCAGATACACACAGATCCATCTCTGATGGAGCACTGAACTCACTCTGAACCCACTGAATACTGAGAGAGGAAAGGGAAGGCGAGCTGCTCACAAATACAGCACACTATTCCCTAGGTAGTGCACTATCTTTGGACAGAGTTCTATGTGGCTCTGGCCAAAAGTAGTCCACTACACAAAGGGTGGCAAGTAGTCCACTACAGAAAGGGTGTCAAGTAGTCCACTACACAAAGGGTGTCAAGTAGTCCACTACAGAAAGGGTGTCAAGTAGTCCACTACACAAAGGGTGTCAAGTAGTCCACTACAGAAAGGGTGTCAAGTACTCCACTACAGAAAGGGTGTCAAGTAGTCCACTACACAAAGGGTGTCAAGTAGTCCACTACACAAAGGGTGTCAAGTAGTCCACTACACAAAGGGTGTCAAGTAGTCCACTACACAAACAGTGTCAAGTAGTCCACTACAGAAAGGGTGTCAAGTAGTCCACTACACAAAGGGTGTCAAGTAGTCCACTACACATACAGTGTCAAGTAGTCCACTACACATACAGTGTCAAGTAGTCCACTACACATACAGTGTCAAGTAGTCCCCTACACATAGTGTCAAGTAGTCCACTACACAAAGGGTGTCAATTCAGATCTGATTTTGGACTTTTGGTAGCTCCATCTTACACATATAGTCCATGCAGTATATTTCATCACATATTCTTATTTCCCAGACCAGATGATTTTAAGACTGTTGGTGGACCAAATTACATGATTGAGCTATTTCTGATGTGTAATCAATTTGAGTATGCCAAATCATAACTCACTACACACACTGCATTAGCCACACACACACACACGCACACACGGGCGCAAACACACGCGCACACACACACAGAGTGTACATTAGCAACAGGCTGAGGAACATTAATGACTCATCAGCTGATAGGGCTATACCGTGTGTGCTTGCGTGAGAGCCTGTGTGTGTAATAGCCAATCATTTGTCAGGCAGAAAGCCATCTTGTGATTTGGTGCAGTTGGCAGATTTTCTTTTGATTAGTTCTCAGGCTGTTTATCCAATCTCTGTAACATGTACAGTGGGGCAAAGAAGTATTTAGTCAGCCACCAATTGTGCAAGTTCTCCCACTTAAAAAGATGAGAGAGGCCTGTAATTTTCATCATAGGTACACTTCCACTATGACAGACAAAATGTATTTGGTCACCTGCAAACAAGCAAGATTTCTGGCTCTCACAGACCTGTAACTTCTTCTTTAAGAGGCTCCTCTGTCCTCCACTCGTTACCTGTATTAATGGCACCTGTTTGAACTTGTTATCAGTATAAAAGACACCTGTCCACAACCTCAAACAGTCACACTCCAAACTCCACTATGACCAAGACCAAAGAGCTGTCAAAGGACACCAGAAACTAAATTGTAGACCTGCACCAGGCTGGGAAGACTGAATCTGCAATAGGTAAGCAGCTTGGTTTGAAGAAATAAACTGTGGGAGCAATTATTAGGAAATGGAAGACATACAAGACCACTGATAATCTCCCTCGATCTGGGGCTTCACGCAAGATCTCACCCCGTGGGGTCAAAATGATCACAAGAACGGTGAGCAAAAATCCCAGAACCACACGGGGGGACCTGGTGAATGACCTGCAGAGAGCTGGGACCAAAGTAACAAAGCCTACCATCAGTAACACACTACGCCGCCAGGGACTCAAATCCTGCAGTGCCAGATGTGTCCCCCTGCTTAAGCCAGTACATGTCCAGGCCCGTCTGAAGTTTGCTAGAGAGCATTTGGATGATCCAGAAAAAGATTGGGAGAATGTCATATGGTCAGATGAAACCAAAATATAACTTTTTGGTAAAAACTCAACTCGTCGTGTTTGGAGGACAAAGAATGCTGAGTTGTTGTTTAAACACTAACTCTAAGGTTAGGGTTAAGTTCAGGCATTAACTCAGAATGGTTAAGGTTGGTGTTAACTCAGAATGGTTAACGTTGGCATTAACTCAGAATGGTTAAGGTTGGGATTAACTCAGAATGGTAAGGGTTACAGTGTTTGAGTGAGTGTCGTGACCTTTAAACCTCCTATCAGCCTCCCGCTGTCATCCCGCCTTCCCATCATGCAGTGCACTATGCAGTGCACTCTCTCTGTGGCGCACCAACAAGGCACTGATGTTCAGCACGTGAGCCTGACACACACACACACACACAAACACACACACACACACACACACACACATACATACACACACACACACACACACACACACACACACACACACACACACACACACACACACACACACACACACACACACACACACACACACACACACACACACACACACACACACACCTGATGTATCACTGCCCCTCTACTGTACCCCTGACTGAGCACACTCACAGCTGGGCAGGCCACATTCCATCTGGTCACCTGACCCTACAGCTGACACACCACACACACTCTGACCCTCGCCACAAATGGAAAAGAAAGCAGCTGAGCAGTGATGGAATGGACGGAGACAGGAGAGGAGAGGAGGAGTAGTAAATTACAGAGGAGACTGAAGACCCATTTTGTGAAATGAGGTGGAAGAGGGGATAGGGATGAAGGAGAGAATGGGGGATGACAGAAAGGATGAGGTATTTTAAAGGAGAGTCCTTTGTGTTTTCTGTTCTGTATTGAGAGTGGTGTGTGTTTGTGTGTGTGTGTGCGCAGGTGCATGTGTTTAGAGAGAGCAGGCCAGGCGTGGTGTTGCATTAATACCAGTTTCCCTCTCTAATTGACAGGCTGAAAGCAGGGATAAAGGGCGGACCAGGACCAGAGAGATTAGTCAGAAAATATCTGAAATGTTAACTCTGAGAAAAAGCTTTATTTCTCATTATGGCTGTTACTGTATCTTTGCCTAGTTTGGCATCGCAGAAAACCACAACACTGTCCAGTTTATAGGGTTATTCTTGTCTCCATTTATCTCTCTCTCTCTCTGTGTGTGTACATGTGTGATTTCAGACTTGGAGTTAGGTTTTTAAGTGGGCTACATATGTTGATACTAGAGCCGTGCACAGGCATGAATTTTAAGTCCTAGTCTTACCAATGCCCACGACGTCCAGGTCCGATTGCCAAATTTAAAGCCCTGCCCGAAACCCAGAAATCAGAAATAACTTCCTCTGTTAGTAAACCCATTAGCTGCTCCTCTCTATCTGTCTCTCACCCCCTCTGACACCATGTTATCATCTTCATCAGATATGATTGTACTGCGCAGCAGGGCACTCGTAAATGGCTCAGCTTCAACATGTTAGTGATCAATTTAGTGATACCCGAGCCCTGCCCGTACCCTAGTTATTGATGAAATAACTGGCCCTACCCGGGCCTAACCCCATGTATAATATCGGGGCCCATCGAGCTCGAGTCGGGCAGCAGACCTCCAGTTGATACTGAGTGAGAGAGTGCAAACGTTTCGGCTTCAAATAAAGAGTGCTGCGTGCGTGCGTGCTTGCGTGTGTGCGTGCGTGCGTATGTGTGACGGAGGAAACACTACTGCAGTGTTTTGTCGGCAAGGCCTCTGTGATTAAATTATATGATTGGCGTGACCACCGTTGGTTACACGTACAGACACAGATACACACACACACACACACACACCTCTCTACCTCTCCCTCAGCATCCACTCTAACCTCTCCCCATCCTTGCCCTCTCTCCTGCTCGCTCTCCTCACCTCCTCGTTCCTCATCTCCCCCTCCACTCCCTCCCATCTCATCTCCTCCTCTCCTTTTCTACTCTTGTCTTATCCCCTCCCCTCTTGTCCTCTCCTCTCCTCTAATCCACCTCCTCTCCTTTCCTCACTTATAATCTGCCTCTCATCCCTTCCCCTCTCCTCTACCTCCCCACCTCTACCTCTCTTCCCCTCTCCTCCACCTCCCCACCTCTACCTCTCTTCCCCTCTCCTCCACCTATCCTCCCCTCTACCTCTCCTCCCCTCTCTTATAATCCTCCTCTCCTCTCATCCCTTCCCCTCACATCTCCTCCTCTCCTCCACCTCCCCACCCCTCTACCTCTCTTCCCCTCTCCTTTCCTCCATCTCTCCTCCCCTCTCTTATAATCCTCCTTTCCTCTCATCCCTTCCCCTCACCTCTACTCCTCTCCTCCACTTCCCCACCCCTCTACCTCTCTTCCCCTCTCCTCCACCTATCCTCCCCTCCATCTCTCCTCCCCTCTCTTATAATCCTCCTTTCCTCTCATCCCTTCCCCTCACCTCTACTCCTCTCCTCCACTTCCCCACCCCTCTACCTCTCTTCCCCTCTCCTCCACCTATCCTCCCCTCCATCTCTCCTCCCCTCTCTTATAATCCTCCTTTCCTCTCATCCCTTCCCCTCACCTCTACTCCTCTCCTCCACTTCCCCAACCCTCTACCTCTCTTCCCCTCTCCTCCACCTATCCTCCCCTCCATCTCTCCTCCCCTCTCTTATAATCCTCCTTTCCTCTCATCCCTTCCCCTCACCTCTACTCCTCTCCTCCACTTCCCCACCCCTCTACCTCTCTTCCCCTCTCCTCCCATATCCTCCTCTCCCAGCTCTTCATAACACTGTGTCTTTATGAGGTCAGATAATTGATTGTCTAAGTGTGGAGGTAACATTGGAAGTTACTATGGAGGTTTTGGATGACGTTCTGCAGTGGTCATTCCATTTAACCTGCCGGGGCCATGGGAGAGATGAAGGCAGCTTTACACGCTGAGGAGCAGAGTAGGATTTACCTCTCCTCCTAGTCACCCTAACCATATATAACACCCTTCTGTTCAGTGGCTCTCTCATTCTCTCTCTCCTTCTCCCTTCCTCACTCCCAGTTTACTGTCTCCCCCCCCTCTCTTGCCATGTCTCTTTTTTCTTCCTCCCATCCCCCGTCTACATCTCTTCCCCTCTCTACCAGGACGATCCCCCTCTCTCCTTCCTGTGAAGACGTATCTGAAGCGCGGCGTAACCAGACATCAGAGAGGCAGAAAGGCTGTGCTATTGTGGATCTCTTTCTCATTCTGGGTTTCAACTTCTCTTCCTCTCTTTTACATCGCACACACACACACACACACACACACACACACACACACACACACACACACACACACACACACACACACACACACACACACACACACACACACACACACACACACAGGAGCTCTCTGCTTTATGCATGTTGTTTTCATTAGCATTAAACTTTTATTTCACTTGAAATTCTTGATGTGCCATAAAATCTGCATTACAAATATATCTGTGTTCAGAAGGATGTGGTCTGATGAGAACAAAATAACACTATGTAACTAGAAAACAGCCAAACAATAAAAACATGACAGTCTATCTTACACTATGTTTTCCTCTCTGGCTCTCCCTTCATCTATCTGACACGAGAGAGAGGAGGCCTCAGTGACACTTGTCAGGTGTCAATCACAGACTCAGTCACCTAGCTAGCCTCACACACAAACACACACACACGATGCAACTCACTACAGTAGCTGCAAAAACCTGATAAGACACCTCAGATTTGTATAAAAAGGTGTGTGTGTGTGTGTGTGTGTGTGCGTGCGTAATTGCATGTGTGTGGTCACACACGAGCACACACTGGGCCCATGGTGCTGGTGACAATATTGAGCCGAGATGGCTTTCCTCGATACACATGCAAGCGCAAACACACAAATGCATGCATGCACTCAGACACACACACACACACACACACACACACACACACACACACACACACACACACACACACACACACACACACACACACACACACAAACTCACAAACACACACACAATATCTCTGATGTTACGCTACATCACTGTCACAGTGGGGTAACAGCGGGTGCCGCACACATACACACACACACACACACACACACACACACACACACACACACACACACACACACACACACACACACACACACACACACACACACACACAGAGGGGTAATATATCATCCAATGGCTGAAAGGTTTGGCCTGAAGGATTATTACATCACTCAACCTTATACACATTTCATCGCTCCTCCATCCCTCTCTCCACTCCATCCTTCCCCCTCTCCCCATCCCCCCATCCCTCTCTCTACTCCCTCCTTCTCCCTCTCCCCCATCCCTCCATCCCTTTCTCCACTCCATTCTTCTCCCTCTCCCCATCCCTCTCTCCACTCCATCCTTCCCCCTCTCCCCATCCCTCCATCCCTCTCTCTACTCCCTCCTCCCTCTCTCCACTCCATCCTTCCCCCTCTCCCCATCCCTCCATCCCTCTCTCTACTCCCTCCTTCTCCCTCTCCCCCATCCCTCCATCCCTTTCTCCACTCCATTCTTCTCCCTCTCTCCACTCCCTCCTTCTCCCTCTCCCCATCCCTTCATCCATCACTCTCTCCACTCCCTCCTTCTCCCTCTCCCCATCCCTCCATCCCTCTCTCTACTCCCTCCTTCTCCCTCTTCCCCATCCCTCCCTCCATCCCTCTACTCCCTCCTTCTCCCTCTTCCCCATCCCTCTCTCCACTCCATCCTTCCCCCTCTTCCCCATCCCTCTCTCCACTCCATCCTTCCCCCTCTTCCCTCTCCATCCATGCCCCTCTCCACTCCCTCCTCCTACCTCATCCCTTCATCCCCTCTCCACTCTCTCCTTCCTTTATCCCCATCCCTGCATCCTCCTCTCCCCTATCCCTGCATCCTCCTCTCCCCTATCCCTGCATCCCCTTCTCCCCTATCCCTATATCCCCCTCTCCCCTATCCCTACATCTCCTTCTCCCCTCTCCCCTATCCCTGCATCCTCCTCTCCCCTATCCCTGCATCCTCCTCTCCCCTATCCATGCATCCCCTTCTCCCCTATCCCTATATCCCCCTCTCCCCTATCCCTACATCCTCCTCTCCCCTATCCCTACATCTCCTTCTCCCCTATCCCTGCATCCCCTCTCCCCTATCCCTGCATCCCTGCATCCTCCTCTCCCCTATCCCTGCATCCCCTTCTCCCCTATCCCTATATCCCCCTCTCCCCTTTCCCTGCATCCTCCTCTCCCCTATCCCTACATCTCCTTCTCCTCTATCCCTATATCCCCGTCTCCCCTATCCCTACATCTCCTTCTCCCCTATCCCTTCATCCAGCTCCCCTAGACCTCCATCCATCTCCCTCATCCCGCCACCCACGTCTCCTACTGAGTGATGTGCAGGGGAATGTAAATGATAACGGAGAGGATGGTGGGATGGAGAGAATAGCAGTAAAGCATGGTTAATGGCTATAGTGGCTGTAGTGGGCTGGTATAGCGTATAGTGTTTACAGCTGCTGCCATCGACTTACTCAACAGGCAATTTTTATTAACATTTTTATTTCACCTTTATTTAACCAGGTAAGCTAGATGAGAACAAGTTCTCATTTACAACTGCGACCTGGACAAGATAAAGCAAAGCAGTGTGACACAAACAACGACACAGAGTTACACATGGGATAAACAAGCATACATTCAATAACACAACAGAAAAAAAGAAAGTCTATATACAGTGTGTGCAAATGGCGTGAGGAGGTAGGCAATAAATAGGCCATAGTAGCAAGTAATTACAATTTAGCAGATAACACTGGAGCGATAGATGAGCAGATGATGATGTGCAAGTAGAGATACTGGTGTGCAAAAGAGCAGAAAGTAAATAAAAACAGTATGGGGATGAGGTAGGTAGATTGGGTGGGTTATTGACAGATGGACTATGTACAGCTGCAGCGATCGGTTCGCAGCTCAGATAGCTGATGTTTAAAGTTAGTGAGGGAGATATGTCTCCAGCTTCAGCGATTTTTGAAATTCGTTCCAATCACTGGGAGCAGAGAACTGGAAGGAAAGGCGGCCAAAGGGGGTGTTGGCTTTGGGTATGACCAGTGAGATATACCTGCTGGAGCGCATGCTGCGGGTGGGTGTTGTTATCGTGACCAGTGAGCTGAGATAAGGTGCAGCTTTACTTAGTAAGGACTTATAGATGACCTGGAGCCAGTAGGTCTGGCAACGAATATGTAGCAATGGCCAGCCGACTAGAGTTTACAGGTCACAGTGGTGGGTGGTATAAGGGGCTTTGGTATCAAATCGGATGGCACTGTGATAGACTGCATCAAGTTTGCTGAGTAGAGTATTGGAAGCTATTTTGTAGATGACTTACCCCTTTACTAGGGTAAGTTTGGTGGCGTGAGTGAAGGAAGCTTTGTTGCGAAATAGAAAGCCGATTCTAGATTTGATTTTGGATTGGAGATGTTTAACATGAGTCTAGAAGGAGAGTTTACAGTCTAACCAGGCACCCAGGTATTTGTAGTCGTCCACATATTCTAGGTCAGAACCGTCCAGGGTAGTGATGCTAGACGGGCGGGTGGGTGCAAGCAACGAATGGTTGAAAAGCATGCATTTGGTTTTACTATCGTTTAAGACCAGTTGGAGGCCATGGAAGGAGTGTTGTATGGCATAGGAGCTTGTTTGGAGGTTGGTTAACACAGTGTCCAAAGGGCCAGAAGTATACAGAATGGTGTCATCTGCATAGAGGTGGATCAGGGAATCATCCGCAGCAAGAGTGGTCAGAGAATTTAACCCTGTGGAGCCCCATAGAGACTGCCAGAGGTCCGGACAACAGGGCCTCCGATTTAACACACTAAACTCTGTCTGCAAAGTAGTTGGTGAACCATGCGAGGCAGTCATTTGAGAAACCAAGGCTATTGAGTCTGCCGATAAGAATATGGTGATTGACAGAGTCGGAAAGCCTTGGCCAGGTCGATGAAGACGGCTGCACAGTACAGACTTTAATCAATGGCGGTTATGATATCGTTTAGTACCTTGAGTGTGGCTGAGGTGCACCCGCTCGGAAACCGGATTGCACAGTGGAGAAGGTACGGTAGGATTCAAAATGGTCAGTGATCTGTTTATTAACTAGGCTTTCGAAGAATTTAGAGAGGCAGGGCAGGATGGATATAGGTCTATACCAATTTGGGTCTAGAGTGTCACCCCCTTTGAAGACGGAGATGACCGCGGCAGCTTTCCAATCTTTAGGGATCTCGGTCGACACGAAAGAGAGGTTGAGCAGACTGGTAATAGGGGTTGCAACAATGGCGACGGATAGTTTTAGAAAGAGAGGGTCCAGATTGTCTAGCCCAGCTGATTTGTACGGGTCCAGGTTTTGCAGCTCTTTCAGAACATCTGTTATCTGGATTTGGGAGAAGGAGAAGCTGTGGAGGCTCGGGCAAGTAGCAGCGGGGCGGGGGGGGGGGGAGAGAAATGCTTATTGAAATGTTAGATTATCATGGATTTATCGATGGTGACCGTGTTACCTAGCCTCACTTTACAGTGTTCCAAAACATTTGGAGTTAGAGCTACAGGATGCAAATTTCTGTTTGAAAAAGCTAGCCTTTGCTTTCCTGACTGACTGCGTGTATTGGTTCCTGACTTCCCTGAACAGTTGCATATCGCGGGGAATATTTGTTGCTATTGCAGTCTGCCACAGGATGTTTTTGTGCTGGTCAAGGGCAGTCAGGTCTGGAGTGAACCAAGGGCTATATCTGTTCTTAATTCTACATTTTTTGAAAGGGGCATGCTAATTTAAGATGGTGAGGAAGTTACTTTTAAAGAACGACCAGGCATCCTCGACTGACGGGATGAGGTCAATATCCTTCCAGGATACCCGGGCCAGGTTGATTAGAAAGGCCTGCTCGCAAAAGTGTTTTAGGGAGCGTTTGACAGTGATGAGGGGTGGTTGTTTGACCGCAGACCCATAGCGGATGCAGGCAATGAGGCAGTGATCGCTGAGATCCTGATTGAAAACAGCAGAGGTGTATTTGGAGGGCAAGTTGGTCAGGATACTCTCTATAAGGGTGCCCATATTTACGGATTTAGGGTTGTACCTGGTTGGTTCCTTGATGATTTGTGTGAGATTGAGGGCATCTATCTTAGATTGTAGGACTGCCGGGGACTGCCTATCCCAGTTTAGGTCACCTAACAAAACAAACTCTGAAGATAGATGGGGGGCAATCAATTCACATATGGTGTCCAGGGCACAGCTGGGAGCTGAGAGGGGTCTATAACATGCAACAACGGTGAGATAATTATTTCTGGAGAGATTCATTTTTTAAATTAGAAGTTAGACCTGGAAAGCATGACAGAACTTTGCAGGCTATCTCTGCAGTAGATTGCAACTCCTCCCCCTTTAGCAGTTTCTATCTTGGCGGAAAATGTTGTAGTTGTGTATGGTAATCTCAGAATTTTTGGTGGCCTTCCTAAACCAGGATTCAGACACAGCAAAGACATCAGGATTGGCGGAGTGAGTGAGTAAAACAAACTTAGGGAGGAGGCTTCTGACGTTAACATGCATGAAACCAAGGCTTTTTTGATTACAGAAGTCAACAAATGACAGTGCCTGGGGACACGCAGGGCCTGGGCTTACCTCCACATCACCCAAGGAACAGAGGAGGCGTAGGATGAGGGTATGGCTAAAGGCTATCAAAACTGGCCGTCTAGTGCGTTGGAGACAGAGAGTAAAAGGAGCAGATTTCTGGGTGTGGTAGAATAGATTCAGGGTATAATGTGCAGACAGGGGTAGGGTGGGGTGCGGGTACAGTGGAGTTAAGCCCAGGCACCGAGTGATGATGAACGTGCTGGTTATACAGGATGAGGTCACCGCATGTGTGGGAGGTGGGACAAAGGAGGAATCTGAGGCATGTAGAGTGGGACTAGGGGCTCCACTGTAAACTAAAACAACAGTAAACCGGGCATATTGACATTTGAGAGAGACATAAAGCGAGACCACAACAGCTAATCAGCTAAGACAACAACAACAGGTAAAATGGCGATGATTGGGCAAAGAGGGTCGGTTAGCTACACACGGTGCCTGAGTTCGCGGCTGGGGCCGACAGATAAACAAAAATAAACAGAATGGAGTACCGTGATTAATGAACAGTCCAGCAGGCATGTAGCCAAGTGTTCATAGGGTCTAGTGAACAGCAATAGATGGAGCATAGAAGCCGCGGGGTGTTCGTTACTACGCTAGCACGCAGGAGACACAGCTTTTAAAGTTAGCAGGCCGGCTAGTAGAAGCGTCTGCTCCGACATCCGACAGAGTCCGGTTGCAGGCACAGCGGATGGAGTATTCGTCGGCACAATAGATAAATAATCTGACCTATTTCCTCTTGGGGAATGTCTCTAATTGCAGTGTTACAACCTCCAAATGCACATTGTGTGTAACGGATGTAAAATGGCTAGCTAGTTAGCGGTGGTGCGCGCTAATAGCATTTCAATCGGCGACGTCACTTGCTCTGAGACCTTGAAGTAGTGGTTCCCCTTGCTCTGCAAGGACCACGGCTTTTGTGGAGCGATGGGTAACGATGCTTCGTGGGTGACTGTTGTCTGTGTGCAGAGGGTCCCTGGTTCGAGCCCGGGTATGGGCGAGGGGACGGACTAAAGTTATACTGTTACATGTGGTCACATCTTCAAGCTCCTCTCTGATGTGCGACTCATTTCCCTTTTGAGGTGAAGTGGATTATATACAGTATAAACATAATCCTCATGCTTCCATAGAAACAAGACCATACTGCGTGTACTGTAGGTGAAAATGTGTTGGTCAGTGTTTCCTAAAGGACCCTATAATCTTTGGCTATTTTAAATGTTTTCACGCCACTTCAATACAGCTACGACCGGAAGTTACCTTTTGTAGCAAGTTAGGAGTATTAATGTACCTGTCACACCCTGATATATTTCACCTGTCTTTGTGCTTGTCTCTTTTTTTGCTGAGTTTAGTAATCAAAAAATGGTTAAACAAATCTAAATATGTTAGATTCTTCAAAGTTGCCACCATTTGCCTTGATGACAGCATTGAAGGTCCCCAAGAACAATGGCCTCCAACATTCTTAAATGGAAGAAGTTTTGAACCACCAAGATTCTTCCTAGAGCTGGCCGTCTAGCCAAACTGAGCAATTAGGGGGAGAAGGGCCTAGGTGACCAAAAACCCGATGATCACTCTGACAGAGCTCCAGAGTTCCTCTGTGGAGATGGGAAGTACAACCATCTCTGCAGCACTCCATCATCATCAGTGTAAATCATCTGAGTGTAAATGATCTGACCAACAACTGCTGCACTCCTTGGTCTGTGTGGAAAGAGAAGGAGAGAGGGAGAGGAGAGAGATGACTCAAGTAACGGAGTAAACTAGAAAAAAGGACTCTACCCATGGAGTAGCGTATCACATTTGACAAACCAAACATTTAAATACCGTCATAGAAGATAAAGTAAAAACCCAAACAGGGCCGTGCATCAAAACAGGTATATAGTAAAATACTGCCCAGGCCTAGTGTGTCTGCTCTATACATCTCTTTGCACAGATCCAGCCCAGCGTAACACGACAGCGTCTAGGGAGAGACGTGTGTGTGTGTGTGTGTGTGTGTGTGTGTGTGTGTGTGTGTGTGTGTGTGTGTGTGTGTGTGTGTGTGTGTGTGTGTGTGTGTGTGTGTGTGTGTGTGTGTGTGTGTGTGTGTGTGTGTGTGTGTGTGTGTGTGTGTGTGTGTGTGTGTGTGTGTGTGTGTGTGTGTGTGTTCAATCCATTTGCTATAAGATGAGAACATTACTCATACATACCTTGGGCTCATCCTAACGCATGACTACCTTCTAATAAAGCACTGTTTGCCCAGAAGGCTAATATATGACTATATTACCACATTCCCATGGCTAACATATTACCACATTCCCATGGCTAACATATTACCACATTCCCATGGCTAACATATTACCACATTCCCATGGCTAACATATTACCACATTCCCATGGCTAACATATTACCACATTCCCACATATGCAGCCAGGTCACCCATGATACAAGTCAGTATTCGACATCCATCTATGTCTGAGGACGTTGGGAGATGATGTGGAAACTGGCCACTAGGGGCAACAGTGAGTGCTGTTACCTTCAAGTAGGTTTTGGTTTTGCTAGGACGTTGTGGACGGGTATGTCAGGTGGGTGTAAGCATCTGCCTCTGATTAGGTAGGTTGCAAGCTTGAATCCAGCGATAGAAAATAATTTTGGTTTTAAGCCTATCCAAAACCTTAACCCTTACCTTAACCATTTGGAGTTAATACTCAACCTTTAGATTTCAGAATTAATGCCTAACCTTAACAAACACTTTGAAAATGGAGAAACGTGGATGAACGTCTAATTCTGATGTGAGACTGAGAGCTTGTTGAACATATGACTACAATACAACATTCCTATGGCTAACATGACTACAATACAACATTCCTATGGCTAACAGTCAATCTACCCCCTAGGTAACATATCACACCAGTATAAAACATTAAGACAGTAAGTAATACATGATCTAATCACTCAATCAGAGAGAGGCCCTCCAACAAGTGATCTCACTATCTCAATTGCATCAACTGGATGAATAAAAGATAGAGTGATGGAATTTCTCTCTCCCTCCATATTTTCATAGTTCCCTTCCCTCCCCATCTCTCTCACCCCCACAGCCCCCTCTTGATCTCCCTCTTCCTCTTTCAGCCTCCTATCCAGTCAGTCCCCTCTCTCTGCCTGCAACACAATCAGTCCCCTCTCTCTGCCCCCCAACCAATCAGTCCCCTCTCTCTGCCTGCATTACAATCAGTCCCCTCTCTCTGCCTCCTACCCAGTCAGTCCCCTCTCTCTGCCTGCAACACAATCAGTCCCCTCTCGCTGCCCCCCAACCAATCAGTCCCCTCTCTCTGCCTGCAACACAATCAGTCCCCTCTCTCTGCCTCCTACCCAGTCAGTCCCCTCTCTCTGCCTGCAACACAATCAGTCCCCTCTCTCTGCCTGCAACACAACCAGAACCCCTCTCCCTGGCTCCTACCCAATCAGTCCCCTCTCTCTGCCTCTTACCCAATCAGTCCCCTCTCCCCACCTCCTACCCAATCAGTCCCCTCTCTCTGCCTCCTACCCATTCTGTCCCCTCTCTCTACATCCTACCCATTTGAATCAGTCCTCTCTCCTTGCATCCTACGCTATCAGTCCCCTCGATCCCTCCCCATTTTTCTCAGCCTCCCTTCCATGCCACTCTAGTAATTTCTATCCCTCTCTCCTTCCCTCCATCCCTCCATCCCTCCCTCCTTCCCGCCATCCCTCCCTCCCTCTGTTGTAGAGACGGTAGAGTGGAGAGAGAAGATGTGGAGGTCAGAGCTCTTTGTCCTTGAACATATAGGGCTGTACCAGGCTATTGAATGCAATAACAGCAGTAGAGAGAGAGAGATAAGGAGGGAGAGTGAGAGAGATAAGGAGGGAGAGTGAGAGAGATAAGGAGGGAGAGTGAGAGAGATAAGGAGGTAGAGTGAGAGAGATAAGGAGGTAGAGTGAAAGAGATACGGAGGGAGAGTGAGTGAGATACGGAGGGAGAGTGAGAGAGATAAGGAGGGAGAGTGAGAGAGATAAGGAGGGAGAGTGAGAGAGATAAGGGAGGGAGAGTGAGAGAGATAAGGAGGGAGAGAGAGATAAGGAGGGAGAGTGAGAGAGAGCTGGAGGGGGGGAGGGGGGGGTTCCTTGGTATGACACAGTGCAGTAGCGGAAGTAGCTCCACTGACCAACTGAGTCAGTTTGAATGCAGAGGGATGAGAGGAACGAACAAACTTCTATCACAACAGTACAGTGTGTGTGTGTGTGTGTGTGTGTGTGTGTGTGTGTGTGTGTGTGTGTGTGGATGGATGGCCATGTGTGCCCTTGTACAATTAGTATGTGTGTGTCTTTGTGCATGTGTGTGTAGTAATGCCTTGTGATTTAAAGCCCTCTAGTTGTTTCCTGGTGATAGGCCATGGAAATTACCCTCATCCATCTCCTATAGCTGCTAGTGTCATTGGCCCGGCCATGGCTACAGCTCGACACAATATGGCCACCATGACAATTATCCCCATCCATCTCCTATTGCTGCTACGGCCACTGCTACTGCTCTGGCTCCAGCTCGACCACAATATGGCCGCAGCAATAAACGGCCGACAGAATGGCTATTAAATATAGATGCTATTCACCCCTTCATCTTGCTAGAGTTATTATATTTCCCATACAGGGGTGTGGCGCTGCAGCAACACACAAACAGATAGAACCACACAGGGCCAGACAGATAAAGTGAGATGAAAATGACAGAGAAGTATTGGTGTGTCAGAGAGAGGTTAGGGAGTACCTTAACAAGGACAGATGACATGGACATGGACATTCCTTGGTGTCCACATCACCAACAAACTATCATGGTCCAGAAGAGGGCATGACAAAACCTTTTCCCCCTCAGGAGACTGAAAAGATTTGGCATGGGCACCCAGGTCCTCAAAAGGTTCTACAGCTGCACGATCGAGAGTTTCCTGACCCGCATCACCACCTGGTATGGCAACTGTTTGGCATCTGACAATAAGACACTACAGAGGGTAATGCAAATGGCCCAGTACATCACTGGGGCCAAGCTTCCTGCCATCCAGGACCTATATAATAGGCGGTGTCAGAGGAAAGACCATAAAATTGTCAGAGACTCCAGTCACCCAAGTTATAGACTGTTTTCTCTGCTGCCACACGGCAAGGGGTACCGGAGCGCCAAGTCTAGGACCAAAAGGCTCCTCAACAGCTTCTACCCTCAAGCTATTAGACTGCTGAACAATTCATAAAATCACCACCGGACTATTTACATTGACACCCTCCCTCCTCTTGTACACTACTGCTACTCGCTGTTTGTTTGTTACCTATGCATAGTCACTTCGCCCCCACCTACATGTAGAGATTACCTCAACTAGCCTGTACCCCTACATGTACAGATTACCTCAACTAGTCTGTACCTCTGCACACTGACTCGGTACCGGTGCCCCCTGTATATAGCCTCCACACTGACTCGGTACCGGTGCCCCCTGTATATAGCCTCCACACTGACTCGGTACCGGTGCCCCCTGTATATAACCTCCACACTGACTCGGTACCGGTGCCCCCTGTATATAGCCTCCACACTGACTCGGTACCGGTGCCCCCTGTATATAGCCTCCACACTGACTCGGTACCGGTGCCCCCTGTATATAGCCTCCACACTGACTCGGTACCGGTGCCCCCTGTATATAGCCTCCACACTGACTTGGTACCGGTGCCCCCTGTATATAGCCTCCACACTGACTCGGTACCGGTGCCCCCTGTATATAGCCTCCACACTGACTCGGTACCAGTGCCCCCTGTATATAGCCTCCACACTGACTCGGTACCAGTGTCCCCTGTATATAGCCTCCACACTGACTCGGTACCGGTGCCCCCTGTATATAGCCTCCACACTGACTCGGTACCGGTGCCCCCTGTATATAGCCTCCACACTGACTCGGTACCAGTGTCCCCTGTATATAGCCTCCACACTGACTCGGTACCAGTGTCCCCTGTATATAGCCCCCACACTGACTCGGTACCGGTGCCCCCTGTATATAGCCTCCACACTGACTCGGTACCGGTGCCCCCTGTATATAGCCTCCACACTGACTCGGTACCAGTGTCCCCTGTATATAGCCCCCACACTGACTTGGTACCGGTACCCCCTGTATATAGCCTCCACACTGACTCTGTACCGGTCCCCCCTGTATATAGCCCCCACACTGACTTGGTACCGGTCCCCCCTGTATATAGCCCCCACACTGACTTGGTACCGGTCCCCCCTGTATATAGCCTCCACACTGACTCTGTACCGGTCCCCCCTGTATATAGCCCCCACACTGACTTGGTACCGGTCCCCCCTGTATATAGCCCCCACACTGACTTGGTACCGGTACCCCCTGTATATAGCCTCCACACTGACTCTGTACCGGTCCCCCCTGTATATAGCCCCCACACTGACTTGGTACCGGTCCCCCCTGTATATAGCCCCCACACTGACTTGGTACCAGTGTCCCCTGTATATAGCCTCCACACTGACTTGGTACCGGTCCCCCCTGTATATAGCCTCCACACTGACTCGGTACCGGTGCCCCCTGTATATAGCCTCCACACTGACTTGGTACCAGTGTCCCCTGTATATAGCCTCCACACTGACTCGGTACCGGTCCCCCCTGTATATAGCCTCCACACTGACTCGGTACCGGTGCCCCCTGTATATAGCCCCCACACTGACTTGGTACCAGTGTCCCCTGTATATAGCCTCCACACTGACTCGGTACCGGTGCCCCCTGTATATAGCCTCCACACTGACTTGGTACCGGTACCCCCTGTATATAGCCTCCACACTGACTCTGTACCGGTCCCCCCTGTATATAGCCCCCACACTGACTTGGTACCGGTCCCCCCTGTATATAGCCTCCACACTGACTCTGTACCGGTCCCCCCTGTATATAGCCCCCACACTGACTTGGTACCGGTCCCCCCTGTATATAGCCCCCACACTGACTTGGTACCGGTCCCCCCTGTATATAGCCCCCACACTGACTTGGTACCGGTCCCCCCTGTATATAGCCCCCACACTGACTTGGTACCGGTCCCCCCTGTATATAGCCTCCACACTGACTCTGTACCGGTCCCCCCTGTATATAGCCCCCACACTGACTTGGTACCGGTCCCCCCTGTATATAGCCCCCACACTGACTTGGTACCAGTGTCCCCTGTATATAGCCTCCACACTGACTTGGTACCGGTCCCCCCTGTATATAGCCTCCACACTGACTTGGTACCGGTCCCCCCTGTATATAGCCTCCACACTGACTTGGTACCGGTCCCCCCTGTATATAGCCTCCACACTGACTCGGTACCGGTCCCCCCTGTATATAGCCTCCACACTGACTCGGTACCGGTGCCCCCTGTATATAGCCTCCACACTGACTTGGTACCAGTGTCCCCTGTATATAGCCTCCACACTGACTCGGTACCGGTCCCCCCTGTATATAGCCTCCACACTGACTCGGTACCGGTGCCCCCTGTATATAGCCCCCACACTGACTTGGTACCAGTGTCCCCTGTATATAGCCTCCACACTGACTCGGTACCGGTGCCCCCTGTATATAGCCTCCACACTGACTTGGTACCGGTCCCCCCTGTATATAGCCCCCACACTGACTTGGTACCGGTCCCCCCTGTATATAGCCTCCACACTGACTCGGTACCGGTCCCCCCTGTATATAGCCTCCACACTGACTCGGTACCGGTGCCCCCTGTATATAGCCTCCACACTGACTTGGTACCAGTGTCCCCTGTATATAGCCTCCACACTGACTCGGTACCGGTCCCCCCTGTATATAGCCTCCACACTGACTCGGTACCGGTGCCCCCTGTATATAGCCTCCACACTGACTTGGTACCGGTCCCCCCTGTATATAGCCTCCACACTGACTTGGTACCGGTCCCCCCTGTATATAGCCTCCACACTGACTTGGTACCGGTCCCCCCTGTATATAGCCTCCACACTGACTTGGTACCGGTCCCCCCTGTATATAGCCTCCACACTGACTTGGTACCGGTCCCCCCTGTATATAGCCTCCACACTGACTCAGTACCGGTCCCCCCTGTATATAGCCTCCACACTGACTTGGTACCGGTCCCCCCTGTATATAGCCTCCACACTGACTTGGTACCGGTCCCCCCTGTATATAGCCTCCACACTGACTTGGTACCGGTCCCCCCTGTATATAGCCTCCACACTGACTTGGTACCAGTGTCCCCTGTATATAGCCTCCACACTGACTCGGTACCGGTACCCCCTGTATATAGCCTCCACACTGACTCGGTACCGGTCCCCCCTGTATATAGCCTCCACACTGACTTGGTACCGGTCCCCCCTGTATATAGCCTCCACACTGACTTGGTACCGGTCCCCCCTGTATATAGCCTCCACACTGACTTGGTACCGGTCCCCCCTGTATATAGCCTCCACACTGACTCGGTACCGGTCCCCCCTGTATATAGCCTCCACACTGACTTGGTACCGGTCCCCCCTGTATATAGCCTCCACACTGACTCGGTACCGGTGCCCCCTGTATATAGCCTCCACACTGACTCTGTACCGGTCCCCCCTGTATATAGCCTCCACACTGACTTGGTACCGGTCCCCCCTGTATATAGCCTCCACACTGACTTGGTACCGGTCCCCCCTGTATATAGCCTCCACACTGACTTGGTACCGGTCCCCCCTGTATATAGCCTCCACACTGACTTGGTACCGGTCCCCCCTGTATATAGCCTCCACACTGACTTGGTACCGGTCCCCCCTGTATATAGCCTCCACACTGACTTGGTACCGGTCCCCCCTGTATATAGCCTCCACACTGACTTGGTACCGGTCCCCCCTGTATATAGCCTCCACACTGACTCAGTACCGGTCCCCCCTGTATATAGCCTCCACACTGACTTGGTACCGGTCCCCCCTGTATATAGCCTCCACACTGACTTGGTACCGGTCCCCCCTGTATATAGCCTCCACACTGACTTGGTACCGGTCCCCCCTGTATATAGCCTCCACACTGACTTGGTACCAGTGTCCCCTGTATATAGCCTCCACACTGACTCGGTACCGGTACCCCCTGTATATAGCCTCCACACTGACTCGGTACCGGTCCCCCCTGTATATAGCCTCCACACTGACTTGGTACCGGTCCCCCCTGTATATAGCCTCCACACTGACTTGGTACCGGTCCCCCCTGTATATAGCCTCCACACTGACTTGGTACCGGTCCCCCCTGTATATAGCCTCCACACTGACTCGGTACCGGTCCCCCCTGTATATAGCCTCCACACTGACTTGGTACCGGTCCCCCCTGTATATAGCCTCCACACTGACTTGGTACCGGTCCCCCCTGTATATAGCCTCCACACTGACTTGGTACCGGTCCCCCCTGTATATTGCCTCATTATTCTTATTGTGTTACTTTTTTATTATTACTTTTTATTTTAGCCTACTTGGTAAATATTTTCTTCTTCTTGAAAGTAAGTAAGTAAGCATTTCACGGTAAATAGTCGTTGTCCCCCGATTGCTCAGTTTGGCTGGGCGGCCAGCTCTAGGAAGAGTCTTCATGGTTTCAAACGTCTTCCATTTCAGAATGATGGAGGCCACTGTTCTTGGGGACCTTCAGTGCTGCAGACATGTTTTGGTACCCTTCCCCAGATCTGTGCCTCGACACAATCCTGTCTCGGAGCTCTACGAACAATTCCTTCGACCTCATGGATTGGTTTTTGCTCTGACATGCACTGTCAACTGTGGGACCTTTATATAGACAGGTGTGTGCCTTTCCAAAACATGTCCAATCAATTGAATTTACCGCAGGTGGACTCCAATCAAATTGTAGAAACATCTCAAGGGTTATCAATGGAAACAGGATGCACCTGAGCTCAATTTCGAGTCTCATAGTAAATGGTCTGAATATTTATGTAAATAAATATATCATTTTTTTTAAATGTGCTAAAAATTCTAAAAACCTGTTTTTTTCTTTGTTATTATGGGGTATTGTGTGTGGAGTGATGAGTAAAAAATATATTTAATAAATGTTCGAATAAGACTGTAACGTAACAACATTTATTTTTAAATCAAGGGTTCTGAATACTTTCCTAATGCACTGGATCTGGGTATGGATATAAAATCATTTCTGGAGCTGAGCATCCAGGCGAAAAGGAACTTGGTCAGGGAGGTGACCAAGAACCCAATGACCACTCTGACAGAACTACAGAGTTCATTGACTGAGATGGAAGAACCTGCCAGAAGGACAACAGTCTCTACAGCACTTCACCAATCTGGGCTTTATGGAAGAATGGCCACTCTCGAGAAAAAGACAGCATGTCTGGAGTTTGCAAAAACCCACCTGAAAGACTCTGACATCATAAGGCAAAATATTATGTGGTCTGATGAGACAAAAATTGAACTCTTTGGCCTGAATGCAAAGCGCTATGTCTGAAGAAAACCAGGTACAGCTCATCACCAGTCTAACTCCATCCCTACCACGAAACATGGTGGTGGCAGTGTCATGGTATGCAGATGCTTTTCAGCAACAGGGACTGGGAGACTGGTAAGGATAAAGGGAACAATGAAGGGAGCCAAATTGATGAAAACCTGTTTCAGAGTGCAAACAACCTTAGACTGGGACGTTGACCCCAAGCATACAGTCAAAGCAACGCTGGAATGGCTTCAGAACAAGAATGTGAAAGTCCTTGAGTGTCTCAGCCAAATCCCAGACTTGAATCCCATTGAAAAACTGTGGAAAGACTTGAAGATTGCTGTTCATCACTGCTCCCAATCTAACTTAACAGAGCTTGAGAAAATCTGCAAAGAATAATGGGAGAAAAGACCCAAATCCAGACGCGCAAAGCTGATACAGACATACCCAAGACGACTCAAAGCTGATACAGACATACCCAAGACGACTCAAAGCTGATACAGACATACCCAAGACGACTCAAAGCTGATACAGATATACCCAAGACGACTCAAAGCTGATACAGACATACCCAAGACGACTCAAAGCTGATACAGACATACCCAAGATGACTCAAAGCTGTAATCGCCGCTAAAGGTGCTTCTATAAAGTATTAACTCAGGGGTGTGAATACATTTGTAAATGAGATGTTTGATAAAAACTGGTTTTATCTTTGTCATTATCGGGTATTGTGTGTAGGGTATTTTTTTAGGGTGGCAGGTAGCCTAACGGTTAAGAGCGTTGGGCCAGTAACTAAAAGGTTGTTGCTTAGAATCCCTGAGCCGACTAGGTGAAAAATCTGTCGATGTACCCTTGAGCAAGGCACATAACCCGAATTGATCCTGTTATTCGCTCTGGATAAGAGAGTCTAGAAATATGTAATCCATTTTGAATTCAGGCTGTAACAACAAAATGTGTAATAAGTCCAGGGGTATGAATTCTTTCTGAAGGCACTGTAGATATTCAATGTAGATATGCACTGTAGATATTCAGTGTAGATATTCACTTTTTCCACATTTTGTTGTGTTAGCCTGAATTTAAATTGAGATTTTTTTGGTCACTGGCCTACACACAAAACCCCATAATGTGAAAGCGGAATTATGTTTTTCAAAATGTTTACAAATTCATTAAAAATGAAAAGCTGAAATGTCTATAGTCAATAAGTATTCAATCCCTTTGTTATGGCAAGCCTAAATAAGTTCAGGAGTAAAAATGTGCTTAATAAATTGTAGGGACTCTGTGTGCAATACCAGTGTTTAACATGATTTTTGAATGACAACCTCATCTCTGTACCTCACACATACAATTATCTGTAAGGTCCCTCATATAGGCGTCCTTCCTAACTCAGTGGCCGGAGAGGAAGGAAACTGCTCAGGGATTTCAACACAAGGCCAATGGTGACTTTAAAACAGCTACAGAGTTTAATGGCTGTGATAGGAGAAAACTGAGAATGGGTCAACAACATGGTAGTTAGTCCACAATACTAACTTATTTGACAGCGTGAAAAGAAGGCAAATCTAATACAACGCATTACTGAGTACCACTCTCCATATTTTCTAGCATAGTGGTGGCTACATCATGTTATGGGTATGCTTGTCATCATTAACGAGAGGTAAATCCTAGAGGAAAAGCTGGTTCATTCTGCTTTCCACGAGACACTGGGAGATGGATTCCCCTTTCAGCAAGGCAATAACCTAAAACACAAGGCCAAATCTACAATGGAGTTGCTTACCAATAAGACAGTGAATGTTCTTGAGTGGCCGAGTAACAGTTTTGACTTAAATCTACTTTAACATTTTTGGCAAGACCTGAAAATTGTTGGCTAGCAATGATCAACAACCCATTTCACAGAGCGGGAAGAATTTTGAAAAGAATAATGGGCAAATGTTGCACAATCCAGGTGTGGAAAGCTCTTAGAGACTTACCCAGAAAGACTCCCAGCTGTAATCACTGCCAAAGGGGCTACAAAGTGTTGACTCAGGGGAGTGAATGCTTATGTAAATGTGTTATTTCTGTATTTCATTTGAAATAAATTTGCAAAAATGTCTAAAAGCATGTTTTCACTTTGTCATAAGGGAGTATTGTGTGTAGATGGGTGAGAAAAAAACATATTTAATCTATTTTGAATTCAGGCTGTAACACAACAAAATGTGGAATAGGTCAAGGGGTGTGAATACTTTCTGAAGGCCCTGTATACATCAGGTAGAGTCCTCCACAAACCTCACATATATACACTACTGGTCAAAGGTTTTAAAACATCTACTCATTCAAGGGTTTTTCTTTATTTTTCTATTTTCTACATTGTAGAATAATAGTGAAGACATCAAAACTATGAAATAACACATATGGAATCATGTAGTAACCAAAAAAAGTGTGAAACAAATCAAAATATATTTTATATTTGAGATTCTTCAAATAGCCACCCTTTGCCTTGATGACAGCTTTGCGTCATACCCAAGAAGACTCGAGGCTGTAACCGCTTCAACAAAGTACTGACTAAAGGGTCTGAATACTTATGTAAATGTGATATTTATTTATTTATTTATTTTTAACCTGTTTTTGCTTTGTCATTATGGGGAATTGTGTGTAGATTGATGAGGGGGAGTAAAAAATAAAAATTTTTTTTAGAATAAGGCCACAACATAACAAAATGTTTGCAACCTGAGAATGAGTCATGGGGGAGAGGGTGTGTGTGTAACTAACATCATCTTTCAGCATTTTGGTTAATGTCTGTGCATCTGGCAAGCAATGTACCTGAAAGTGAGGGATGGAGGAGGAAAACAACAGATAAAGATGAGAAAGCGGATAATAGAGAGTAACAGTAATGCTGAGTGAAATAACCAGTTGCTTAGCAACAGTCAACAAAGCTTGCAGTTTCACCTCTGCCACCTTACAGACTCACTGAACATCAAAATAGATGCTCTGACCCACCCTTCCCTCCTTCCTAACTCTCTCTGTCTACCTGTTCTCCCTCTCCTCATTTCCTGGCTTAATGTTCTCCCTCTGTTCTCCTTTTCTCTTCCTATTTTTCATTTCAGGGGGGGTACACTCCTCGCCCCTGACCCAGCCTCCCTAAAAGTTTTATGAGAGTCCTCGGTCTGTCAGAAGAGAAAGGGGGAGGAGAGAAGAATGAGCGATAACGTGAGAGACAGAGAAAGAGACAGGGAGAGACAGAGATACAGTAGTGTCACTGTGTCAGCGTTCTAAGAGAGGGATTGGGGAGGTTTAAGGGTATCAGGTAGTGACACTGCAGCTGAACTAGTCACAGCAAAGTCACCACCACATGCTTTCATCTTTTCATTCTACCTCTCCTCCTCAACCTCTTCTCCCTTTCATGTCCTCAGTTATTAGCACCAGTAGGTGTGTGTGTCGGTGCTCCCTCACCAACACAGAGCACCTGAGCATCATACAGTGTAGCTGTAAATAACACATTCTATACTGCCACCATACAGCACTACTATCCTATAGTATTGTATTCTCTACAGTATACCTCCACCCATCCCTGACCCTCGACCCTTAACCTCTTC
Organism: Oncorhynchus mykiss; assembly: GCF_013265735.2. Taxonomy (NCBI): domain Eukaryota; kingdom Metazoa; phylum Chordata; class Actinopteri; order Salmoniformes; family Salmonidae; genus Oncorhynchus; species Oncorhynchus mykiss. The sequence continues at coordinate 52,203,685 of NC_048583.1, read as the reverse complement.
CATTGTACCCCTTAGTAGCAGACCGTCATGTTTATTGTGTACATGAGCAAGACACGCACGCACACACACACCTCTGAGGAGTAGCCTGTCATGTTTACAACGTGAGGAAAAATACCTATGATTACACGACTAGATACATAACAAACTCTGGTCGTGTCTTCATCAGCTGTCTGACACTAACGCTAACCACTGGTCATGTTTACAACGTGAGGAAAAATACCTATGATTACACTACTAGATACATAACAAACTCTGGTCATGTCTTCATCAGCTGTCTGACACTAACGCTAACCGCTGGTCGTGTCTTCATCAGCTGTCTGACGCTAACCACTGGTCATGTCTTCATCAGCTGTCTGACACTGACCGCTGGTCATGTCTTCATCAGCTGTCTGACGCTAACCACTGGTCATGTCTTCATCAGCTGTCTGATGCTAACCACTGGTCATGTCTTCATCAGCTGTCTGACACTGACCGCTGGTCATGTCTTCATCAACTGTCTGACACTAACGCTAACCACTGGTTGTGTCTTCATCAGCTGTCTGACGCTAACCACTGGTCATGTCTTCATCAACTGTCTGACACTGACCGCTGGTCATGTCTTCATCAGCTGTCTGACACTGATCGCTGGTCATGTCTTCATCAACTGTCTGACACTAACGCTAACCACTGGTCGTGTCTTCATCAGCTGTCTGACGCTAACCACTGGTCATGTCTTCATCAACTGTCTGACACTGACCGCTGGTCATGTCTTCATCAGCTGTCTGACACTGATCGCTGGTCATGTCTTCATCAACTGTCTGATGCTAACCACTGGTCATGTCTTCATCAGCTGTCTGACGCTAACCACTGGTCATGTCTTCATCAGCTGTCTGACACTAACCACTGGTCATGTCTTCATCAACTGTCTGATGCTAACCACTGGTCATGTCTTCATCAGCTGTCTGACGCTAACCACTGGTCATGTCTTCATCAGCTGTCTGACGCTAACCACTGGTCATGTCTTCATCAACTGTCTGACGCTAACCACTGGTCATGTCTTCATCAGCTGTCTGACGCTAACCACTGGTCATGTCTTCATCAACTGTCTGACACTGACCGCTGGTCATGTCTTCATCAGCTGTCTGACACTGACCGCTGGTCATGTCTTCATCAACTGTCTGACACTAACCGCTGGTCATGTCTTCATCAACTGTCTGACACTAACTACTGGTCATGTCTTCATCAGCTGTCTGACACTAACTACTGGTCATGTCTTCATCAGCTGTCTGACACTGACCGCTGGTCATGTCTTCATCAGCTGTCTGACACTAACTACTGGTCATGTCTTCATCAGCTGTCTGACACTGACCGCTGGTCATGTCTTCATCAACTGTCTGACACTAACTACTGGTCATGTCTTCATCAGCTGTCTGACACTGACCGCTGGTCATGTCTTCATCAACTGTCTGACACTGACCGCTGGTCATGTCTTCATCAGCTGTCTGACACTAACTACTGGTCATGTCTTCATCAGCTGTCTGACACTGACCGCTGGTCATGTCTTCATCAGCTGTCTGACACTAACTACTGGTCATGTCTTCATCAGCTGTCTGACACTGACCGCTGGTCATGTCTTCATCAACTGTCTGACACTGACCGCTGGTCATGTCTTCATCAACTGTCTGACACTAACGCTAACCACTGGTCATGTCTTCATCAGCTGTCTGACGCTAACCACTGGTCATGTCTTCATCAGCTGTCTGACGCTAACTACTGGTCATGTCTTCATCAGCTGTCTGACACTAACCACTGGTCATGTCTTCATCAGCTGTCTGACACTGACCGCTGGTCATGTCTTCATCAGCTGTCTGACACTAACCACTGGTCATGTCTTCATCAGCTGTCTGACACTAACGCTAACCACTGGTCATGACTTCATCAGCTGTCTGACGCTAACCACTGGTCATGTCTTCATCAGCTATCTGACACTAACGCTAACCACTGGTCATGTCTTCATCAGCTGTCTGACGCTAACCACTGGTCATGTCTTCATCAGCTGTCTGACGCTAACCACTGGTCATGTCTTCATCAGCTGTCTGACACTAACGCTAACCACTGGTCATGACTTCATCAACTGTCTGACACTGACCGCTGGTCATGTCTTCATCAGCTGTCTGACGCTAACCGCTGGTTGTGTCTTCATCAACTGTCTGACACTGACCACTGGTCATGACTTCATCAACTGTCTGACACTGACCGCTGGTCATGTCTTCATCAGCTGTCTGACGCTAACCGCTGGTTGTGACTTCATCAACTGTCTGACACTGACCGCTGGTCATGTCTTCATCAACTGTCTGACACTAACACTAACCACTGGTCATGTCTTCATCAGCTGTCTGACACTAACCGCTGGTTGTGACTTCATCAACTGTCTGACACTAACACTAACCACTGGTCATGTCTTCATCAACTGTCTGACACTGACCGCTGGTCATGTCTTCATCAACTGTCTGACACTAACCACTGGTCATGTCTTCATCAACTGTCTGACACTAACACTAACCACTGGTCATGTCTTCATCAGCTGTCTGACACTAACCGCTGGTTGTGACTTCATCAACTGTCTGACACTAACACTAACCACTGGTCATGTCTTCATCAACTGTCTGACACTAACCGCTGGTTGTGACTTCATCAACTGTCTGACATTAACACTAACCGCTGGTTGTGTCTTCATCAACTGTCTGACACTGACCGCTGGTCATGTCTTCATCAACTGTCTGACACTAACCGCTGGTTGTGACTTCATCAACTGTCTGACACTAACACTAACCGCTGGTCATGTCTTCATCAACTGTCTGACACTGACCACTGGTCATGTCTTCATCAACTGTCTGACACTGACCGCTGGTTGTGACTTCATCAACTGTCTGACACTAACCGCTGGTTGTGTCTTCATCAACTGTCTGACACTGATCGCTGATCATGTCTTCATCAGCTGTCTGACACTAACCGCTGGTCATGTCTTCATCAACTGTCTGACACTAACCGCTGGTTGTGACTTCATCAACTGTCTGACACTAACACTAACCGCTGGTTGTGTCTTCATCAACTGTCTGACACTAACCGCTGGTTGTGACTTCATCAACTGTCTGACACTAACCGCTGGTTGTGTCTTCATCAACTGTCTGACACTGACCGCTGGTCATGTCTTCATCAACTGTCTGACACTAACCGCTGGTTGTGACTTCATCAACTGTCTGACACTAACACTAACCGCTGGTTGTGACTTCATCAACTGTCTGACACTAACACTAACCGCTGGTTGTGACTTCATCAACTGTCTGACACTAACACTAACCGCTGGTTGTGACTTCATCAACTGTCTGACACTAACACTAACCACTGGTCATGTCTTCATCAACTGTCTGACACTAACACTAACCACTGGTCATGTCTTCATCAACTGTCTGACACTAACACTAACCGCTGGTCATGTCTTCATCAACTGTCTGACACTGACCGCTGGTTGTGACTTCATCAACTGTCTGACACTAACACTAACCGCTGGTCATGTCTTCATCAACTGTCTGACACTAACCGCTGGTTGTGACTTCATCAACTGTCTGACACTAACACTAACCGCTGGTTGTGACTTCATCAACTGTCTGACACTAACACTAACCGCTGGTTGTGACTTCATCAACTGTCTGACACTAACACTAACCACTGGTCATGTCTTCATCAACTGTCTGACACTAACACTAACCACTGGTCATGTCTTCATCAACTGTCTGACACTAACCGCTGGTTGTGACTTCATCAACTGTCTGACACTAACACTAACCGCTGGTCATGTCTTCATCAACTGTCTGACACTGACCGCTGGTCATGTCTTCATCAGCTGTCTGATGCTAACCGCTGGTCATGTCTTCATCAACTGTCTGACACTAACCGCTGGTTGTGTCTTCATCAACTGTCTGACACTGACCGCTGGTCATGTCTTCATCAACTGTCTGACACTAACCGCTGGTTGTGTCTTCATCAACTGTCTGACACTAACACTAACCGCTGGTTGTGTCTTCATCAACTGTCTGACACTAACACTAACCGCTGGTTGTGACTTCATCAACTGTCTGACACTAACACTAACCACTGGTTGTGACTTCATCAACTGTCTGACACTAACACTAACCGCTGGTTGTGACTTCATCAACTGTCTGACACTAACACTAACCACTGGTCATGTCTTCATCAACTGTCTGACACTAACCGCTGGTCATGTCTTCATCAGCTGTCTGACACTAACCGCTGGTCATGTCTTCATCAACTGTCTGACACTGACCGCTGGTCATGTCTTCATCAACTGTCTGACACTGACCGCTGGTCATGTTTTCATCAACTGTCTGACACTGACCGCTGGTCATGTCTTCATCAACTGTCTGACACTGACTGCTGGTCATGTCTTCATCAGCAGTCTGACACTGACCGCTGGTCATGTCTTCATCAACTGTCTGACACTGACCGCTGGTCATGTCTTCATCAACTGTCTGACACTGACCGCTGGTCATGTCTTCATCAACTGTCTGACACTAACCGCTGGTCATGTCTTCATCAACTGTCTGACACTAACCGCTGGTCATGTCTTCATCAGCTGTCTGACGCTAACCACTGGTCATGTCTTCATCAGCTGTCTGACACTGACCGCTGGTCATGTCTTCATCAACTGTCTGACACTAACACTAACCGCTGGTTGTGACTTCATCAACTGTCTGACACTAACACTAACCACTGGTTGTGACTTCATCAACTGTCTGACACTAACACTAACCGCTGGTTGTGACTTCATCAACTGTCTGACACTGACCGCTGGTCATGTCTTCATCAACTGTCTGACACTGACCGCTGGTCATGTCTTCATCAACTGTCTGACACTAACACTAACCGCTGGTTGTGACTTCATCAACTGTCTGACACTGACCGCTGGTCATGTCTTCATCAACTGTCTGACACTGATCGCTGGTCATGTCTTCATCAACTGTCTGACACTAACCGCTGGTTGTGACTTCATCAACTGTCTGACACTGACCGCTGGTTGTGACTTCATCAACTGTCTGACACTAACACTAACCGCTGGTTGTGTCTTCATCAACTGTCTGACACTAACACTAACCGCTGGTTGTGACTTCATCAACTGTCTGACACTAACACTAACCACTGGTCATGTCTTCATCAACTGTCTGACACTAACCGCTGGTTGTGTCTTCATCAACTGTCTGACACTAACACTAACCGCTGGTTGTGTCTTCATCAACTGTCTGACACTGACCGCTGGTCATGTCTTCATCAACTGTCTGACACTAACACTAACCGCTGGTTGTGACTTCATCAACTGTCTGACACTAACACTAACCGCTGGTTGTGACTTCATCAACTGTCTGACACTAACCGCTGGTCATGTCTTCATCAACTGTCTGACACTAACCGCTGGTCATGTCTTCATCAACTGTCTGACACTGACCGCTGGTCATGTCTTCATCAACTGTCTGACACTGACCGCTGGTCATGTCTTCATCAACTGTCTGACACTAACCGCTGGTTGTGACTTCATCAACTGTCTGACACTAACACTAACCGCTGGTTGTGTCTTCATCAACTGTCTGACACTGACCGCTGGTCATGTCTTCATCAACTGTCTGACACTAACCGCTGGTTGTGACTTCATCAACTGTCTGACACTGACCGCTGGTCATGTCTTCATCAACTGTCTGACACTGACCGCTGGTCATGTCTTCATCAGCTGTCTGACACTAACCACTGGTCATGTCTTCATCAACTGTCTGACACTGACCGCTGGTCATGTCTTCATCAACTGTCTGACACTGACCGCTGGTCATGTCTTCATCAGCTGTCTGACACTAACCACTGGTCATGTCTTCATCAACTGTCTGACACTAACCGCTGGTTGTGACTTCATCAACTGTCTGACACTAACACTAACCGCTGGTTGTGACTTCATCAACTGTCTGACACTAACACTAACCACTGGTCATGTCTTCATCAACTGTCTGACACTAACCGCTGGTTGTGACTTCATCAACTGTCTGACACTAACACTAACCGCTGGTTGTGACTTCATCAGCTGTCTGATGCTAACCGCTGGTTGTGACTTCATCAGCTGTCTGATGCTAACCGCTGGTTGTGACTTCATCAGCTGTCTGATGCTAACACTAACCGCTGGTTGTGTCTTCATCAACTGTCTGACACTAACCGCTGGTTGTGACTTCATCAACTGTCTGACACTAACCGCTGGTTGTGTCTTCATCAACTGTCTGACACTGACCGCTGGTCATGTCTTCATCAACTGTCTGACACTAACCGCTGGTTGTGACTTCATCAACTGTCTGACACTAACACTAACCGCTGGTTGTGTCTTCATCAACTGTCTGACACTAACCGCTGGTTGTGACTTCATCAACTGTCTGACACTAACCGCTGGTTGTGTCTTCATCAACTGTCTGACACTGACCGCTGGTCATGTCTTCATCAACTGTCTGACACTAACCGCTGGTTGTGACTTCATCAACTGTCTGACACTAACACTAACCGCTGGTTGTGACTTCATCAACTGTCTGACACTAACACTAACCGCTGGTTGTGACTTCATCAACTGTCTGACACTAACACTAACCGCTGGTTGTGACTTCATCAACTGTCTGACACTAACACTAACCACTGGTCATGTCTTCATCAACTGTCTGACACTAACACTAACCACTGGTCATGTCTTCATCAACTGTCTGACACTAACACTAACCGCTGGTCATGTCTTCATCAACTGTCTGACACTGACCGCTGGTTGTGACTTCATCAACTGTCTGACACTAACACTAACCGCTGGTCATGTCTTCATCAACTGTCTGACACTAACCGCTGGTTGTGACTTCATCAACTGTCTGACACTAACACTAACCGCTGGTTGTGACTTCATCAACTGTCTGACACTAACACTAACCGCTGGTTGTGACTTCATCAACTGTCTGACACTAACACTAACCACTGGTCATGTCTTCATCAACTGTCTGACACTAACACTAACCACTGGTCATGTCTTCATCAACTGTCTGACACTAACCGCTGGTTGTGACTTCATCAACTGTCTGACACTAACACTAACCGCTGGTCATGTCTTCATCAACTGTCTGACACTGACCGCTGGTCATGTCTTCATCAGCTGTCTGATGCTAACCGCTGGTCATGTCTTCATCAACTGTCTGACACTAACCGCTGGTTGTGTCTTCATCAACTGTCTGACACTGACCGCTGGTCATGTCTTCATCAACTGTCTGACACTAACCGCTGGTTGTGTCTTCATCAACTGTCTGACACTAACACTAACCGCTGGTTGTGTCTTCATCAACTGTCTGACACTAACACTAACCGCTGGTTGTGACTTCATCAACTGTCTGACACTAACACTAACCACTGGTTGTGACTTCATCAACTGTCTGACACTAACACTAACCGCTGGTTGTGACTTCATCAACTGTCTGACACTAACACTAACCACTGGTCATGTCTTCATCAACTGTCTGACACTAACCGCTGGTCATGTCTTCATCAGCTGTCTGACACTAACCGCTGGTCATGTCTTCATCAACTGTCTGACACTGACCGCTGGTCATGTCTTCATCAACTGTCTGACACTGACCGCTGGTCATGTCTTCATCAACTGTCTGACACTGACCGCTGGTCATGTCTTCATCAACTGTCTGACACTGACTGCTGGTCATGTCTTCATCAGCTGTCTGACACTGACCGCTGGTCATGTCTTCATCAACTGTCTGACACTGACCGCTGGTCATGTCTTCATCAACTGTCTGACACTGACCGCTGGTCATGTCTTCATCAACTGTCTGACACTAACCGCTGGTCATGTCTTCATCAACTGTCTGACACTAACCGCTGGTCATGTCTTCATCAGCTGTCTGACGCTAACCACTGGTCATGTCTTCATCAGCTGTCTGACACTGACCGCTGGTCATGTCTTCATCAACTGTCTGACACTGACCGCTGGTCATGTCTTCATCAACTGTCTGACACTAACACTAACCGCTGGTTGTGACTTCATCAACTGTCTGACACTAACACTAACCACTGGTTGTGACTTCATCAACTGTCTGACACTAACACTAACCGCTGGTTGTGACTTCATCAACTGTCTGACACTGACCGCTGGTCATGTCTTCATCAACTGTCTGACACTGACCGCTGGTCATGTCTTCATCAACTGTCTGACACTAACACTAACCGCTGGTTGTGACTTCATCAACTGTCTGACACTGACCGCTGGTCATGTCTTCATCAACTGTCTGACACTGATCGCTGGTCATGTCTTCATCAACTGTCTGACACTAACCGCTGGTTGTGACTTCATCAACTGTCTGACACTGACCGCTGGTTGTGACTTCATCAACTGTCTGACACTAACACTAACCGCTGGTTGTGTCTTCATCAACTGTCTGACACTAACACTAACCGCTGGTTGTGACTTCATCAACTGTCTGACACTAACACTAACCACTGGTCATGTCTTCATCAACTGTCTGACACTAACCGCTGGTTGTGTCTTCATCAGCTGTCTGATGCTAACACTAACCGCTGGTTGTGTCTTCATCAACTGTCTGACACTAACCGCTGGTTGTGACTTCATCAACTGTCTGACACTAACCGCTGGTTGTGTCTTCATCAACTGTCTGACACTGACCGCTGGTCATGTCTTCATCAACTGTCTGACACTAACCGCTGGTTGTGACTTCATCAACGGTCTGACACTAACACTAACCGCTGGTTGTGTCTTCATCAACTGTCTGACACTAACCGCTGGTTGTGACTTCATCAACTGTCTGACACTAACCGCTGGTTGTGTCTTCATCAACTGTCTGACACTGACCGCTGGTCATGTCTTCATCAACTGTCTGACACTAACCGCTGGTTGTGACTTCATCAACTGTCTGACACTAACACTAACCGCTGGTTGTGACTTCATCAACTGTCTGACACTAACACTAACCGCTGGTTGTGACTTCATCAACTGTCTGACACTAACACTAACCGCTGGTTGTGACTTCATCAACTGTCTGACACTAACACTAACCACTGGTCATGTCTTCATCAACTGTCTGACACTAACACTAACCACTGGTCATGTCTTCATCAACTGTCTGACACTAACACTAACCGCTGGTCATGTCTTCATCAACTGTCTGACACTGACCGCTGGTTGTGACTTCATCAACTGTCTGACACTAACACTAACCGCTGGTCATGTCTTCATCAACTGTCTGACACTAACCGCTGGTTGTGACTTCATCAACTGTCTGACACTAACACTAACCGCTGGTTGTGACTTCATCAACTGTCTGACACTAACACTAACCGCTGGTTGTGACTTCATCAACTGTCTGACACTAACACTAACCACTGGTCATGTCTTCATCAACTGTCTGACACTAACACTAACCACTGGTCATGTCTTCATCAACTGTCTGACACTAACCGCTGGTTGTGACTTCATCAACTGTCTGACACTAACACTAACCGCTGGTCATGTCTTCATCAGCTGTCTGACACTAACCGCTGGTTGTGTCTTCATCAACTGTCTGACACTGACCGCTGTTCATGTCTTCATCAACTGTCTGACACTAACCGCTGGTTGTGTCTTCATCAACTGTCTGACACTAACACTAACCGCTGGTTGTGTCTTCATCAACTGTCTGACACTAACACTAACCGCTGGTTGTGACTTCATCAACTGTCTGACACTAACACTAACCACTGGTTGTGACTTCATCAACTGTCTGACACTAACACTAACCGCTGGTTGTGACTTCATCAACTGTCTGACACTAACACTAACCACTGGTCATGTCTTCATCAACTGTCTGACACTAACCGCTGGTCATGTCTTCATCAGCTGTCTGACACTAACCGCTGGTCATGTCTTCATCAACTGTCTGACACTGACCGCTGGTCATGTCTTCATCAACTGTCTGACACTGACCGCTGGTCATGTCTTCATCAACTGTCTGACACTGACCGCTGGTCATGTCTTCATCAACTGTCTGACACTGACTGCTGGTCATGTCTTCATCAGCTGTCTGACACTGACCGCTGGTCATGTCTTCATCAACTGTCTGACACTGACCGCTGGTCATGTCTTCATCAACTGTCTGACACTGACCGCTGGTCATGTCTTCATCAACTGTCTGACACTAACCGCTGGTCATGTCTTCATCAACTGTCTGACACTAACCGCTGGTCATGTCTTCATCAGCTGTCTGACGCTAACCACTGGTCATGTCTTCATCAGCTGTCTGACACTGACCGCTGGTCATGTCTTCATCAACTGTCTGACACTGACCGCTGGTCATGTCTTCATCAACTGTCTGACACTAACACTAACCGCTGGTTGTGACTTCATCAACTGTCTGACACTAACACTAACCACTGGTTGTGACTTCATCAACTGTCTGACACTAACACTAACCGCTGGTTGTGACTTCATCAACTGTCTGACACTGACCGCTGGTCATGTCTTCATCAACTGTCTGACACTGACCGCTGGTCATGTCTTCATCAACTGTCTGACACTAACACTAACCGCTGGTTGTGACTTCATCAACTGTCTGACACTGACCGCTGGTCATGTCTTCATCAACTGTCTGACACTGATCGCTGGTCATGTCTTCATCAACTGTCTGACACTAACCGCTGGTTGTGACTTCATCAACTGTCTGACACTGACCGCTGGTTGTGACTTCATCAACTGTCTGACACTAACACTAACCGCTGGTTGTGTCTTCATCAACTGTCTGACACTAACACTAACCGCTGGTTGTGACTTCATCAACTGTCTGACACTAACACTAACCACTGGTCATGTCTTCATCAACTGTCTGACACTAACCGCTGGTTGTGTCTTCATCAACTGTCTGACACTAACACTAACCGCTGGTTGTGTCTTCATCAACTGTCTGACACTGACCGCTGGTCATGTCTTCATCAACTGTCTGACACTAACACTAACCGCTGGTTGTGACTTCATCAACTGTCTGACACTAACACTAACCGCTGGTTGTGACTTCATCAACTGTCTGACACTAACCGCTGGTCATGTCTTCATCAACTGTCTGACACTAACCGCTGGTCATGTCTTCATCAACTGTCTGACACTGACCGCTGGTCATGTCTTCATCAACTGTCTGACACTGACCGCTGGTCATGTCTTCATCAACTGTCTGACACTAACCGCTGGTTGTGACTTCATCAACTGTCTGACACTAACACTAACCGCTGGTTGTGTCTTCATCAACTGTCTGACACTGACCGCTGGTCATGTCTTCATCAACTGTCTGACACTAACCGCTGGTTGTGACTTCATCAACTGTCTGACACTGACCGCTGGTCATGTCTTCATCAACTGTCTGACACTGACCGCTGGTCATGTCTTCATCAGCTGTCTGACACTAACCACTGGTCATGTCTTCATCAACTGTCTGACACTGACCGCTGGTCATGTCTTCATCAACTGTCTGACACTGACCGCTGGTCATGTCTTCATCAGCTGTCTGACACTAACCACTGGTCATGTCTTCATCAACTGTCTGACACTAACCGCTGGTTGTGACTTCATCAACTGTCTGACACTAACACTAACCGCTGGTTGTGACTTCATCAACTGTCTGACACTAACACTAACCACTGGTCATGTCTTCATCAACTGTCTGACACTAACCGCTGGTTGTGACTTCATCAACTGTCTGACACTAACACTAACCGCTGGTTGTGACTTCATCAGCTGTCTGATGCTAACCGCTGGTTGTGACTTCATCAGCTGTCTGATGCTAACCGCTGGTTGTGACTTCATCAGCTGTCTGATGCTAACACTAACCGCTGGTTGTGACTTCATCAGCTGTCTGATGCTAACCGCTGGTTGTGACTTCATCAGCAGTCTGATGCTAACCGCTGGTCATGTCTTCATCAGCTGTCTGATGCTAACCGCTGGTTGTGACTTCATCAGCAGTCTGATGCTAACCGCTGGTTGTGTCTTCATCAACTGTCTGACACTAACCGCTGGTTGTGACTTCATCAGCTGTCTGATGCTAACGCTAACAGCTGGTTGTGATTTCATCAGCAGTCTGATGCTAACAGCTGGTTGTGACTTCATCAGCTGTCTGATGCTAACACTAACCACTGGCTGTGACTTCATCAGCTGTCTGATGCTAACGCTAACCACTGGTTGTGACTTCATCAGCTGTCTGATGCTAACGCTAACCGCTGGTTGTGTCTTCATCAGCTGTCTGATGCTAACGCTAACCGCTGGTCGTGTCTTCATCGGCTGTTGGATGCTAACGTAAACCGCTGGTTGTGTCTTCATCAGCTGTCTGATGCTAACGCTAACTGCTAACACTAAAGCTGGCCCATGACAACTAGAAGAGCAACAGTATTAGAAACAAGTCAGGTTAGTAACCTCAAGATGTATCAATATTACTCGACTTCTGATTCAAAGTTGGTTTTGAGTACAAGCTTGTGAGCATTAAGTAGAGTTTAGAAAAACATCCTAACATCTCAGAGAAGCAGACATCCCTGGTGTTAGTGAACTGACGAGTAGGCTACACTACACTACACACTACAATACTCTACACTACAATACTACACATCTCTACACTACACTACTCTGCACAATACTACACTACACACTATACAGCAATACTCTACACACTACAATACTCTACACTATACTACACTACACACTACACTACACTATACTACAATACTCTACACTTCACACTATACTAGACAAAAAATTTTATTACATTTTTTATTTCACCTTTATTTAACCAGGTAAGCTAGTTGAGAACAAGTTCTCATTTACAACTGCGACCTGGCCAAGATAAAGCAAAGCAGTGCGAGACAAACAACAACACAGAGTTACACATGGAATAAACAAGCGTACAGTCAATAACACAATAGAAAAAAAATCTATATACAGTGTGTGCAAATGGCCTGAGGAGGTAGGCAATACATAGGCCATAGTAGCAAAGTAATTACAATATAGCAAATTACCACTGGGGTGATAGATGAGCAGATGGTGATGTGCAAGTAGAAATACTGGTGTGCAAAAGAGCAGAAAAGTAAATAAAAACAATATGGGAATGACGTAGGTAGATTGGGTGGGCTATGTACAAGGCTGGCTTATCAGCACAGGAGAGTTGAGCTTAGTTCAGTCTGTGTGTGTTGGAGGCAGCTTATGGTAGAGAAATGAACATTACATTCTCTGGTAACAGCTCTGGTGGACATTCCTGCAGTCAGCATGCCAACTGTATGCTCCCTTATAACTTGAGACACCTGTGGCATTGTGTTGTGTTGAAACAACCGCACATTTTAGAGTGCCCTTTTATTATCCCTAGCACAAGGTACATCTGTGTAATGATCTTTGTAAATCTTTGTACATTTTTAGGGCCTTGTTCTGACACTGCCTGGTATAGAGGTACTGGATGGCAGGGAGCTCGGCCCCTTGTGTACTAGGCTGTACTCATTATCCTCTGTAGCGCCTTGCAGTCGAATGCCAAGCAGTTGCCGTACCAAGCGGTGATGCAGCCAGTCAAGATGCTCTCAATGGTGCAGCTGTAGAACATTTTGAGGATCTGAGAGCCCATGTCAAATCTTTGGAAACGCTAATGCTGTAAATGAGATAGAGTGGGAGGAGAGAGGGAAGATACAGGGGTTGGAAATGGAGGGAGGAGAGAGGGAAGATAGAGGGGTTGGAAATGGAGGGAGGAGAGAGGGAAGATAGAGGGGTTGGAAATGGAGGGAGGAGAGAGGGAAGATACAGGGGTTGGAAATGGAGGGAGGAGAGAGGGAAGATAGAGGGGTTGGAAATGGAGGGAGGAGAGAGGGAAGATAGAGGGGTTGGAAATGGAGGGAGGAGAGAGGGAGGGAGGGATGGTAGGCAAAGATGAATTTTTCCCTCTTGACTATCACACACACACACGACTATCACTTCAGTTTAGCGCTAATGAGTCAGATCAAAAGGAGGGAGGACCAGGGGAGGAGAAGAGGAGGGAGAGAAGAGGGGATTTGAAAGAGGAAGATAGAGGGGAAGGAGGGATGGGGCAGGAAGGTAATTGGAATAAGAAGAGTGTAAAAAAGTATCTGAGTTTAAAAAGGCAGAGTGAACTGCAATAGATTTGACTGTCTCTAGAGGAAGAGAGGAGAGAGGGAATGAGTGAGGGGGAATGAGAGACAGAGAGGAGAGTAGAGAGGGAATGAGAGAGAGAGAATGAGAGAGGAGAGAGGGAATGAGAGAGAAAGAGAGATAATAAGAGAGGAGAGGAGAGAGGGAATGAGTGAGGGGGAATGAGAGACAGAGAGGAGAGGAGAGAGGGAACGAGAGAGAGAGAATGAGAGAGGAGAGGAGAGAGGGAATGAGAGAGAAAGAGAGATAATGAGAGAGGAGAGGAGAGAGGGAATGAGTGAGGGGGAATGAGAGACAGAGAGGAGAGTAGAGAGGGAATGAGAGTGAAAGAGATTGTTTTTCACTTTATATATTCACTTTATATATTATCTACCTCACTTGCTCTGGCAATGTTAACACATGTTTCCCATGCCAATAAAGCCCTTGAATTGAATTGAATTGAATGAGAGAGGAGAGAGGGAATGAGAGAGAGAGAGGGAATGAGAGAGAGAGAGAGAGAGCGAGAGAGAGGAGTTACTGTTTCCATTTTCAGTCTCTCTATACCCAAATAAACCAAAGCCTCATTTAACAATTCCACACGTTGACCTTTACAGCTGGGCTAGAGGCGCTCATAGTGGCACACTAGCTTTCTATGGATGTCTTAGAGGCTGTCTGGGTAACTCACACACACATACGCCCCAACTTGTGTAACATACATTAATGTGAAATGGGTCTAATTAGAACAGATTATGACAGTGCTCGAGCCAGACAGACAGATAGATGGACAGACAGACGGGCGGACAGACAGACAAACAGAGGAGAGGGAAATGAAGAGAGGGATCTGTCAGGTTTTCACAGACTTGTTTTCACTCGTGTGTGTGTGTGTGTGTGTGTGTGTGTGTAACCCCAAGAGATGAAAGCAGGACAGTAGAAACCCTTAATGGTGTTCTTTGGGGGTTTGAAGCCTCAAGCCTTTATTTTACTTGTATTTGTCCTTCCCCCAGCCTGCTCCTCCCTCCCTCCCTCCCTCCCTCCCTCCCTCCCTCCCTCCCTCCCTCCCTCCGAATGGTACACGAATAGCTTGTGTTCTCTCACCTAAGAACATTTGTCCTTGACTTGGAAGGACTAAACAGCAGTTTTTTCATCTGTCTGTGTGTGTGTCTGTCACAGGAGGTTGGTGGCACATTGATTGGTGAGGACTGTCTCGTGGTAATGACTGGAGCGGAATTGTAACAACTACATCAAACGCATGGTTTCCAGATGTTTGATCCCATTCCATTTGCTCTGTTCTGGCTTCAGCAGCCTCCTGTGCTGTGTGTGTGTTAGATAGCTATAGAGACAGAAACACAGACACAGCCTAAAGCAGAGACTCAGCATATCACCCCTATCGATCACAGTGGCCAGTGTGCGCGCGCACACACACACACACACACACACACACACACACACACATGGGAGGAGAGAGGGAGGGTTGTGAAGTGAACTTCAGAGAGGGAGAAAGAAAGAGAGAGAGAGATTGACACACACACACACTGCACCGACCAGGCCCTAGAGACAAGTTGTGGAGTCACGTCCCAGTGTAACTAGTCAGTGTGTAGCCACTGTTTCAAGTCTATAGGATGAGCGTGATTGCCCAGAGGACTGAGTAATATCTCTCTCTCACACACACACATACCCCTCCCCCTACACTGCATCCCAAGCAGCCCCTTAACCCCTAATACAGATGAGAAAAGTGCTGACAAGAAAAGTCCAGCCTGGCTGAGGGAGAGATCAATACACACACACACACACACACACACACACACACACACACACACACACACACACACACACACACACACACACACACACACACACACACACACACACACACACACACACACACACACACACACACACACACACACACACACACACACGATAGAGGGAAGCGTATATTCCGGATAAGAGATATTCAATACAGACATATAGCCAATCCATACCACTGCTATCAGCTCTACCAATCCTACACAACCATTTCATTAATACTCCCCAATGAAAGAGGGGGGAGAGTAGGAGAGAGAGAGACATTTTCCTTAAGATATGAAAAGCAAATAGAGGAAAACTGCTTCCTGAATGTCTTTGATGGACAGATCTCCAGGGAAATACTGGTGTTGGACCAATGAGAGAACAGGAAGTTGGACTGAATATCTGAACACTTCACTGGAGTGGTGGAGAGAGGGGGAGAGAGAAGAGAGAGAGGAGGAGAGAGAGGGGGAGAGAGAGGAGGAGAGAGAGGGGGAGAGAGAGGAGGAGAGAGAGGGAGAGAGAGGAGGAGAGAGAGGAGGAGAGAGAGGGGGAGAGAGAGGAGGAGAGAGAGGGAGAGAGAGGAGGAGAGAGAGGGTTAGAGAGATGGGGAGAGAGAGGAGGAGAGAGAGGGGGAGAGAGGATGAGAGAGGGGGGAGAGAGAGAGGAGGAGAGAGAGGGGGAGAGAGAGAGGAAGAGAGAGAGGGGGAGAGAGGATGAGAGAGAGGGGGAGAGAGAGGGGGAGAGAGAGGAGGAGAGAGAGGGGGAGAAAGAGGAGGAGAGAGGGAGGATTGTGAAGTGACCTTCAGAGAGAGAGGGTTATGAAGTGACCTTCAGAGAGAGAGAGAGAGAGAGAGAGAGAGAGAGAGAGAGAGAGAGAGAGAGAGAGATACTGACCACTCAGGATGACAAATTGTTTGACGCCACCGAAAACAGCGGACATGTGCAGATTCTACAACAGTGCACAGGGACTGTGTGTGTGTGTGTGTGTGTGTGTGTGTGTGTGTGTGTGTGTGTGTGTGTGTGTGTGTGTGTGTGTGTGTGTGTGTGTGTGTGTGTGTGTGTGTGTGTGTGTGTGTGTGTGTGTGTGTGTGTGTGTGTGTGTGTGTGTGTGTGTGTGTGAAATTAGACATGGAGAGGAGACAAGGAAACAACACAATTACCTTCTAAATTACCAGGGATTATTCTTCTCGTCGTTCCTGCCCTCCTCCCCATACCCAGGGTCCCTCCCTGATGAGGATCATTAAGCCTACAGCTTTATCTGTCAGACTACCTTGTACTGTATCACTACCTTGTTACTCACAGAGATCCTGTTCAACTCTAGAGTTATAACATGTTCACTGAGTGTACAAAACATTAAGGACACCTTCCTAATATTGAGTTCCACCCCCCCACACCCCTTTTTTCCCTCAAGACCACCATTGTCCCTGTACCTAAGAAAGCAAAGGTAACTGAACTAAATGACTATCGCCCCTTAGCACTCACCTCTGTCATCATGAAGTGCTTTGAGAGACTATCACCTCCACCTTACGTGCCACCCTAGACCCTCTTCAATTTGCTTACCGCCCCAATAGATCCACAGACGACGCAATCACCACCACACTACACACTGCCCAGTCCCATCTGGACAAGAGGAATACCTATGTAAGAATGCTGTTCATTGACTATAGCGCAGCCTTCAACACCATAGTACCCTCCAAGCTCATCATAAAGCTCGAGGCCCTGGGTCTGAACCCCACTGCTAAGGGGACAGGACAACTTCACCCCGTCAAAGGGACGATGGATGGGGCCATGTACTGTCAAATCTTGGGTGAGAACCTCCTTCCCTCAGCCAGGGCATTGAAAATGGGTCGTGGATGGGTATTCCAGCATGACAATGACCCAAAACACACGGCCAAGGTAACAAAGGAGTGGCTCAAGAAGAAGCACATTAAGGTCATGGAGTGGCCTAGCCAGTCTCCAGACCTTAATCCCATAGAAAATCTGTGAAGGGAGCTGAAGGTTCGAGTTGACAAAAGTCAGCCTCGGAAGCTTAATGACTTGGAGAAGATCTGCAAAGAGGAGTGGGACAAAATCCCTCCTGAAATGTGTGCAAACCTGGTGGCCAACTACAAGAAACGTCTGACCTCTGTGATTGCCAACAAGGGTTTTGCCACCAAGTACTAAGTCATGTTTTGCAGAGGGGTCAAATACTTTTTTCCCTCATTAAAATGCAAATCAATTTATAACATTTTTGACATGTTTTTCTGGATTTTGTTGTTGTTATTCTGTCTCTCACTGTTCAAATAAACCTACCATTAAAATTATAGACTGATCATTTCTTTGTCAGTGGGCAAATGTACAAAATCAGCAGGGGATGAAATACTTTTTCCCTCACTGTATGTTGTGAAACTGTGAGATATTACTTGTTAGATATTACTGCACTGTCAAAGTTAGAAGCACACGCATTTAACTTAAGTCTTTGTCTTGCCCATTCACACTCTGAATGGCACACATACACAATCCATGTCTCAAGGCTTTAAAATCCTTCTTTAACCTGTCTCCCCTTCATCTACACTGATTGAAGTGGATTTACAGTTTTTCTCAATTGCTAAAACACTAAAACCCATTGGCTGAACAAAGTTCTCAGTTGCCTGGACTCATTTTGCTAGTTATGCAGTCTGTTGTCAATACCTTAAACCATTTCACATGGTAAAACACAATTTGCAGATCTCACTTAGACTTTTCAGTAAAACTCTAAACACATTATCATTCTCAAAACACATTCTGCACTCTAATGCACATGTCATCCATACTGGTAAACACAAGTGGCAACAATCAAATACAAATAGAGAAGACTTGTCATTGATTGAACACAACCACTCAAAATTGATTTAACCTGTTTCAAATGATGCGACACAACCAATATAAGCCAGTTCAGAGAGCAAACAGGTTGTTGAAGGTGGGAAGGAGAAAGTCTGAGAATGGATAGAAGAAACAATGTGAGAGGACGAGGCGGAGGAGGGCCATAAAGAGGAAGAGGAGGACGAAGAGGAAGAGGAAGGCAAAGAGTGGAAATATCTGATGCAATTCAAGCAACAGTTATAGACCATGTTCTTGTCCATGGACTGACAATGAGGGAAGCAGGACTTAGAGTGCAACCCAATTTGAGCCGATTTTCTGTGTCCAGCATAGTAAGGACATTCAGAGAAGAGAACAGGTACAGGATACTACTGTATTTTTGTAATTGCAAATTTACTGTACTACACTATATGCAGCTGTTTCAATAGACATTTGTAAAGTTACTGTATGTATTGTACTGCAAGAATATGTTTAGATTTTTGTCCCTTTTAGTATTGTATACTGTAGTACAGTGCATTGTAGGCTGTATACTGTACAATGGACAAATTGTATGGCCATGAACATTGTGCTTTCGATTTATTAACAGTACTGACTGCTCAATAGATTTTGACTGGTTGCAGGTTCATATCAACAAAGACCAAGAATTACAGTATCACAGAGACAAAGGACAAGTTTGTGAGATGCAGGGTACAGTCCTGTAAAAATAGGGGTACAAGGAGGAGGAAGAACAAAAAACAAAATTGCAAAGAGCAATTTTTAGCTACTATGATAGAATATGTTTTCGTTCATCAAAAGACAATGACGGAAAAATATGAATATTTTGTTTTAGATTAAACATGTACTTCTCCCTGTGTTTTCTATTTTTCAGTGTATTGTTTACTGACTGCTTGAGAGTGTATATAATTTTGATCACTTTGTTTATGATTTGAGAGCAGTGTTTGATTTCGAACACAGGTAAAACTGTTTTGAGGCGAATGTTTCATTTTGCGAGAGGAGTCAGAGGTTATGTAAATAGTGCTTGAAGATGAGGTTTTGTGTTTAATGTTTTCAGGAAATGGAGCAAGGTTTCAGAAATTGTGTTTTAGCAATTGAGAAAAACTGTAACAGGTAACTTCAATAATGGATCATAGCTTTCATCTGGATTCACCTGGTCAGTCTGTCTCAAGGGAAGAGCAGATGCTGTTAGTGTTTCGTACACTGTGTAATTCTATAGTTACTTCTCTTTCTTCCAGGGATAGTATTTAGGTGGCATAGTGTTTCTCTGTTCTATCTGCTATGGATCTCCTTACTAAACCATACATCCCTCATCTCTGCTAGGACAGTCAGACAGAGACACAGAGAGAGCGAGAGAGACAGAGAGACAGACAGACAGACAGACAGACAGAGAGAGAGAGAGAGAGAGAGAGAGAGAGAGAGAGAGAGAGAGAGAGAGAGAGAGAGAGAGAGAGAGAGAGAGAGAGAGAGAGAGAGAGAGAGAGAGAGAGAGAGAGAGAGAGAGAGAGAGAGAGAGAGAGAGAGAGAGAGAGAGAGAGAGAGAGAGAGAGAGAGAGAGAGAGAGAGAGAGAGAGAGAGAGAGAGAGAGAGAGAGAGAGAGAGAGAGAGAGAGAGAGAGAGAGAGAGAGAGAGAGAGAGAGAGAGAGAGAGAGAGAGAGAGAGAGAGAGAGAGAGAGAGAGAGAGAGATTTGTATCTGTGACATGATAATAGAGATATTTTATATGGAAAGGGAAACCGTTCAGCTTCAATACAATATATGGCATTTAGGAGACACTTTTATTTATGCACCTCGGAGTTTGAATATCAACAGCTAAAAACATTTCTCCCAATTTCATTGGATCCTCTTTTGGTCGTCATTTGTGGAAGTTGTTCAAACTTCAAGACTAGTGTCCGTTGATGTAAGAAATTGGTTAACTTCAGGATTCTTGAGAAAATCCTACCTTGAGTCTACTAGAGGGTACTGTAGTCAGTGTAGTAGTGTGTTCCATGTGTTCTGATGTGAGGTCATATGATGGGAAAGTCCATTAAAGTCTATAGTTTCTTTCTCCTGTCTACCCAGGTTCATTCCTCCTGTCAAACTCGGAGGTGATTGTTTTGGCCACACTCTATCCCGGTCTTCTATCCCCCTCACCTGGCATTCCCATTCCCATCTCCGACCTCTGAGACACGAGGAAAGAGACACACATCTGTAGATTCACTCCGGGAGAAACAGGAGAGGGAGGGAAAATCCGTATTATATCCCGTTATTATTTATGGATGGGAGAGAGGAAGGGTATGAGAATAGGCCCACTGTCAGCCATCAGGCCTATCTGTCTCAGACGGAAGGTTAGTCATCTGTTACCTTTGTTTAACCAGGTTTACTCAGAACAGTTACCAAGAAAACAGATTGTAAAAGTAAATGTGTTGCCAGCTCTAGACAACCGGTTGTAGCTCAGTTGGTAGGCATAGCACTTGTAATGCCAGGGTAGTGGGTCTGATTCCCACCACCAACCATACAGAAACAATATGCACGCATGACTGGAAGTGGCTTTGGATAAAAGTGTCTGCTAAATGGCATATATTTTAATATTTTAGTATCAACAGGTGTATTCGGATCCTACCCTGGAGGTCTGGAGTACTGATGCTTTTCTGTTCTACCTAATAATTCATTGTACCCACCAGGTGTCCCAGGTCTGAATTAGAAGGATGAAAACCAGAAGTGTTTGTGCCCTCCAGGACCAGAGTTGGGTAGGCCTGATCTAAAATGAGGTTAAAGCTCCATTAAAAACATGCACACACTGTGGAACTTAAAAGTACAAGCATAAATACGTAAACAGTTCACCACACAAACCAACTAGCCTTCATTAGCATTGCTGATCAGCCGTGGGTCGTTAGCAAGGCTGGTGAGAGGAAGCTCAGAAGCGTGGACGACCATATAAGGAAAGCGAACGCAGCCAGGCGCCATAGAAACTGCACCACAGCAACGAAGCAGCATTTTCTCAGTTGGCGTCTTTCCAAACGCCTGAGGAGAACGTTTCAACCAGGACCACACACACACACACACACACACACACACACACACACACACACACACACACACACACACACACACACACACACACACACACACACACACACACACACACACACACACACACACACACACACAAACGCACACCGAGAGCATCTATCCAACCACCTCAAGAGTGTTTTAACCACAAACAAACAAACAACCACAGTTTCCCCGTCAACCAACTAAAGTTTGGCTCCAATTAATGTATTCTCCATACTACACACACAGTGAGCGTGTTTGGCTCTATATTCCAAGTATAAATCCCCATGTCCCTCACTGGGCTGCATGGGTTCTAGTCTTGGCCTCTGATAGAAGACAGAAGATATGAGGAGTCTGTTTCACATCTTGGCCATGTACTGTTAGAATCTCCACCCGGCACAGCCAGAAGAGGACTGGCCACCCCTCAGAGCCTGGTTCCTCTCTAGGTTTCTTCCTAGAGAGGAACCAGGCTTGCGCCCTTCTAGGGAGTTTTTCTTAGCCACCGTGCTCCTACATCTGCATTGTTTGCTGTTTGGGGTTTGTGTATAAGCACTTTGTGACATCGGCTGATGTAAAAGGGGCTTTATAAATACATTTGATTGAAAGACATAAGACATGGAGCAGCAGGTGAACAGCACTAGAAGCAGCACAGATTGATCCAGCCAACGCAGAACGAATAGGACAATATCAACATTAAAGTAGCTTTGTCAACCCTCAAAACCACATCACTTTTTTTTATCTAACAATGTGTTGGAATACACTGATCTGCACACAGATAGACTCAGTAGGAATCTGAAAGAAATGTCTAGGTCCGATTGGAGTCTGTCTTTCCCCATCCTGTGTGTGTGTGTGTGTGTGTGTGTGTGTGTGTGTGTGTGTGTGTGTGTGTGTGTGTGTGTGTGTGTGTGTGTGTGTGTGTGTGTGTGTGTGTGTGTGTGTGTGTGTGTGTGTGTGTGTGTGTACAGTATATGTCATCTTGCCTTGGTGATAATTGAGTTAATGACTATGGCTCTTCCTTACAGGAGGGGGGCTGGTTGATTAGCATAATTTGGAATATTTACAGTTGTCTGCCAGCTTGAATATTTTGGGCACACACACACACACACACACACACACACACACACACACACACACACACACACACACACACACACACACACACACACACACACACACACACACACACACACACACACACACACACACACACACACACACACACACACAGGGTTGTACGCTACATTATATATCCTTTCCCTGCAGGCCTGCCTTGGACCAAGGGACAGCAATTACTGTAAATGTTGGAGTAAAGAGAAGAGCAAGAAATAAGGAGAGAGAGAGAAAGACAGAAAGAGAGAGAGAGAGAAAGAAAGAAATAAGGAGAGAGAGAGAGAGAAGAGAAATAAATAAGGAGAGAGAGAAGAGAAAGAAATAAGGAGAGAGAGAGAGAGAGGGGGTGTAGGTAGCTTGGCTGTCACAGCTAGAGACCAGTTCTATTATACATCCCTCTACCCACCCCCATTTCTCACAAATAAACACACACACACACATGCCACATGCGCAGACAACCCTACATCCCTTCCCCTGAAACACCCCACCCTTCCCTCCTATTCTCCTACACACTAGTTCTTCAGTCTAGTAACACTGGACTATATGAACTGCATTCCATTTCAGTAGAGTAAGATCATGGATGGGGTTTGGCTTATTGTTTTGCTCTTTTAACAGTATGTCACACACACATACACACTAGTGATGCTGGGATTGAATCATAACCGGCAGTCCCCACGGTTATATCCGGGTTTAGGTTCATTAAACAGTGTGTGGATGAAGGGAGGGTAGGTGGCGGGCAGGTTGAATAAAGAGAAAACAGAAATATAGTAGTGTTGTGCAATTCATATCTATACACTATAATGAGGTTGTTGTTTTTCTCTAACGTCGATCCACTGAGGCAAAAAGAACAATGTCAGAGTTTATTTCAATGAGAGAAAAGCTGCGAAATGGAGAGTTGAAAATATAGAAAAGGGAGGCCCAGAAAAGTCATGTTTGGGAAAGATATGTGATGATTGTGAGGCGCTATACTAACTCCACAGTCAAAGGACAGGGACGTCAAGGGAACTTCACTGTTCAGATGGGTTAAATGGAATAGTAACTGCAATTTGGACACTGACTGTACGTCTATAACCTTTCACATAGCCTAATATAATATTAAATGAATGAAGCATTTCTTGCAGTAAAATTATACACCAAATGTACATTTTTACTCGGGAACAGGAGTGGAGAGATATTATTTCTTTCTTTCAGAGAATGAAGATGGGACCGTCTTTAAAGGAGCTATCTTTATCAGCATCATAAAAGCTGATAGCATTTGAACCACAGAAAATATACATCCAAGCCGAATTGAAGTCATATCAGAAACATGTTGGGTCGTTTTCACAGCTTTTAATTCCCTTTAAAACCGGTCTAACTGACGTAATTTGGACATTTTGCATGGAAAAGCGTTCCTGTTTTTTTATTTTTTTGTTATTGCAGTTTCTCCCCGGTCCCTAAACATCTTTGCTGCATTGGAGAAGCAAAGATGAAATAGATGTTGATTGATGTCACATACTGTATAGGCCTAATCGGGTGGTTGCGGATAGGTTATTAGATATTCCGGGCGGGTGCAGGTCTGTGTTAATTTCGTCAAAACAAAAATCCTACTAAAATATTCATCAAAGACCTATTTTTTGTGTCATTTGACAAGAATATAATTGACTAAATAGACCCAGAAAAAATGATAACTAAACTAAAAAAAACAGAAGAGACTAAATTATCTCGGTGACTAAAATCTGACTACTCAGTGGACTGGACAAGTTTTTGGAGAGATTGAGAGCTTTAAAGTGATCAGCACAATTAATATTAGCAGCACAGATGCACAGCGCAGTTTTGTTCAGCAGTGGGAAGGACGTGCCATATCCTGCACACAGCTCACATCAGCTGGTGAGCTGTGTTTCTTAACCTTGCCTGGTAAAGAAACACAAGCTGCTTTACGAAATGAATGAACAATAGTAAAAAAAAAAACAGCCTAGCTCCCTTGAGTATAGAAAAGTAGGCTTTGAGTTTGTAGTCTCGGTCAGCCCTCCCACTTTCCCCACGGAATTTCATAGCCAGGTTCTGTAGCCAATAAGCAAAAGATGCAGAAGTACCTTTAAAAAAAATATTTTAGTGCCTTTGAACGGGGAATGGTAGTAGGTGACAGGTGCACCGGTTTGTGTCAAGAACTGCAACACTGCTGGGGTTTTCACGCTCAACAGTTTCCCACGTATGTCAAGAATTGTCCACCACCCAAAGAACATTCAGCCAACTTGACACAACTGTGGGAAGCATTTCAAATCCTTGTAGAGTCCATGGCTATAGGTTAATGAGCCAATACAAATGTGATGTGACTAAAATTTAAGGGCATTTGGTTTACTAAAATAGGCCACTGTTTTCATCATTTGGACAATAACTAGACTAAATCATTATTCAAATAACAACAGTGTGACTTAGTCATTTTGACAAATAACACACACACACACACAGAGAGAGGTGTCATGCCCATAGTGGGAACGTGCCCCTCAGATTTGTCCTGTTTCAAGAATCTATATTTATAAATATATTTTTCTCTGTAATAATACAATTTAATGAAGATGTCTTTAGCTAACCCAGATAGGTTCCCAACCTCATAACTAGCTACCAGGAAGCCATTTTAGGCTATCAGTTAGAGTAGCTAGCTTGTCTAACTATCTCAAGCTGGGAGTACATTATATACAATTTTGGCCACGATTTAGCTGTCCAGAACAAGTTTTGAGATTGGAGACAGAATCCCAATGTCGTTGCCTTACCCTCCCCCCCTGTTGCCCTCAGAACAGCCTCAATTCATCAGAGCATGGAATCTACACGGTGTTGAAAGCCTTCCACAGGGATGCTGGCCCATGTTGACAATCAATGCTTCCCACAGTTGTGTCAAGTTGGCTGGATGTTCTTTTGGGTGGTGGACCATTCTTGATACACATCAGAAACTGTTGAGCATGAAAAACACAGCAGCATTGCAGTTCTTGGCACAAACTGGTGTCACCTACTACCATACCCTGTTCAAAGGCACTAAAATCCTGTGTCTTGACCATTCACCCTCTGAATGGCATACATACACAATCCATGTCTCAATTGTCTCAAGGCTTAAAAACCTTTAACCTGTCTCTTCCCCTTCATCTACACTGATTGAAGTGGCTGAACCAAGCGGCATCAATAAGGGATCATAGCTTTTACCTGGATTCACCTGGTCAGTCTATGTCATGGAAAGAACAGGTGTCCTTAATGTTTTGTACACTCAGTGTAGTTTCTTTAAAAAAGAGCCACCAGTCCGGAAGATACAGACAAGAGGCCTAGATATGCAGAAAAAATGTTTTTTAGGGGCTCCTGAGTGGCGCAGCAGTCTGCATCTCAGTGCAAGAGGCGTCACTACAGTCCCTGGTTTGATTCCAGGCTATATCACATCCAGCCGTGATTGGGAGTCCCATAGGGCGGCGCACGTTTGGCTGGTGTAGGCTGTCATTGTACATATGAATTTGTTCTTAACTGACTTGCCTAGTTAGATTGCAGGAAAAATCTGTTTCAGGTGTTTGAAAAAAGCTAAATTATCCACATACTTTGTTCCTCCTCAGATGTTGGGGGGAATGACGCCCCTGCACACACAGCACACTATACTGTTCATGTGTGAAATAAGAAAGGGAGAGTAGGAGAGAGAAGACAGGATACAGAGGAGAGGGAGAAGACAGGAGAGGGAGAGTAGGAGAGAGAAGACAGGATACAGAGGAGAGGGAGAGTAGGAGAGAGAAGACAGGATATAGAGGAGAGGGAGAAGACATGAGAGGGAGAGTAGGAGAGAGAAGACAGGATACAGAGGAGAGGGAGAGTAGGAGAGAGAAGACAGGATATAGAGGAGAGGGAGAAGACAGGAGAAGGAGAGTATGAGAGAGAAGACAGGATACAGAGGAGAGAGAGAAGACAGGAGAGGGAGAGTATGAGAGAGAAGACAGGATACAGAGGAGAGGGAGAAGACAGGAGAGGGAGAGTAGGAGAGAGAAGACAGGATACAGAGGAGAGAGAATAGGAGAGAGAAGACAGGATGGAGAGGAGAAGGGAGAAGATGTGAGACAGAGGAGAGGGAGTGTAGAAGACAAGAGACAGAGGAGAGGGAGAGTAGGAGAGAGAAGACAGGATATAGAGGAGAGGGAGAAGACAGGAGAAGGAGAGTATGAGAGAGAAGACAGGATACAGAGGAGAGAGAGAAGACAGGAGAGGGAGAGTAGGAGAGAGAAGACAGGATACAGAGGAGAGGGAGAAGACAGGAGAGGGAGAGTAGGAGAGAGAAGACAGGATACAGAGGAGAGGGAGAAGACAGGATACAGAGGAGAGGGAGAAGACAGGATACAGAGGAGAGGGAGAAGACAGGAGAGGGAGAGTAGGAGAGAGAAGACAGGATACAGAGGAGAGGGAGAAGACAGGAGAGGGAGAGTAGGAGAGAGAAGACAGGATACAGAGGAGAGAGAATAGGAGAGAGAAGACAGGATGGAGAGGAGAAGGGAGAAGATGTGAGACAGAGGAGAGGGAGTGTAGAAGACAAGAGACAGAGGAGAGGGAGAGTAGGAGAGAGAAGACAGGATATAGAGGAGAGGGAGAAGACAGGAGAGGGAGAGTAGGAGAGAGAAGACAGGATATAGAGGAGAGGGAGAGTAGGAGAGAGAAGAGAGGATATAGAGGAGAGGGAGAAGACAGGAGAAGGAGAGTATGAGAGAGAAGACAGGATACAGAGGAGAGAGAGAAGACAGGAGAGGGAGAGTATGAGAGAGAAGACAGGATACAGAGGAGAGGGAGAAGACAGGAGAGGGAGAGTAGGAGAGAGAAGACAGGATACAGAGGAGAGAGAATAGGAGAGAGAAGACAGGATGGAGAGGAGAAGGGAGAAGATGTGAGACAGAGGAGAGGGAGTGTAGAAGACAAGAGACAGAGGAGAGGGAGAGTAGGAGAGAGAAGACAGGATATAGAGGAGAGGGAGAAGACAGGAGAAGGAGAGTATGAGAGAGAAGACAGGATACAGAGGAGAGAGAGAAGACAGGAGAGGGAGAGTAGGAGAGAGAAGACAGGATACAGAGGAGAGGGAGAAGACAGGAGAGGGAGAGTAGGAGAGAGAAGACAGGATACAGAGGAGAGGGAGAAGACAGGATACAGAGGAGAGGGAGAAGACAGGATACAGAGGAGAGGGAGAAGACAGGAGAGGGAGAGTAGGAGAGAGAAGACAGGATACAGAGGAGAGGGAGAAGACAGGATACAGAGGAGAGGGAGAAGACAGGATACAGAGGAGAGGGAGAAGACAGGAGAGGGAAAGTAGGATAGAGAAGACAGGATACAGAGGAGAGGGAGAAGACAGGATACAGAGGAGAGGGAGAAGACAGGATACAGAGGAGAGAGAGTAGACAGGATACAGAGGAGAGGGAGAAGACAGGAGAGGGAGAGTAGGAGAGAGAAGACAGGATACAGAGGAGAGAGAGAAGACAGGATACAGAGGAGAGGGAGAAGACAGGAGAGGGAGAGTATGAGAGAGAAGACAGGATACAGAGGAGAGGGAGAAGACAGGAGAGGGAGAGTAGGAGAGAGAAGACAGGATACAGAGGAGAGAGAATAGGAGAGAGAAGACAGGATGGAGAGGAGAAGGGAGAAGATGTGAGACAGAGGAGAGGGAGTGTAGAAGACAAGAGACAGAGGAGAGGGAGGGTAGGAAAGATGAGGGGGAGTAGAAGAGAGGGAGAGTAGGAGGGAGAGAGAAGAGTGATATGATAGGAAGAACATAATGATAGAAGAGAAAAGGAAAAAGAAGAGAGGGGAGGATAAGAAGATATAAAAGGAGGGAAGATGGTTGGTAGATCATTAATTACAATTTAACTGCCAAATTCAGCCCTCCCCGTTCACAGCAGTGTGTTGTGGGTAACAGAGCAATGATACGCTACGGCTCTAATTATCTCATTACTGAAGAGAACTGACACACACACAGAGGGAGCTAGAGATATTGACAAAGAGAGATAGCAAAAGGAAGAGAGGAAGAAAGATAGAAGAGGTATGTTGTCCATGGGTGTGTGTGTGTGTGTGCGTGCATGCGTGTGTGCGTGCGAGAGAGAGAAATGGTTCCCAAACCAGAGGGAGGTGATGCAGCATAACAATAAGGCATGCTGAGGGGAAGTTCATGGGGAAGCAATGAAACGTAACACGGCGAGATATAATCTGTCCCTGATTATTGCACCACTGCAGAGAGATGCATCACTCAGACACACACACACCAAATAAGGCTCTCTGCAACTGTGAGTGGAATGTTAATGGCCCATTTTACAACCTTACCCCCCTAGCCACTCATCCAAGCCTTCTACCACCAGCCAGACCTGGGAGGTAACACCAGATCCACTACAGCATTATTTGTCCAAGTCCCCAGGACATCGGATACCTTCAACACTGGCCTCTAGGGGCAACGGTGAATGCTATTAGGCTTGAACTCTGGCTCCGAGGATCGTTGGTTTAATCCCAGTGCGGTTTTAACCCTATCCCAGAACTTAACCCTGACCTTAAACCAGTCAGACTTAATACCTAAGCTTAACTGTTGAAACTAAACTTACTCCCCTCCTCCCTTCTCCTCCCCTCATGCCCCCTCCCTCCTGTCCATTTATTAATTTACTCTTCATATTCCAGCAGGAGAGACAGACAGAGAAAAGGCAAAAGAAAGGGGGAGAGAGAGGAATAGAGAGGAAAAGGGAGCGAGAGAGAAATATGGGTAGAGAGACAGAGAGAGAGAGAGAAAGAATATGAGAGTGAGAGAAAGTTGGGGAGAGAGACCGAGAGAGAGAGAGAAAGAGAGAGAGAGAGAGAGAGAGAGAGAGAGAGAGCGAGAGAGAGAGAGAATATGAGAGTGAGAGAAAGTTGGGGAGAGAGACCGAGAGAAAGAGAGAGAGAGAGAGAGAGAGAGAGAGAGAATGTGAGAGTGAGAGAAAGATGGGGAGAGAGAGAGAGAATATGAGAGTGAGAGAAAGATGGGGAGAGAGAGATGGGTAGAGAGAGAGAGATGGGTAGACAGAGAGAGATGGGTAGAGAGGTGGGTAGAGATGGGTAGAGAGAGATGGGTAGAGAGATGGTAGAGAGAGTGAGAGAGATGGGTAGAGAGGTGGGTAGAGATGGGTAGAGAGAGATGGGTAGAGAGATGGTAGAGAGAGTGAGAGAGATGGGTAGAGAGGTGGGTAGAGATGGGTAGAGAGAGATGGGCAGAGAGATGGTAGAGAGAGTGAGAGAGATGGGTAGAGAGAGATGGGCAGAGAGATGGTAGAGAGAGTGAGAGAGATAGGTAGAGAGAGAGAGAGAAAGATGGGTAGAGAGAGAGAAAGAGAGAATATGAGAGTGAGAGAAAGTTGGGGAGAGAGACCGAGAGAGAGCGAGAGAGAGAGAGAGAGAGAGAATATGAGAGTGAGAGAAAGATAGGGAGAGAGACCGAGAGAGAGAGAGAATATGAGAGTGAGAGAAAAATGGGGAGAGAGAGAGATGGGTAGAGAGATGGTTAGAGAGAGATGGGTAGAGAGATGGGTAGAGATGGGTAGAGAGAGATGGGTAGAGAGGTGGGTAGATATGGGTAGAGAGAGATGGGCAGAGAAATGGTAGAGAGAGTGAGAGAGATGGGTAGAGAGAGAGAGGAAGATGGGTAGAGAGAGAGAAAGATGGGTAGAGAGAGAGAAAGATAGAGAGAATATGAGAGTGAGAGAAAGAGATAGAAAGTGGGCTAATACATGAGGCCACAGTGCCCCCTCTCTGTGGTATAGAGAATGTCAGGCTGCATTACAATACGGGCACAGGATAAAGCTGTGTGAACACTATACATTCACACTATATATACAGCAGTATGTGGACAGCCTTTCAAATGAGGGGATTCATTTATTTCAGCCACATCCGTTGCTGACAGGTGTATAAAATCGAGCACACGGCCATGCAATCTCCATAGACAAACATAGGCAGTAGAATGGCCTTACTGAAGAGCTCAGTGACTTTCAACGTGGCACCGTCATAGGATGCCACCTTTCCAACAGAGGAATGTCAGTTAGTTACATTTCTGCCCTGCTAGAGCTGTCCCGGTCAACTGTAAGTCGGGAGCTTCATGAAATGGGTTTCCGTGGCTGAGCAGCCACACACAAGCCTAAGATTACCATTGCCAATGCCAAGCATCGGCTGGAGTGGTGTAAAGCTTGCTGCCATTGGTAATCCAACGTACAAATCTGGGTTTGGTGGATGCCAGGAGAACGCTAAGAGCCTGAATGCATAGTGCCAACTGTAAAGTTAGGAGGAATTATGGTCTGGGGCTTTGTTTCACGGTTCAGGCTAGGCCCCTTAGTTCCAGTGAAGTAAAACCTTAACTCTACAGCATATAATTACATTCTTGACGAGTCTGTGCTTCCAACTTTGTGGCAACAGTTTGGTGAAGGCCCTTTCCTGTTTCAGCATGACAATGCCCCCGTGCACAAAATGAGGTCCATACAGAAATGGTTTGTCGAGATCGGTGTAGAAGAACTTGACTGGCCTGCACAGAGTCCTGACCTCAACCCCATCGAACACCTTTGGGATGAATTAGAATGCCGACTGCGAGCCAGGCCTAATCGCCCAATATCAGTGCTCGACCTCACTAATGCTCTTGTGGCTGAATGGAATCAAGTCCCTGCAGCAATGTTCCAACATCTAGTGGAAAGCCTTCCCGGAAGGCTGTTGTAGCAGTAAAGGAGGGGACCAACTTCATATTAATGCCCATGATTTTGGAATGAGATGTGCAAAACTGTCATCAAGGTAAAGGGTGGCAACTTTGAAGAATCTCCAATATAACATACATTTAGATTATTTTAACACTTTTTTGGTTACTACATGATGCCATACGTGTTATTTCATAGTTTTGATGTCTTCACTATTATTCTACAACGTAGAAAATTGTACAAAAATAAAGAAAAACCCTGGAAATAGTAGGTGTCCAAACTTTTGACTGGTACGGTATATATGTATATATTTTGACAGCTTTCTCACTGTGTGTCAGAGTATGTATCTGTGTCTTCCCCAGTAGCCGTGTTTCACCATGAACAAGACAGGTCGAGGGAGACAATGCTTGCGAATGAATTTAGAATTTTGGAATTTTGATAAGTGTTAGTTGGGACGTCGAGTGCGCATCGTCTCAATGCTCATTTTGGTCAAAACACTTGCAGACTAGTGTAATCACTATCGAACACAACAGCAAGTAGCCCCTGGATAAATAGAACCACCATATTCTGCATTGTGAATTCACGTGACGTTTTTAGAATTGTTCTTATCGTTTTAACAGAAAAACGGAAAGAAAGGGCTTTTTAAACGTTAAGAACAATTTTCCATTTGTCACATCCCTATTTCAAACAATCTTTGCAAGTGACGTCATACCTATACTGTGTTGTTGAGTGGGAGTGAGGAGTGTGTTGATGTAATGGAGAGACGGGGTATTATGGTGTGGACGCCATTGTCTCAGATCAGAATGACACCATCTGATGTAAGACAATGTTGTGGGCCATGGCTCTTCACTCCTCCATCTTGTCTTACATCAATGTGACAACACATCTTCCTGTGTACGTCTGTCTGCCTTTCTCTCTCCGTCTCTGTCTCTCTCTCTCCCACTCTCCCACCCTCCCCCTTCCCCTTTCTCTGTCCATGAATTCTGAACTAAAGTTGGACTGCTTTGCATTATGTAGATGTGGAGTACCACAGATGTACCACGGAGCCTCTTTGTCGCTCTCTGACACACCAGTCATGCAGACTGTGTTTGCTATTAAAAAAGTGATGGTTATCAGAATAGTAGAGCAAAGAGTTATGAGATATTAGAATCCTCTTCTTTTAACCTGTATATTATGAACCTAGCCTAGCGTTAGCTTCAGCTACACGGTGACATCAAAATGTGTTCATGTTATATTCAGCTACTATCCGGTTAAGTTTCCCTCCCTATACCGAAATGCTACCTAGGACCTGGGATCAAATGAAAGGAGGCCAGGGAGCCAACTTGCGGTCTGGGGGCCAGCGCTGGTCCCTAGGATGATGCTGAGCGGTCCCTCAGCTGGTCATCTGATTGACACTGATTTAATCAGATCTACAGTGTTAGTTAAATTTAAACCAAAGAGGAAGGACGTAAGCTTGCCTGTTCCTGACACTGAAAACACCGTGCTGGTCCCTGAGAATTATAGTGTTATTCCAGAGCTGAAACAGTGTAGTATTCCATCCGTCACCTATCATTCCCAGGTGCTGTTTTCTTCCACTGTCAGCTCCACGTTCCCATAATGGGATTATCATGAATACTGCCCTAGAGTGGGATGGTGTGTGTGTGCGTGCACAAGTTTGTGTGTGTCTATACCAGTATATCATTTTGGTGGTCTGCTGTATGGCCATTGACGTCTGTGACCCCAGGGGTAATATGTGATTGTTTTTACTCTGCCGGCACTGGCCCTCCCTCTGGCAGCCATATAGGTACACACACAGGCACAACACACACACAATATTATTCCTGAATGACCAAAGGTAATATTTAGCCTGGGGGAAGAGAGAGATGAAAGGAGGAAAAGTGAAAGAGGAAGTGAGTTATGATGAGGAGTGTCTCAGACCTGATGCCAACATATGTCACACAGCTGGTCAGAAGGGAAAAGGCCAAATTGCCAGACACCACACACTAGTCTAGGTGGTCTCTCGCTCCTTTTTCTCTCACTCTCCATCCCTCTATTTCTCCTGGGGAAGGTGGATACAGACCTGCCCTTTTCATAGTGTCCCTCTGTCTGTCGCTTTCTCTCTCTCTCTCCTCCTTCCCTCTCTCCATCCATCACTCACTCACCATTCCCATGTGTGAGGTATCAGTTATTGGCCAAAACACAACAATGCAGTAATCAATTACAATGTAATACTTAAAAAGAACATAAGGTAGAACAAAAATTCACACATAACAAAAAGTAAGTAAGCATACTATATATATATAGGGTCAGTCAGTACCAGATTTACAACTTGAGGGATACTGGAGTGACAGATATTTACATTTCAGTAATTTAACAGAAGCTCTTGTCCAGAGCAACTTACAGAGTGAGTACATACATTTTCTTACTGGGCCCCTGTGGGAATCAAACCCTGGCATTGCAAGCTCCATTCTCTACCACCTGAGCTCCATGCTCTACCACCTGAGCTCCATGCTCTACCACCTGAGCTCCATGCTCTCTACCACCTGAGCTCCATGCTCTACCACCTGAGCTCCATGCTCTACCACCTGAGCTCCATGCTCTACCACCTGAGCGCCATGCTCTACCACCTGAGCTCCATGCTCTACCACCTGAGCTCCATGCTCTCTACCACCTGAGCTCCATGCTCTACCACCTGAGCCCCATGCTCTACCACCTGAGCCCCATGCTCTACCAACTGAGCTCCATGCTCTACCACCTGAGCTCCATGCTCTACTACCTGAGCTCCATGCTCTACCACCTGAGCTCCATGCTCTACCACCTGAGCTCCATACTCTACCACCTGAGCTCCATACTCTACCACCTGAGCTCCATGCTCTACCACCTGAGCTCCATACTCTACCTGAGGTGTGCGTGTTTGTAGGTGTGCGTGTGTGTAGAGTCAGTATAAATGTATGTGCAGACCTGCCCTTTCAAACAATTGCTGTGTGAGTGAGCTAATGATGAAGTGAATGCTTGTGTGTGTGTCAGTGTGTGTGAGTGTGTAGGGCCCTGTGAGTGGGCCCTGTGAGTGGGCCCTGTGGGCCCTGTGAGTGGGCATAGAGACAGTGCACATTACATTTTTTATAAAATACACAGGTCAACTCAGATAGTCCGTGTAGCCATTAAGTTAGCTATTTAGTTAGCTTTTTAGTAGTCTTAAGGCTTGCGGATATAAGCTGTTCAAGAGCCTGTTGGTGTCAGACTTAATGCACTGGTACTACTTGCCGTGCGGAAACAGAGAGAACAGCCTATGGCTTGAGTGGCTGGAGTCTAAAAGACCTTCCAGAAGAATCTATTCTAACCGTGCTCATGAATGCATGACGATAACTCTCTCACACATACAGGACATTTGGAAAGTATTCAGACCCTTGGACTTTTTACACGTTTTGCTACATTACAGCCTTATTCTAAAATTGATTCAATATTTCCCCCCCTCAATCTACACTTAATACCCCATTATGACAAAGCAAAAACAGGTTTTTAGAAATGTTTGCAAATTATTGTTTTTTGATTACATTTACATAAATATTCAGAACCTTTATCTCGGGACTTTGTTAAAACGCCTTTGACAGCGATTACAGCCTCGAGTCTTCTTGGGTATGAAGCTACAAGCTTGGCACACCTATATTTGGGGAGTTTCTTCCATTCTTCTGATGATCCTCTCAAGCTCTGTCAGGTTGGATGGGGAGCATCGCTGCACAGCTATTTTCAGGTCTCTCCAGAGATGTTTGATCGGGCTCTGGCTGGGCCACTCAAGGACATTCAGAGACTTGTCCCAAAGCCACTCCTGTGTTGTCGTGGCTGTGTGCTTAAGGTTGTTGTCCTGTTGGAAGGTGAACCTCCACCCCAGTCTGAGGTACTGAGCAGTCTGGAGCAGGTTTTCATCAAGGATCTCTCTGCACTTTGCTCCGTTAATCTTTCTCTCAATATTGACTAGTCTCCCAGTCCCTGCTGCTGAAAAACATCCCCACAACATGATCCTTGCCCAACCATGTTTCACCATAGGGATGGTGCCAGGTTTCCTCCAAACGTGGTGCTTGATATTCAGGCCAAAGAGTTCAATCTTGTTTTCATCAGACCAGAGAATCTTGTTTCTCATGGTCTGAGAGTATTTAGGTGCCTTTTGGCAAACTCCAAGTGGACTGTTATGTGCCTTGTACTGAGGTGTGGCTTCCATCTGGCCACTCTACCATAAATGCCTGATTGGTGGAGGGCTGCAGAGATGGTTGTCCTTCTGGAAGGTTCTCCCATCTCGACAGAGAAACTATGGAGCTCTGTCAGAGTGACCATCTGGTTCTTGGTCACCTCCCTGAACAAGGCCCTTCTCCCCCGATTGCTCAGTTTTGCTGGGCGGCCAGCTCTAGGAAGAGTCCATGGTTCCAAACTTCTTCCATTTAAGAATGATGGAGGCCTGTGTTCTTGGGGACCTTCAATGCTACATACAGTGGGGCAAAAAATAATTTAGTCAGCCACCAATTGTGCAATTTCTCCCACTTAAAAAGATGAGAGAGGCCTGTAATTTTCATCATAGATACACTTCAACTATGACAGACAAAATTAGAAGGAAAAAAATCCAGAAAATCACATTGTAGGATTTTTTATTAATTTATTTGCAAATTAGGGTGGAAAATAAGTATTTGGTCAATAACAAAAGTTTCTCAATACTTTGTTATATACCCTTTGTTGGCAATGACAGAGGTCAAACGTTTTCTGTAAGTCTTCACAAGGTTTTCACACACTGTGGCTGGTATTTTGACCCATTCCTCCATCTAAAGCAGTGATGTTTTGGGGCTGTTGCTGGGCAACACGGACATTCAACTCCCTCCAAAGATTTTCTATGGGGTTGAGATCTGGAGACTGGCTAGGCCACTCCAGGACCTTGAAATGCTTCTTACGAAGCCACTCCTTCGTTGCCCGGGCAGTGTGTTTGGGATCATTGTCATGCTGAAAGACCCAGCCACGTTTCATCTTCAATGCCCTTGCTGATGGAAGGAGGTTTTCACTCAAAATCTCACGATACATGGCCCCATTCATTCTTTCCTTTACACGGATCAGTCGTCCTGGTCCCTTTGCAGAAAAACAGCCCCAAAACATGATGTTTCCACCCCCATGCTTCACAGTAGGTATGGTGTTCTTTGAATGCAACTCAGTATTCTTTGTCCTCCAAACACAACGAGTTGAATTTTTACCAAAAAGTTATATTTTGGTTTGATCTGACCATATGACATTCTCCCAATCTTCTTCTGGATCATTCAAATGCTCTCTAGCAAACTTCAGGCGGGCCTGGACATGTACTGGCATAAGCAGGGGGACACGTCTGGCACTGCAGGATTTGAGTCCTTGGCAGCGTAG
Source organism: Oncorhynchus mykiss (assembly GCF_013265735.2). NCBI lineage: Eukaryota > Metazoa > Chordata > Actinopteri > Salmoniformes > Salmonidae > Oncorhynchus > Oncorhynchus mykiss. The sequence continues at coordinate 52,166,663 of NC_048583.1, read as the reverse complement.
TGTGTTACTGATGGTCGGCTTTGTTACTTTGGTCCCAGCTCTCTGCAGGTCATTCACTAGGTCCCCCCGTGTGGTTCTGGGATTTTTGCTCACCGTTCTTGTGATTATTTTGACCCCACAGGGTGAGATCTTGCGTGGAGCCCCAGATCGAGGGAGATTATCAGTGGTCTTGTATGTCTTCCATTTCCTAATAATTGCTCCCACAGTTGATTTCTTCAAACCAAGCTGCTTACCTATTGCAGATTCAGTCTTCCCAGCCTGTTGCAGGCATACAATTTTGTTTCTGATGTCCTTTGGCAGCTCTTTGGTCTTGGCCATAGTGGAGTTTGGAGTGTGACTGTTTGAGGTTGTGGACAGGTGTCTTTTATTCTGATAACAAGTTCAAACAGGTGCCATTAATACAGGTAACGAGTGGAGGACAGAGGAGCCTCTTAAAGAAGAAGTTACAGGTCTGTGAGAGCCAGAAATGTTGCTTGTTTGTAGGTGACCAAATACTTATTTTCCACCATAATTTGCAAATAAATTCATTAAAAATCCTACAATGTGATTTTCTGGATTTTTTTTCTCTTATTTTGTCTGTCATAGTTGAAGTGTACCTATGATGAAAATTACAGGCCTCTCTCATCTTTTTAGGTGGAGAACTTGCACAATTGGTGGCTGACTAAATACTTTTTTGCCCCACTGTACATTTTTTAGTACCCTACCCCAAATTTGTGCCTCAACACAATCCTGTCTCGGAGCGCTACGAACAATTCCTTCAACCTCATGGCTTGGTTTTTGCTCTGACATGCACTGTCAACTGTGGGACCTTATATAGGCAGATGTGTGACTTTTCAAATCATGTCCAATCACTTGAATTTACCACAGGTGGACTCCAATCAAATTGTAGAAACATCTCAAAGATGATCAAATCAAATCCAATTGTATTGGTCACATTAACATGGTTAGCAGATGTTAATGCGAGTGTAGCGAAAGGCTTGTGCTTCTAGTTCTGACAGTGCTGTAATATCTAGCATGTAATATCTAACAATTTCACAACAACTACCTAATACACACAAATCTAAAGGGATGGAATAAGAATATATTACATTTAAATATATGGATGATCGACGACCGAGCGGCATAGGCTAAGATGCAGTAGATAGTATAGAATACAGTATTTACATATGAGATGAGTAATGCAAGATATTATTAAAGTGGCATTATTAAAGTGACTAGTGATCCATTTATTAAAGTGGCCAATGATTTCAAGTCTGTATGTAGACAGCAGCCTCTCCGTGTTGGTGATGGCTGTTAAACAGTCTGATGGCCTTGAGATAGAAGCTGTTGTTCAGTCTCTCAGTCCCAGCTTTGATGCACCTGTATGGAAAACAGGATGCATCTGAGCTCAATTTCAGGTTTCATGGCAAAGGGTCTGAATACTTATGCAAATAAGGTATTTCTATTTTAGTTTTTAATACATTTGCAAACATTTCTAAATACCAGTTTTGACTTTGTCATCATAGGGTATTGGGTGTAGCTTGATGAGGGAAAAAAATACTTTGATTTCAGAATACGGCTGAACGTAACAAAATGTGTTAAAAGGGAAGTGGTCTGACTGCTTTCCGAATGGGCTGTACATTCTCACTTTCTCCCTCTGCCACTCCCTCTCTCCAGGGTGATAACCAATCCTCGCTCTGCCACTCCCTCTCTCCAGGGTGAGAACCAATCCTCGCTCTGCAACTTTAATTAAACAAGTTGATACTCCTCTCTCCATCTCGCTCTCTCTTTCCCTCCATCAGAATGTAACAGGTCCCATCGGGTGATCTCTGTTTAAATCAGGATTTTCCTGTTTTTCACATCTCCACACACACACACACACACACACACACACAAACGCGTGCACACACACACACACACACACATAACCCAGTGCATAATGCACACACAGCACTTTTACGCTTCCATCCCATCCTAATTGGACATTCCTCCACACCAGTCGAGGATCATTTTGGCTTAATAACGAATAAATAAATACAATTACACATCCCACTCCTCCCTAAGGAGAGGCAAGTTATCCAAGGGACTAGCTGTGTGCACTGTGTATGTGTGTGTGCACGCGTTTGTGTGTGTGTGTGTGTGTGTGTGTGTGTGTGTGTGTGTGTGTGTGTGTGTGTGTGTGTGTGTGTGTGTGTGTGTGTGTGTGTGTGTGTGTATTAATGTTATGCCAGGGGCAGTGTGAATCCTGTCTGATATTAAACTAATCGTTTGGGGAAGAGACTTCACAAAGTGGAGAAACAGCCCACTCACTAATTTCTAACAGAGATTGATGACAGCTTTGCACAGTCTTGGCATTCTCTCAACCAGCTTCAAGAGGTAGTCACCTGGAATGCATTTCAATAAACAGGTGTACCTTGTTAAAAGTTTGTTTGCGTTTTAGCCAATCAGTTGTGTTGTGACAAGGTAGGGATGGTATACAGAAGCCATATTTGGAAAAAGACCACGCCCATTTTATGGCAAGAACAGCTCAAATAAGCAAAGAGAAATGACAATCCATCATTATTTTAAGACATGGTCAGTCAAATCGGGACGAAGTGGTACTCACTAAGCAAGCAACATGACGTCCTTTACAGTGGTACCGTGACACGGATGTACAGTTGCGCTCAGCTCAACGCTGGGGTCGCTGTTGAGTAGGTTTGAGGGTTGAATGTAGCACATGGGGATATGTGAAAAGTACACCTCAGTCTGAAGTATTCCCACTTGAGCCAGCAAACAGCTTGTTATTTGCGTTGCGCCCACTGGTAAGATACTTCAGGAGGACAATCACGTGTGCTTGCAAGGCAGAGGTCCTGAGTTAGGTGTGGGCTGAATCGGGAGGAAATGGTACTCACTAAGCAAGCAGCGCACTTTACACATGTACAGTACATGTATATGGCTTTTCTTTGCAACTCTGCCTAGAAGGCTAGCATCCCGGAGACGCCTCTTCACTGTTGACGTTGAGACTGGTATTTTGCGGGCACTATTTAATGAACCTGCCAGTTGGGACAGAGTTGGCAAGTGGCCACATAGGACTCTGATCCACAGTAGTACACTATAGGGAATAGGGCTCTGGTCCACAGTAGTACACTAAAGGGAATAGGGCTCTGATCCACAGTAGTACACTAAAGGGAATAGGGCTCTGATCCACAGTAGTACACTATAGGGAATAGGACTCTGGTCCACAGTAGTACACTATAGGGAATAGGGCTCTGATCCACAGTAGTACACTATAGGGAATAGGACTCTGGTCCACAGTAGTACACTATAGGGAATAGGGCTCTGATCCACAGTAGTACACTATAGGGAATAGGACTCTGGTCCACAGTAGTACACTAAAGGGAATAGGACTCTGGTCCACAGTAGTACACTAAAGGGAATAGGGCTCTGGTCCACAGTAGTACACTACAGGGAATAGGGCTCTGGTCCCCAGTAGTACACTAAAGGGAATAGGGCTCTGATCCACAGTAGTACACTACAGGGAATAGGGCTCTGGTCCACAGTAATACACTAAAGGGAATAGGGCTCTGGTCCACAGTAGTACACTACAGGGAATAGGGCTCTGGTCCACAGTAGTACACTACAGGGAATAGGGCTCTGGTCCACAGTAGTACACTAAAGGGAATAGGGCTCTGGTCCACAGTAGTACACTACAGGGAATAGGGCTCTGGTCAACAGTAGTACACTACAGGGAATAGGGCTCTGGTCCACAGTAGAACACTTAACGGAATAGGGCTCTGGTCCACAGTAGTACACTAAAGGGAATAGGGCTCTGATCCACAGTAGTACACTACAGGGAATAGGGCTCTGATCCACAGTAGTACACTAAAGGGAATAGGGCTCTGATCCACAGTAGTACACTATAGGGAATAGGGCTCTGTTCCACAGTAGTACACTACAGGGAATAGGGCTCTGTTCCACAGTAGTACACTACTGGGAATAGGGCTCTGTTCCACAGTAGTACACTAAAGGGAATAGGGTATCATTTGAGAGACAGGTTTTGCTTTTGAATCTGAAGAGGAACCACCGAAACCAGTCACTGTTGTACAGTATGCCCCCAAAACATAGGTTGATTGGCATGACTAACCACACTGTCATGAGCAGTGTAAAGGTACAATACACATTGTGTGTGTGTGTGTGTGTGTGTGTGTGTGTGTGTGTGTGTGTGTGTGTGTGTGTGTGTGTGTGTGTGTGTGTGTGTGTGTGTGTGTGTGTGTGTGTGTGTGTGTGTGTGTGTGTGTAGTGTAGTATTTTCTCTCTGTCAAATAATTCCAACAGCAGTATCCTGTATGAGAAGTCCTAATGCTTTTGTCACTGACTCACAGCCTGAACAGAGCTAGCATGAGAATGTGACATTGATGATGTCATCTCAGCTCACATTACTAGGTTGGATGGAACATAGGTACAGACCATACATACAAAATGCACACACACAGTGCTGGCAGTGGCCTGCTTCCTCTCAGCATGAAAGAGATTGAGTATTTCCTATCCATCCATTAGTCTGTGGTTAAAATACTTTCCAGTTGCTTTTGTCTCTCGTCCTCTGTGATCTTTGAGACATAGCCTCCACACTTACCTCCCTATTCTAACCTCCTAACACACACAGACACACAGACATAGACACAGACAGACACAGACACAGACACAGACACACACACACACACAATAAATCCCAGTGTTTGCCAGGTCCTTATACTGAGGAAGTCCAGTCCATGCTGGTTAGGGAAAAGCTCTGAGTGGTGTCATTACACAGAGTCTATATCCTGCCAAATATAAAGTTAAAAGCAGTACCAGTACAGAAAAAGTTGGGAAAAGCTTTCATGAGCAAACTCATAATAAGTCAGATTATTTGTATGATGTATCACCGATTCATTTTCCCAGTATACTGGAGAACTCTCTGGCTTATGTTTCAGCTCTTAGCTGAGCCAGTCAGAGAGAGATAGACATCTAGACTAACCATGGAGGTGCTGTCAAAACAAACACACAGTTATACACACACACAGACAGACACCCCAGTCAGTCAAACACAGACACACAGTCAGACAGACACACAGACAGACCCGTTATCTCAGTCCTGTCAGTACAGGGCCTGGTTACAGGGTGTGGAATAAACCAGAGCGCACACAGGGAATGCTGGGATTTAAATTTGAAACCATCAGATTAAGTGTGTCCATAATCCTGTCTGTTCTACTGACCTCATATGCCTTCACACACACAGACACACAGTCAGACACAAACACACAATCAAACACAGACACACAGACACTCCAGTCAGTCAAATACACAATCAAACACAGACACACAGACACACAGTCAGACACAAACACACAATCAAACACAGACACACAGTCAGTCAGTCAGACACACAGTCAGTCAAACACAGACACACAGACACAGACACACAGTCAGTCAAACACACATACAACTCTTATATTTACCCCCATCAGTCTTCAGATATTTAATGATTTTCTCTGTAAATATCAATATTACTGTACACAGGTTGACTACTGCTGTTATTGACCTGGCCGTGCCAATGTGTAGCTAGTTATTGAGTCTATGTGATCTCTGTTCTGCTCTCTCTCAGCAAATCAAGGTGAGGACACTACAAGAAGCATCCTTTCCTCATCATTTTAAGATTGTGCCTTTTATCTACTCTGGATTTCTCCATCTTCTGAGTCTTTACCCAGAATGTGCGTCTCCTCTCATCTAAATCACTCTTTTTCTTCCCCCCACGTCTCATGACTTTCATCTCTCTCGCTCAGCTGATTGATAGGGTGATGATATTTTTCTAGAGAGTCTGTATTCTGCCACAGTATCAATACATTCATGAATATATTGAATGGAGTTTAAATGTTTAAAATCAGTATAGAATTAAAGTAGCTGCTCTCTCTATTCCTCTCCCTCTCTGGATCTTTCATATGAATGTACATTTTCATTTTAGATGGAATACTGGTACTGTACGTGCTGAATGAAGATGGAAGTCTGCTTTGATGAAAGAGAGTGTGTGTGTGTGTGTGTGTGTGTGTACGCACGGTAATTCATTTCCCCAGTACGCTGTATAGTGGTGGTTCAATGTGAGGTAGAAATTGGTGGGTTCCTTTTCTCAGGGCAGCCCTGTCGTGGCTGACTGATTTTCTCATTTCCAGGCTTAGAGGCTAATACAGTTTAGTGGTGCTTTCTCCTGCCTCTGTACTCTGATCTGACAGGTCTGTCTGGCAGATTTAAGATGCTACACTCAGAAGAAAAGGTGCTATCTAGAACTTAAAAGGGTTATTTGGCTGTCCCCATAAGATAACCCTTTGAATTACCCTTTTGGGTTCCATAAAGGGTTCTACCTGGAACTAAAAATGGTTATCCTATGGGAGATAGCCAAAGAACCCTTTTGGAACTATTCTTTCTAATGAAGCAGTAAGACCCAAAGAGGTGTGGTATATGGCTACACCTAATGGCTGTTTTTATGTGCAGAGTGCTTGGATACAGCCCTTAGCGTGGTATATTTGACCATATACCACAAACCCCCGAGGTGCCTTATTGCTATTACAACCTAGTTACCAATGTAATTATACTGACCACAAATATAAACGCAACATGTAAAGTGTTGATTCCATGTTTCATAAGCTGAAATAAAAGATCCCAGAAATGTTCCATATGCACAAAAAGCTTATTTCTCTCAAATTTTGTGCACAAATGTGTTTACATCCCTGTGAGTGAGCATTTCTCCTTTGCCAACAAAAATCTATCCGCCTGACATATCAAGAAGCTGATTAAACAGCATGATCATCACAAGTTGAGGGAGAGTGCAATTGGCGTGCTGTTTACAGGTATGTCCACCAGGACTGTTGCCAGAGTATTGAATGTTCATTTCTCTACCATAAGCCTACCCCCACGTCATTTTAGAGAATTTGGCAGTACATCCAACCAGCCTCACAACCGCAGACCACGTGTAACCACGACAGCCAAGGACCTCCACATCTGGCTTCTTCATCTGTGGGATCGTCTGAGGCCAGCCACCTGGACAGCTGATGAAACTGAGGAGTATTTCTGTCTGTAATAAAGCCCTTTTGTGGAGAAAAACTCATTTGAATTGCCATGGCTGCGCCCCTGCCAGTCATGTGAAATCCATAGATTAGGACCTAATGAATATATTTACAAAAAATATAATCAAATGTTATTTGTCACATGCACCGAATATAACAGGTAGACCTTACAGTGAAATGCTTACTTACAATGACCTATTTGCATGCTTCATAAACGTTTACTACGGCATTGATCGCACAACACACACGCACAGGTGTGTCTTACTATACTTGTGAGGACTTTTTGGGGACCAACAATTGATTTCCATTCAAAATCTTATTTTCCTTAACCCCTAACCCTTACCTTAACCTTAAACCTAACCCGAATTCTAACCTTAAACCTAACCTAGCCTAAAATAGCATTTTACAAGTGAGGACCGGCAAAATGTCCTCACTTCCCTGCAGTTTGGTTTGTTGACTTTTCTTGTGAGAACTTCTGGTACTCACAAGAATAGTAAATGTGTACACACACTGTTCACAGAGCTGCACTCTGTTTGATCTCATCTGACCCACCAGATGCTTTAAAATCTAGATCATAAAAAATCCCCACCATTATAATGAATCAGCTGGCTATTGAGTCCATATATAGTTAAAACATCCTAAAACACACCCATTCACACGACACCATGAGCTTAGCACGATAGCATGTGTGTGTGTGTGACAGATGTTGCCGTTACGTGTGTATCCTCACATCCAGAGGTTTTGAGACCCCCTGACTGCAGTAGGAGAGAGGAGGATGGAGAAGAATGCTGACAAGGCGCTCAACAAACCCGTTCTCATCTCTGCTTTGCATTGGAGATTTTCTTTCCCCTTTTATCTAAAGTAGGCATTTGTATGCTTCATGACTGACTGCATACAGCCAGATCTTTTCATCCTATCATGGGGCTATTCAACTGTGAGTGAGTGAGTGAGTGAGTGAGTGAGTGAGTGAGTGGAGTCATTTGCTCTCTACAGGAGTAGTCTAGTAAACTTACTGTCTGTTGGCTGTGTGCAGGCTTTTGTTCTGGCCCAAACACACCTGATTAAAATGATCAACTAATCCCTCTCTTCATCCTGGACCATGATTGGCTGAATCAGGTGTGTTAGAACATGTTTACAACTAAATGTTAAATGTAACTATGATCAATATGACTCAATGTTAGAATTGAGTTCCAGAATAAACTATAAATCACAGGAACGCCTCCTGGCAGAGACGACGCCTGGCCTAACAACAACAACACACAGAAGAAGAAGAAGAAGGCGCCGACAGACATGGTAGCTATGCTTCTAGCTCCTAAACAACTTTGCAGTATTTCGGTTTTTGTGTGTGTTATTTCTTACATTATCAGCCCAGAATGTTTTTTCTGTTATTACATACAGCCGGGAATAACTTTTGGATATCAGAGCAGCTGTAACTCACCAGCATTACAACCAGAAATACGACTTTCCCGAATTGGATCCTTTGTTCGTACCTCCAAGGGAAATTGAACTTATCCCAGTGGCTGCTCCAAGACACCGCAGGCAGAGAAGAGGTATTCGGTTGGACTTCTAGTCTGACTTGGGAGGCGTGCACACCATCCACTGCTCCCAAGTATATTACTCGCTAATGTTCAGTCCCTGACAATAATGTAGACGAGCTCAGGGCGAGGATCTCCTTCCAGAGAGACATCAAGGACAGTATCATACTCTGTTTCACGGAATCATGGCTCTCCCCATCCATACAGCCAGTACATCGCGCAGACAAGAATAAAGAACTCTCCAGGAAGAAGAAATGTGGTGGGGTATGTTTCATGATTAACTACTACTATTAAAATACAGGAAATCAAGTCCTTTTGTTCACCTAACCTAGAATACCTAAAAAAATCAATTAATCAATTAATCAAGTATTACCTCCCAAGAGAATTCTCTTCTCTTCAAGTCACAGCCATCAATATTACCCCTCAAGCCGATACCGCGACGGCCCTCAAGGAACTGCACTGTACTTTGTGCAAACTGGAAACCACGTATCCTGCTGAAGCCACATTTATTGTAGCTGGGGATTTTAACAAAGCATATTTGAGGGAAACGCTATAGAAGTTCTATCACATTGACTATAGTACTCACGCATCAAAAACTCTTGACCACTGTTACTTCCCCTTCTGGGATCGATACAAGACTCAACCCCGCCCTTCCTTTCGCAAATCCGATCACAACTCCATCCTGCTCCTCCCTTCCTATAGCCAGAAACTCAATCAGGAAGTACCCGTGCTAAGGTCTTTTCAACACTGGTCTGACCAATCGGAATCCATGCTTCAAGGTTGTTTTGATCACGCGGACTGGGATATGTTCCAGGTTGCCTCTGAGAATAACACTGACGTATACATGGACACGGTGACTGAGTTCATCAGGAAGTGTATAGGGTATGTTGTTCCCACTGTGACTATAACAACCTAACCGTGGATAGATGGCAGCATATGCACAAAACTGAAAGTGCGTACGACCGCATTTAACCACGGCAAGGTGACTGGGAATATGGTTGAATATAAAGAATGTAGTTATTCCGTCCGTAAGGCAATCAAACTGGCAAAACATCAGTACAGAGACAAAGTGAAGTCGCAATTCAACGGCTCAGACACAAAACTTATGTGGCAGGGTCTACAGACAATCATGGATTACAAAGGAAAAAACAGCTTCTATCTCAAGGCCATTAGACTGTTAAAAAACCATCACTAGCTGGCTACCACCCGGTTACACAACCCTGCACCTTAGAGGCTGCTGCCCTGTGTACATAGACATGGAATCACTGATCACTTTAGTAATGAAACACTAGTCACTTTAATAATGTTTACATACTGCTTCACTCATTTCATATGTAAATACTGTATTCTAGTCAAAGTTTTTATTTCATTATTATACATTTAGATGTGTGTGTGTTGTTGTGAATTGTTAGATATTACTGCACTGTTGGAGCTTGGTACACAAGCATTTCGCTACACCCGAAATAACATCTGCTAAATATGTGTATGTGACCAATAAAATGTGATTTGATACACACATGTAACCACTGATAAGACACAGCTAAACACTCCCTTTGAACTGTCAGACATACCAATCCCTCTACGATCAAGGATAAAAATCCCTGTTTCCCACCACCTTACACAAACACTCTCTCTATCCTTCCCCCTCTTCTCTATGTGACTGGAAGAACTGCTAATGGTTTGTTGACCTGTGGCTAGCAAGCCCATGCTGGGCTGGGCTGGGCGTGTGTGTGTCCTCCACCCCCTAGCTCTCATTAAGAACAAACAGTGGAGAGATCACCTAGGCAGCATTTACTTCCTGCTTTAATGTGGCTTTAAGTCCTTTGATTTGCCCCTCTAGCTAGTTCATACCCTCACTCACCCCAGCGTGGGCTTGGTAGCCACAGGTCAACAAACAAACATCACTGGGGCCAAGTTTCCTAACATCCAGGACCAAAAGACTAGACGGTGTCAATTTACTTGTGTTCATTTTCGATTTTAATTATTTATTTTTTTACTTTAGTTTATTTAGTAAATATTTTCTTAACTCTATTCATGGAACGGCTCTGTTGGTTAAGGGCTTGTAAGTAAGCATTTCACTGTAAGGTCTACTACACCTGTTGTATTCAGCATTTCACTGTAAGGTCTACTACACCTGTTGTATTCAGCATTTCACTGTAAGGTCTACTACACCTGTTGTATTCAGCATTTCACTGTAAGGTCTACTACACCTGTTGTATTCAGCATTTCACTGTAAGGTCTACCTACACCTGTTGTATTCAGCATTTCACTGTAAGGTCTACTACACCTGTTGTATTCAGCATTTCACTGTAAGGTCTACTACACCTGTTGTATTCAGCATTTCACTGTAAGATCTACTACACCTGTTGTATTCAGCATTTCACTGTAAGGTCTACCTACACCTGTTGTATTTAGCATTTCACTGTAAGGTCTACTACACCTGTTGTATTCAGCATTTCACTGTAAGGTCTACCTACACCTGTTGTATTTAGCATTTCACTGTAAGGTCTACTACACCTGTTGTATTTGGCATTTCACTGTAAGGTCTACCTACACCTGTTGTATTCAGCATTTCACTGTAAGGTCTACCTACACCTGTTGTATTCAGCATTTCACTGTAAGGTCTACTACACCTGTTGTATTTGGCACATGTGACTAATAGCATTTGATTTTATGTAGGACAGAGGAGTGGTGGGGTCTGATGCAATGTGTAATGCACTGCAGATAGGCCTAACCTAGTCAACATAAATAATTGATAGAAAACAGCCTATGGGGAGGAAGAGAAAAGGGGGGAGAAAGAGTAGGGAGTCAAGCAGCACAGGTGCTTAATAGGCAACCCTAGGTACACGGTACATGTTGATCTCTCTGTGTAGAAGCTTAGACAGACAGGTAGTAAGTTGAGCTGTGTGCAAAGTGTGCTGTACGTTGCATTTAGAATGACATATTCAATCTGACACACAGCTGAAGTACATCTGCTGCCACACACACACACAGTCCCAAACAAACACACACACTGCCGCCTCACTACAAATAACAGCACCTATACCCAAAGCTTGCTACAAATCAGTCCACAAACATGTTCGCCCGCTTACCGATAGAAGATCGGAAGAACATATCTCAGAGTCAAGCTTTTGTTTCGTTCCCAAACACTTCCACCTGTTTTCTGCTGTGTGTGTGTTATTGTGAGCACAATAACCAATGTGTTCTCGGATCAGCGGGCTCATCATTCCAGACAAAAAAACACACACACACGCTCAATGGTTACAAGCAGATCTCAGAGTACACTGTGTGTGTGTAACTGAAAGCTGGGGTAAAGTCTCATACACCAGGCCCAAGACAAAAGCAGTAGCGTTGTTACATTGTGGGAGATAACAAGTCTGTCTAGGAAGACGAGGTAACGGCACCCTGTTCTAAAGAGACGAGTGTTCAGATGGATGCTGACGACATCACACATTCATAACACCACAAGCACATCAACAACAACACACACAGTCAGTCCATCTTCGCTCTCCCCTCAACCACTCTAAATCTCCCTTGGCTGGCTGTTCCTCTCTCTCTGTAGATTCAGAGTAGGCTGCCTAGAGCAAGGCGAAACAGAGGTGTTCTGTCGTCACCATTCTCCTCAGCTAACCTTGTCCTGGTGTGTCACAACACAATGCCACAGATGTCTCAGGAGCGTGCAATTGGCATGCTGACTGCAGGAATGTCCACCACAGCTATTGCTTAAAGAATTGAACGTCCATTTCTCTACCATAAACCACCTCCGTCGTTTTAGAGAATTTGGCGGTATGTGCAACCGTCCTCACAACCGCGGAAGTGTAACTATGCCAGCCCAGGACCTCAACATCCGGATTCTTCACCTGGGTGATCATCTGAGACCAGCCACCCAGACAGCTGATGAAACTGTGGGTTTGCATAATTGAAGAACTTCTGTACAAACTGTCAGAAACCATCTCAGGGAAGCTCATCTGTGTGCTCATCGTCCTCATCCTGCGTGCTCATCGTAAAGGGTCTTTACCTGACTGCAATTAGGCATTGTAGCCGACTTCAGTGGGAAAATGTTCACCTTCGATGGCTGGAGAAGTGTGCTCTTCATGGATGAATCCCGGTTTCAACTGTACTGGGCAGATGGCAGTTATGTGGGTGAATGTTTTGCTGATGTCAACATTGTGAACAGAGTGCCTCATTGTGGTGGTGGGGTTATGGTATGGGCAGGCATTAGCTATGGACAATGAACACAATTGCTTTTTATCGATGGCAATTTGAATGCACAGCGATACTGTGCCGAGATCCTGAGGCCCATTGTTGTGCCATTCATCCACCGCAATCAACTCATGTTTCAGCATGATAATACACGGCCCCATGTCGCAAGGATCTGTACACAAGTCCCAGTAGTTCCATGGCCTGCATACTCACCAGACATGTCACCATAGAGCATGTTTGGAATGATCTGGGCCAGTTCCTGCCAATATCCAGCAACTTCCCACAGCCATTGAAGAGGAGCGGAACAACATTCCACAGGCTACAATCAACATGCTGATCAACTCTATGTGAAGGTGATGTCGCGCTACATGAGGGAAATGGTGGTCACATCAGATACTGATTGGTTATCAATGACCAACAGATGCATATCTGTATTCCCAGTCATGTGAAATCCATAGATTAGAGCCTATTAATTTATTTAAATTGACTTTCCTTATATGAACTGTAACAGTACAATCTTAGAAATTGTTGCATGTTGCGTTTATATTTTTGTTCAGCGTTGAATACAGTCAGTTGCCCTTTGTGTCTGCTCCCATACCCTATAATTCAGAATGTCTTTGTGATTGTAATTTGTAAACAGGTAGACCAGAGAAGCCACGTCCCTGATTGGCAGATGAGTGGCAACCCTGATTTGAAGCACCTGCTGCTCATTGGTTGCTCACCTATGTTCCTTACAAATGCTGTTTTGGATGAAAAAGATTTGTACCTACACACTGAAGAAGGCTGCTAAGCCGAAACGTCTGTGATCCCTGAGGCAGTGAAAATAAAACATTGAAAAAACATAAAACATTGAAAAATGAAGAAAGAAAGCTTTATGCGAAAACTTTTCATTTATCTGAATTCGCGGGTTTTACACCAAAATTCTGGGATAGGTAGGCTTGCCCGACTTTCTAGCGCAGAAGAAAATGACAGCGCACCAACTCCATCTAGCGTTCAGTTTGAGTACAGTGGTTATGTGCCACAGTTTTTGTACTGTTGACTGTTGTCGATGATTCTCCACTCCGTTTCGGTGGGAAACAATAAATTGAGCAGGTACGGCTCTGTTGTAGTGATCTATTCAAGTAATTAGCTATCCATTGGCTAGCTATACAGCCTTATCTGATAACCTGATCAATTTGCAAGTTTAACTCCGAGGTTGCGCGTAGGCACAGGTCGGGGTTCAGTTTACCCTCTCCAAATCCTATTGTGCAAAACTGACTTTAGCTCAGTTTCTAGGTACAATTTAGGGGAAATTGTTATTGTAATTAATAGGTGTCTTTATGTGGATAGTTTAGTGAAAATGTAAACTGCCTTAATTTTGTTTCTGGAGAAAATTCTGAATAATTAAATTACTGGATGCAACATTTTAGTTTACTGTAGGCTAATTGGAATATGAAACAACTAAATGAGTTTGTTTCATATCTCCATCCCTGACCTAATTCCATCAAATTAGGTCTGATTACTAGGCTGCCATTCATTCAACATGTCGTGATGTCATTGGTGAACTGACTATCACATCATTATCAGCCTACATATCAAGAGGACAGATAAATAACTGATTAATTAACATAGGCCTTCTAATCTTTAACAGTTTAACAGAACTTTATGTGAAGGACAGAATTAGTGGAAAATGTCTCTGCCATGCCTGTTTCCATCTAAGCAGCGCCGCACACTAAACTACCGCACAAGTTTCCTTGCTCGTCAATGCGCTCCCGCATACTACTATTGCGGCGATCAAAGCATGTGCAGGCAAGGTGTTCTCGATTAGTTGGCTAAACGCTGTAGCTAATGCCACATTCAAAACAACTGGGAACTCAGAAAAGTACGAGGTCAAACAATGACCTCAGTAATCTTCTGGTCAGAACTCAAGAAAGAGGCCCGAGTTACCGAGTTGTTTTGAAAGCACTGAATACGGGAGATTTCCCGGGTACACAGTTCCGAGTTCCCAGCTGTTCTGAACGCAGCAAAAGTACCTTATTTGTAATGACACATTAGCTAAGGAGCTAACTACAAAATAATAGTGTAGGGACCTAGCAACTTGGTCAAAGGGTTCGAACCTCTTGGCAGAATGTTTAACGTGTTGGCTTGACAGTTGCTGGATCCAGGTTCAAGTCCTGGTCAGGGCTACCCGCTGAATTCGCTATATTGATGTCAGAAGTTGGGTGGAGGTGAGGGACTTGAAGCATGGGGACACGCTCTCCGGAAGGAAGGGGCCTGGTTAATAAGGGGTTCTGAGTTTTTTTTACGTCATTAAGTCCAGCTGTTTTTTTTATCGACAGAAGATAATTACATGGAACTGCGCCAGACAATGAAGCAGACAATTTGAACATTTATTTTCTATATGCAAACTTAAAATGTTTTAAAAAATATATAAAAAATGGACAAGTTTATAGAAACATAGCTAGACCATCTTTTTTGTTGCAAAAATAGCAAAAGTTGTAAATTAACATCGATTTCTTGCAGGAGTGTGATTCATCTACAATTATGTATTTCGTTGAAACACATGAAAGCCATTGGAGGGCATTACCAAAATGAAGAGTTTTCATCCAAAAATATATATTTTTAAATGGCTAAATAATTGAACAGTACACCAGGGGTACTTGCTACTATGGTTCCTGAAATGCAGAACCTGTTGGGAGTAATTTTCAAATACGAAGTTATACTTTTGTTACATTGTTTGCTAGCTCAGCTGATTAGCTAGCTAGCTTTCAGTATTGACCTCCCAACATTGCTAAAGCTAGTTAGCTAGCCAGTTAATATAACTTATTTCAAAATGTATATTAGATAGCTAAGTTAGCCATGTTATGAATACAATTCATCTGCTGTCGACATCAGGATACGATTTGGGAGAGCACTAGTTGGCTCCAAAAGTGGTTAGTAACTTTGTCTGCATGCTGACAGTGCATTCAGACACATCCAGTGGCTATCTACACTACAACCTTCATTTTACCAGGTTCCCCTGAAGAAATTGTAATGACAGTCCACCACACACACATGTTTTTTTAGGATAAAAAAAACAGGCAAAACCCTAGAGGAAAACTAGGTTCAGTCTGCTTTCCAACAGACATTGGGATACAAATTCACCGGGACAATTACCTACAACATCAGGCCAAATATAGGCTACACGGAAGTTGTTTACCAAGAGAACATGTTCCTGAGTGGTCCAGTTACAGTTTTGTCTTAAATGCACTTAATCTATGCAAGACTTGAAAATGGCTGTCTAGCAATGATCAACAACCAACTTGACAGAGCTTGAATATTTTTTTTAAATTATGGCCGAATATTCTACAATCATGGTGTGCAAAGCTCTTAAGAGACCCAGCTGTAATCACTGCCAAAGGTGATTCTAACATGCATTAACTCCGAGGGTTGAATACTTATCGAATCAAGATAAATTAGTGTTTATTTTCCATTAAAAATGTATAATAATCATGTATTTGAATTCCACTTTGTAAGAACAAAAAGTTAAGGGATGTGAATTCTTTCTGAAGGCACTGTGTGAGGGAGGCTCTCCAATGTGGTTCAAGGCTGCCCCATGCGACCTAAAAAGGTATCATTCAGAAGTGTTTCTTTAAAGAGTTTCTCTTTGCATTTGGTAACAGTCTTTATCAGACTATTGTGATGAACAACTGTCTAACAATTTACAAACTTAATAGCTGGAATAACAACAGAGTACAATTGTGTCAGATCAGTCCCCACAGTGAGGTTTATTAACCAATCAACAGAGAGAAACAGGTGTTTAAAAAGGTACTCACCACAGTCATCCCTCTAAATGGTGATTTGTTTTGCAAAGCCCGGTGCACTGGGTAGGTAGAGATTTCACTTAAGGACCAATGGAATGGTTTAAATGAACAAACTCCACCCATCCGGGGTACCAGGCCATGCAAAACAAACTTGCCCATTGTTTTCTTCACAGACTGCAAATAAAGATTTGATGCTGTGTTCATCACTAAGTGGGAAGGTGGTATTCAAATCAAATCCAATTTTATTGGTCACATACACATATTTAGCAGATGTTATTGCGGGTGTAGAAAAATGCTTACCATATACGACCGGGCCCTCCAACTTGTAATTACTAGTGAGAAACTATCATCCCTGAGCGCCGACTTCTCCCACATGCTGAACTCCGACGTCACCTACTAAGGAAATTATCATCTTGATAACAGCATTTGGTAGTTAAATGCAACAAAACATTATTTGTAAAAAGCAATCTATTAATATGATTTTTGAACTATAATTTGTTTACAAGCATGATAGCTATACTTTTAGTTTGTTTGACCCAGCTTGTTTGCCTTAAGCCAATCAGCGTTTCTCAACAAGTTCAAAGCAAGTGAATGCATCAAACTCACAATTACAAATTGGTAATTTCCACCTTCCCACTTGGTTCTGAACGAAGCATTGGCCACAATGACACACATTAGCTAATCGTCTTCACATGTCATCATACTCAGAGATTAAAAGTTGAAAATGGAGACTGTCCCGCTTCTGTTCTGACTTTTCCAACTGGCATTCTTTAACTGGTGAGCCTTGGAAAGAGACTCCTCTTTTTCAAAACATAGTCTTCAAGAACAAAACAAGGGAAAATAACAACCAACGATAACCACATCAAGCCAAAACAAGAAAAACAACAGAAGGTCGTTTTTTTTCTCTCCCCACGTGCAGATATGATATAAATACTTCAGATCCAAACAGCAAGACAGTCATCTGGACCAGCCAGACACGTGCAAATCATTTTAGAACCAAGGCTGCATCTCAATACTCTACTGTGGCATCCTCCCCTCGTCTCTTTTCCTTCATCCTCCCCCCTCTGAAAGAACCTTGAAAGACGAAAGCAAATTGCATATCTATATTGTCCATTTGAAAACAGTTCTGAATATTTGCAGTTTGTTTCACCTGTCTTGTGTTTTCAGATAAGAGGAGATGAAAGAGAGGAGACAAGAAGAGGAAAACACTTTAGACTGTTGGGATGCAGCCTAAGAGTCACTGCCCAGCCTACTACATCATCATTACATTATCATAGGAGCCACTGTGACACGTCTACTGAACGCCAGACGAAACTAAAACATACCGCCGACTGACACAAACAGTAAAACAGATTAAATAGACTAATAAAAAGCCTGAAATAAAAGAAATAACAATGAGCACAAAAATTATAATAAGTAAAAATCCATTGATCCATTGGATCCAAATCCATTGATCCAAATCCAAAGTCCATTGATCGCAGGAGGTAATGCACTCGGTGTAATACTGATCATGCCCATAATTATTTCACAATAAAGATAAATATACACATGCCTGAGCAAAGACGATTCTCAGCTAAACAGATATTCCTCTTCTAGTACCGACCTGACCCTTGGGGCGCTAAACATTCTTGAACACGATTACAGACGTATTGCTTTCTTGTCCATGTTGCATATATGGTCATTGAGGACCAACGCTACAATCTGTACCCCAAAACAACCCAAGACACCCTCAAACAGAAGTTGTAGAAGTTGGCCCTTACTACTGATACAGAGTCAGACATTTCCTCCCCCTTCTGGTTGAGGATGAGGTTAAGATTTGATCTCAGATCTGTGGTTAGGAGGAACTATCTTCAGCCCAAAGAAACACCCTGACACACTCCGTAAGAATCTTCAACAGTGAGGAACATAAAGAAAAGTCTAATCTGTTTCATTAAAACTAAACGTTCATTAATATAATATTTTTTAAAGACATTATTTCATGTTTCTGACCAGAGCACAATTGTTCACATTCAAAGTGCAGTTGAGATACAAAATGGAGTCCATAAACAAAGAGCCGAGGTGGTTTCTTAAAAAGGCTGACCGGCCGCTTCTTGTTTGCACATGTGAGCGGTGTTGTCCATGCCTGAAGGATCCAGATGTCTCCATATGGTAGTGAGCGGATGGTAATGAGTCTAGCCCAGTCTATCCCTTCCTCTGGGCTGACACAGAGTCACTCTATGTCCAGAAGTGTATAGTTAAAATCTATAGGTAGTCCAGTATTTTATAGGTCTTATGTCAGTCCTACTAGTTCTACTAGGCAGCGCTGCAGATGTCTTAGGCTGCTGTTAGTGTGGTTGCAGGCTACTAGTACCACATACACCTTCCATCACTCGCTCTCCCATCACACACATTAACTGGCCAGCCAGTGAAGAGAGAGAGAGAGGAAAACCGGAGGACACGGAGAGAAATCCTGTCCAAGTTGGAGAACGGAGAGTATCCACCTTGCAAAACAAGGGATTCTCCTTCCTCTCCTTCATCTCCTAACTTCTCTCCTCCTTGGGGGTCAGCTAAAACCCAGGGGTCAGCCAGTGTCGGAGCTGATCCATTCCACGATGCAGCTGTGCGAGGTAGAAGTCCGCGTTCCGAGAAAAGTCGATGCAGACGGTGGAGTGGGTGTTGCCCAGAGCACAGTAGAGGGCAGTGCCTCCCAGGCTGATCACCACGGTGACCAGGCAGAGCAGGAAGAGGAGCAGGCACGAGTCTCCGCCCACCTGGTCTGGAGGAGGGAAGAGCAACACGTTTAGATGTCTATTAACTGAGCTTTATTGAACCGTTTCTTGTCTGGAGAAGGGAGAAGACGGGGAGAGGGTGACATAGTAAGAATGCAGACACACATACACTTGATTATAGCCATTGTTGGGCATATGTACACTGACTCAAACACACCCTCACCCTGGTCAAAGCCGTCATCAGGTACTTTGAAGCGGACCCTGCGCTTAGCAGGATGTTTGTGCGGGACCGAGGAGGGAGCAACACACACATTCTCCACACACACACTCCTCCTCCTCTTCAGGATGGACACCAGGCTAGGGGCAGGGGTCATCTGGAGGTCAGAGGGTCAGTGTTAGGTCAACTGGTTAGCATACACATACGCCATAAATATTCTGTACACAATAAACACATACAGCTGACATATATGGATACACACATAAAACACAATAAGTTTTGTAGTGATTCATATGTTGATGTTTAGAATATTTGCTGGTCTGTGGTGTGTAATGAGGAGCAACCAGACGCTGCACTTGAAGCATTTATGAAACTACTTATTCCAGTTACTAATAAGCACGCATTCATTAATACAATTACTGTAAATCCCCTTGGATTGATGAGGAATTGAAAAATGGTACAGTTGAGAGGGATGAGACAAAAGGTGGCAATTAAGTCTGGCAGCCCAACTGATTGGCAAACGTACTGCAAATTAAGAAATCATGTGACCAAACTACATAAAAATAAACTACACTATGAAACAAAGATAAATTATATAAAGAATGATAGTAAAATGCATTGGGGCACCTTAAATTACATTTTGGGGAAAAAAAGCCAACTCGGCTACTTCATTTATTGAATCAGATGGCTCATTCACCACATAGCCCACTGATATTGCAAACTACTTTAATTACTTTTCCATTGGCAAGATAGGAAACTTAGGGATGACATGCCAGCAACAAACGCTGACACTACACATCCAAGTACATCTGACCAGATTATGACAGACAAGAATTGTACTTTTTAATTCCGTAAAGTCCGTGTGGAAGAGGTGAAAAAATGATTGTTGTCTATCAACAATCACAAGCCACCGGGGTCTGACAATCTGGATGGAAAATTACTGAGGATAATAGCAGATGATATTGCCACTCCTATTTGCCACATCTTCAATTTAAGCCTAAAAGTCATTCCACTACCTAAAGCCCGCTTTACTGGCTCAAATAACCGACCAATCAGACTGTTACCAACCAGTAAACTTCTGGGAAAAATTGTGTTTGACAAGATACAATGCTATTTTACAGTAAACCAATTGACAACAAACTTTCAACATGCTTATAGGGAAGGACACTCAACAAGCACAGCACTTACACAAATGACTGATGATTGGCTGAGAGAAAATGATGATAAAATGATTGTGGAGGCTGTTTTTACTAACGACATGCCACTGACTGAGTAAAGCCAGAGTTTCTATGTATGCGGATGACTCAACACTATACACGCCAGCTACTACAGCGACTGAAATGACTGCAACCCTTAAAGAGCTGCAGTTAGTTTCAGAGTGGGCGGCAAGGAATAAGTTAGCCCTAATTATTTCTAAAACTAAAACACTCACTAAACCTTAAACAACTAAATCTTGTAATAAATAATCTGGAAGTTGAGCAAGTTGAGGTGACTAAACTGCTTGGCGTAACCCTGGACTGTAAACTGTCATGGTCAAAACATATTGATACAACAGTAGCTAAGATGGGGAGAAGTCTGTCCATGATAAGGCGCTGCTCTACCTTGTTGACAGCACTATCAACAAGGCAGGTCCTACAGGCCCTAGTTTCTACCTTCTTGACAACACTGTCAACAAGGCAGGTCCTACAGGCCCTAGTTTCTACCTTCTTGACAACACTGTCAACAAGGCAGGTCCTACAGGCCCTAGTTTCTACCTTCTTGACAACACTGTCAACAAGGCAGGTCCTACAGGCCCTAGTTTCTACCTTCTTGACAACACTGTCAACAAGGCAGGTCCTACAGGCCCTAGTTTCTACCTTCTTGACAACACTGTCAACAAGGCAGGTCCTACAGGCCCTAGTTTCAACCTTCTTGACAGCACTGTCAACATGGCAGGTCCTACGGGCCCTAGTTTTGTTGCACCTAGACTACTGTTCAGTCGTGTGGTCAGGTGCCACAAAAAAAAGGACTTAGGAAAATTGTAATTGGCTCATTACAGGGCAGCGTGGCTGGCTCTTGGATGTACACAGAGAGCTAATATTAATAATATGAATGTCAATCTCTCCTGGCTGAAAGTGGAGGAGAGATTGACTTCATCACTACTTGTGAGAGGTATTGACATGTTGGAGTACTTCTCTGTAGTTTTGACACCGCCAGATCAACAGTCAGGGCAATAGCACACATATAGCACACATAATACTATCATCCACACTGAACAAAAATATAAACGCAACATGTAAAGTGTTGACCCCACGATAAAATATCCCAGAAGTTCCCCAAACACTCAAAAAGCAAACTCTACAAGGTGTCCAAAGCGTTCCACAGGGATGCTGGCCCATGTTAGTCAGTATGTGTTACACCTGTGCTGGTTGCCGTCTCGTTAGTCAGTATGTGTTACACCTGTGCTGGTTGCCGTCTCGTTAGTCAGTATGTGTTACACCTGTGCTGGTTGCCGTCTCGTTAGTCAGTATGTGTTACACCTGTGCTGGTTGCCGTCTCGTTAGTCAGTATGTGTTACACCTGTGCTGGTTGCCGTCTCGTTAGTCAGTATGTGTTACACCTGTGCTGTCTCGTTAGTCAGTATGTGTTACACCTGTGTTGTCTCGTTAGTCAGTATGTGTTACACCTGTGCTGGTTGCCGTCTCGTTAGTCAGTATGTGTTACACCTGTGTTGTCTCGTTAGTCAGTATGTGTTACACCTGTGCTGTCTCGTTAGTCAGTATGTGTTACACCTGTGTTGTCTCGTTAGTCAGTATGTGTTACACCTGTGCTGGTTGCCGTCTCGTTAGTCAGTATGTGTTACACCTGTGCTGGTTGCCGTCTCGTTAGTCAGTATGTGTTACACCTGTGTTGTCTCGTTAGTCAGTATGTGTTACACCTGTGCTGGTTGCCGTCTCGTTAGTCTGTATGTGTTACACCTGTGCTGTCTCGTTAGTCAGTATGTGTTACACCTGTGTTGTCTCGTTAGTCAGTATGTGTTACACCTGTGCTGGTTGCCGTCTCGTTAGTCAGTATGTGTTACACCTGTGCTGGTTGCCGTCTCGTTAGTCAGTATGTGTTACACCTGTGCTGGTTGCCGTCTCGTTAGTCAGTATGTGTTACACCTGTGCTGGTTGCCGTCTCGTTAGTCAGTATGTGTTACACCTGTGCTGGTTGCCGTCTCGTTAGTCAGTATGTGTTACACCTGTGCTGGTTGCCGTCTCGTTAGTCAGTATGTGTTACACCTGTGTTGTCTCGTTAGTCAGTATGTGTTACACCTGTGCTGGTTGCCGTCTCGTTAGTCAGTATGTGTTACACTTGTGCTGGTTGCCGTCTCGTTAGTCAGTATGTGTTACACCTGTGCTGGTTGCCGTCTCGTTAGTCAGTATGTGTTACACCTGTGTTGTCTCGTTAGTCAGTATGTGTTACACCTGTGCTGGTTGCCGTCTCGTTAGTCAGTATGTGTTACACCTGTGCTGGTTGCCGTCTCGTTAGTCAGTATGTGTTACACCTGTGCTGGTTGCCGTCTCGTTAGTCAGTATGTGTTACACCTGTGCTGGTTGCCGTCTCGTTAGTCAGTATGTGTTACACCTGTGCTGGTTGCCGTCTCGTTAGTCAGTATGTGTTACACCTGTGCTGGTTGCCGTCTCGTTAGTCAGTATGTGTTACACCTGTGCTGGTTGCCGTCTCGTTAGTCAGTATGTGTTACACCTGTGCTGGTTGCCGTCTCGTTAGTCAGTATGTGTTACACCTGTGCTGGTTGCCGTCTCGTTAGTCAGTATGTGTTACACCTGTGCTGGTTGCCGTCTCGTTAGTCAGTATGTGTTACACCTGTGCTGGTTGCCGTCTCGTTAGTCAGTATGTGTTACACCTGTGCTGGTTGCCGTCTCGTTAGTCAGTATGTGTTACACCTGTGCTGGTTGCCGTCTCGTTAGTCAGTATGTGTTACACCTGTGCTGGTTGCCGTCTCGTTAGTCAGTATGTGTTACACCTGTGTTGTCTCGTTAGTCAGTATGTGTTACACCTGTGCTGGTTGCCGTCTCGTTAGTCAGTATGTGTTACACCTGTGCTGGTTGCCGTCTCGTTAGTCAGTATGTGTTACACCTGTGCTGGTTGCCGTCTCGTTAGTCAGTATGTGTTACACCTGTGCTGGCCCAGTGCTCCAGTTGTCTTGATAGATGCGGAGGGTTAACACCTTTAGTTGGCGTCTTAGTTTGAGTTTTAGACAAATAATCCTTTATCTGATTTTCCTGATTTCACTTAGCGACATTTTTTTTTGTTTGCTGTCATTAAGTTTCTATTTTTTTTTATCTTGGGCAAATGTAGTTGGTGCTCCTGGTAGGTGTGTTAAGTTCCAGTTGTTGTTGTTGCTAGTCAACTTTCTGGGGACACCCCCATGAGTGTCTTTCAGAACCCCTCCTAAAACCACACTGGCTTTGGTTGTCAGTGACTGTTAGTTCTCCTTCTGTTTAAGCAACATTACTTGTTTTTTTGCTGGGCTACTTTACTCTTTTTACAAACAAGTGGAATCATGAACAATGGATTGTTCGTTATGTTTGTCTCCTGGATTTTCCTTCTGAGCAGCACATTCAAACGCTTCACTCTCTCAACACAGGCTGGTGGCGACACCGTCCTGCGACTCCCGCTGTGTCTAGACATTGGTGACATTGGTGAGGCAGGGGAAAACCAGAGGGAGGAAGCAAGCAGAGAGAATTTAAGTGGTTCCATGACAAAATCCGTACTAATCTTATCAAACAAGTTAGGAACTGTTTCAATATGATCATCTTCCCTGTACGCCTACATTAAAATGTCATACGTTTTCATCAATACTACGTGTCAGTGTGAATAACTGATCATATTTCCCCCCCCATTTCAGGGGTACAACATTACAATGGGGCGGCAGTGGTTAGAGTGGTTAGAGCCTAGTGGTTAGAGTGTTGGACTAGTAGCCGAAAGGTTGCAAGATCGAATCCCCCAGCTGACAAGGTACAAATCTGACGTTCTGCCCCTGAACAAGGCAGTTAACCCACTGTTCCTAGGCCGTCATTATAAATAAGAATTAGATTTTTAACTGACTTGCCTAGTTAAATAAAGATACAAATAAAATGGTATAGCTAATAGGATGTTTGAATGAACCTACAGCAGCCACGGTGATAATGGCTGGGGTCATCTTTATTGTTCTCCAAAACTGTTTTTAATTGTATAGAAAGGCAGTAAATGAGCGTCACTCGGAGAACCTAAAACTGTCTGCGTGCTAATTACTGACTCTTACCCTCTGTCTCCTCACACAGGAAGACACCTCATCCATAACACTCTTCACTCTGATATACTACCTCACAACAGGATGGGAGAGAGAGAGAGGGGGGGGGGGTTTGGGTAGCCAGATGGTCAGAAAACTCACATCTGTGTGTAAAAGTTTCTCTTAGTGTAACAGCCAGACTGGTTTATGGACCACTCCTCTGAGTAGCCATATTTCACTCCAACACACTGCCTAGGGAAACACTAATTTCCAACAAAATGGCTATATAATTCCATTAGGCTCTAGCTGCGTAGAGAAGTGATGAGTTGGCATTAAGACAGGTCACGTCAGACTTCTCAAACACACAATCATGCACAGAACAATAAAATCCCTTTGTTCAGATAATCAGCAACAGTGTGTGTCACTGGACAACAGTCCCAGGGAGGGTTACCCAGACAGTTTCTCTCCCACTCACCTCCACTGTGATGAGTTTGGCCAGGCCATCGAGAGACGCAGCTCCATCTCTGATAATCTCCACAACAAACATGTCTTCTTCCTGAACATACTCCTCGCACAGCTCCTCAATCTGGTCCTCCTCCTGCTGCACCTCCTCCAGTGTGAGCTGCTCCTTCACTGCCAAGACTGAGATCTCCTCTAGAGCTTTAAAACACACGTCACTATCCTTCTCCTCCTCTGCCACCTCCTCCTGTTCTTCCTCTCCTCTCAGCCGCTCCTCAGGCTTGGATCGGCTCATTTCCCCATCCGTAGGAGGGTCAGGCCCCGCGTATCCCTCCTGAGTGGTGTGTTCCATCTCTCTCTCCATCTGCTGTCGTGTTCCTTCGCTCCGAGAGTCTGTGAACTCAGCCCTGCCCTCCCTCTCCTCCCCTTTGGCGAGGGAGCTGTCAATAAGACGGTCTCTATGGAAACCCTCAATTCTCTGGGAGTCTCTGCTGTTCTGTGCCACGTCCAGAGCTGCAAAGTCATTAAAGCAAAGGCTGTTCATCAGGGCAGCAGCTGGTTTGATTGGGTAGATGCTCTGGGAGAGGGTGGAGTCTGTTACTCTATGGTCCTCCTCCATCACTGATGCACACCCAACTAACCGACCAATGATAGAGAGCAACATGGGAAAAGTGTTACAAGCCCCCCACCCCAACCTCTCCCTTTACAGTCCCCTAAACATCCACACCCTCTGCAGATTCATCTAGTCTCCAGAAGAGCCACTGTGTAACCTATATCAGTAACTGAGAGGGAATCACTGGTCCTCAGCATCAATACACCTCCTAAACATCTTCTTCACAACCCCTTCCTCTTTTAGCTGCTGTTTTATAGGGTACTTGATGTCATCGGAACACATCTCATTTCCTGTCTACTCCCTCCATCTCATGTCCACTATAGAGACACACACATACAGAGACACACTTACTCGTCCACTTCACTCAAATGGAAACAGAGCTAGGACAAGTTGTCCCTCAGATCCAAATATTTATTCAATGTGAAATTTTTTATCAGATCCGTAAAAAAGAGGGAGCCAGAGATATACTCTCCTCACTAATCCAGCCTCCGGAATAATGACATTGAGCGTTCTAACTTAAGTGTGTGTGTTTGTTTGTAGTCACGCTTGGGTTGTGGAAGTGAAACCAGGCCATGATAGAACAGGCAGGTAACACACCTGGGACTACATGTCTGTGTGTATAGGCAGGTAACACACCTGGGACTACATGTCTGTGTGTATAGGCAGGTAACACACCTGGGACTACATGTCTGTGTGTATAGGCAGGTAACACACCTGGGACTACATGTCTGTGTGTATAGGCAGGTAACACACCTGGGACTACATGTCTGTGTGTATAGGCAGGTAACACACCTGGGACTACATGTCTGTGTGTATAGACAGGTAACACACTTGGGACTACATGTCTGTGTGTATAGGCAGGTAACACACCTGGGACTACATGTCTGTGTGTATAGACAGGTAACACACCTGGGACTACATGTCTGTCTGTGTGTATAGACAGGTAACATACCTGGGACTACATGTCTGTGTGTATAGGCAGGTAACACACCTGGGACTACATGTCTGTGTGTATAGACAGGTAACACACCTGGGACTACATGTCTGTGTCTGTGTGTATAGACAGGTAACATACCTGGGACTACATGTCTGTGTGTATAGACAGGTAACACACCTGGGACTACATGTCTGTGTCTGTGTGTATAGACAGGTAACACACCTGGGACTACATGTCTGTGTGTACAGGCAGGTAACACACCTGGGACTACATGTCTGTGTCTGTGTGTAAAGGCAGGTAACACACCTGGGACTACATGTCTGTGTGTATAGACAGGTAACACACCTGGGACTACATGTCTGTGTGTATAGACAGGTAACACACCTGGGACTACATGTCTGTGTCTGTGTGTATAGACAGGTAACACACCTGGGACTACATGTCTGTGTGTATAGGCAGGTAACACACCTGGGACTACATGTCTGTGTGTATAGACAGGTAACACACCTGGGACTACATGTCTGTGTGTACAGGCAGGTAACACACCTGGGACTACATGCCTGTGTGTACAGGCAGGTAACACACCTGGGACTATATGTCTGTGTGTATAGACAGGTAACACACCTGGGACTACATGTCTGTGTCTGTGTGTAGAGGCAGGTAACACACCTGGGACTACATGTCTGTGTGTATAGACAGGTAACACACCTGGGACTACATGTCTGTGTCTGTGTGTATAGACAGGTAACACACCTGGGACTACATGTCTGTGTGTATAGGCAGGTAACACACCTGGGACTACATGTCTGTGTGTATAGACAGGTAACACACCTGGGACTACATGTCTGTGTCTGTGTGTATAGACAGGTAACACACCTGGGACTACATGTCTGTGTGTATAGGCAGGTAACACACCTGGGACTACATGTCTGTGTGTATAGGCAGGTAACACACCTGGGACTACATGTCTGTGTGTATAGGCAGGTAACACACCTGGGACTACATAGAGAGAGGGAGAGAAAGAGAAAGAGAGACAGAGAGAGGGAGAGAAAGAGAAAGAGAGAGGGAGAGAAAGAGAAAGAGAGACAGAGAGAAAGAAAGAGAGACAGAGAGAGGGAGAGAAAGAGAAAGAGAGACAGAGAGAGGGAGAGAAAGAGAGACAGCGAGAGGGAGAGAAACAGAAAGAGAGACCGAGAGAGGGAGAGAAACAGAAAGAGACACCGAGAGAGGGAGAGAAACAGAAAGAGACAGAGAGAGGGAGAGAAACAGAAAGAGAGACAGAGAGCGACAGAGAGAGGGAGAGAAACAGAAAGAGAGACAGAGAGAGACAGAGAGAGGGAGAGAAACAGAAAGAGAGACAGAGAGAGGGAGAGAAACAGAAAGAGAGACAGAGAGAGGGAGAGAAACATAAAGAGAGACAGAGAGAGAGAGACAGAGAGAGAGAGAGAGGGAGAGAAAGAGAGACAGAGAGAGGCAGAGAAACAGAAAGAGAGACAGAGAGATGGAGAGAAAGAGACAGAGAGGCAGAGAGAGGGAGAGAAAGAGACAGAGAGGCAGAGAGAGGCAGAAAGAGACAGAGGCAGAGAGAGGCAGAGAGAGGGAGAGAAACAGAAAGAGAGACAGACAGACAGAGGGAGAGAAAGAGACAGCGAGGCAGAGAGAGGAAGAGAGAGGGAGAGAAACAGAAAGAGAGACAGAGGTAGAGAAACAGAAAGAGAGACAGAGAGAGGCAGAGAGAGTTGAGGAAAAGGGTATAGTTGTAAATGTCCTGTTTAATAATTGACAGGTCAGCTGCCTCTTAAGAACCTCTCCAGCTTCCTCCACCAAACTTCAACGGTTCACTGACACCCAACTGGCTGATTGGACAGGTCAAACACACACACACTTACCTGAGCTGCGTGAAGGACATCTATCTTCAACATGCACAGAGACAGAGTCCACACTACACACACACAGAGAGAGAGACAGAAGGGAAAGCAGAGTGAACCTCCATGCATACATTCACATTGCACAATGAGGAGCCATATGAACAACCATTCAAATCAATACTGTGTCACTGCTAGACAGACGACTTCTTACCTTCTCTGTTCTAGGACTGGGTCTGTGAGAGAGAGATGGGGGAGAGAGAGAGAGATGGGGGAGAGAGAGAGAGATGGGGAGAGAGAGAGAGATGGGGAGAGAGAGAGATGGGGAGAGGGAGAGAGATGGGGGGAGAGAGAGATGGGGAGAGAGAGAGAGATGGGGAGAGAGAGAGAGAGATGGGGAGAGAGAGAGAGATGGGGGAGAGAGAGAGAGAGATGGGGAGAGAGAGAGATGGGTGGAGAGAGAGAGAGATGGGTGGAGAGAGAGAGAGATGGGTGGAGAGAGAGAGAGATGGGGAGAGAGAGAGAGAGATGGGTGGAGAGAGAGAGAGATGGGTGGAGAGAGAGATGGGGAGAGAGAGAGAGATGGGGAGAGAGAGAGAGATGGGGAGAGAGAGAGAGATGGGGAGAGAGAGAGATGGGGAGAGAGAGAGATGGAGAGAGACAGAGATGGGGAGAGAGAGAGAGAGATAGAGAGAGAGAGAGATGGGGAGAGAGAGAGAGAGATGGGGAGAGAGAGAGAGAGATGGGGAGAGAGAGAGATGGAGAGAGAGAGAGAGATGGGGAGAGAGAGAGATGGGGAGAGAGGGAGAGATGGGGAGAGAGGGAGAGATGGGGGAGAGAGAAAGATGGGGGGAGAGAGAAAGATGGGGAGAGAGAGAGAGAGATGGGGAGAGAGAGATGGATGGGGGAGAGAGAGAGATGGGGAGAGAGAGAGAGATGGGGAGAGAGAGAGAGATGGGGAGAGAGAGAGAGATGGGGAGAGAGAGAGATGGGGAGAGAGATGGGGAGAGAGAGAGAGATGGGGAGAGAGATAGGGAGAGAGATAGGGAGAGAGATGGGGAGAGAGATGGGGATAGAGAGAGAGATGGGGAGAGAGAGAGAGATGGGGAGAGAGAGAGATGGGGGGAGAGAGAGAGAGATGGGGAGAGAGAGAGAGAGATGGGGAGAGAGAGAGAGATGGGGAGAGAGATGGGGAGAGAGAGAGAGATGGGGAGAGAGATAGGGAGAGAGATGGGGAGAGAGATGGGGAGAGAGATGGGGAGAGAGAGAGAGATGGGGAGAGAGAGAGATGGGGGGAGAGAGAGAGATAAAGTCAGTTAGTACTGTGACTTTCCTCCTCTATGATTGAAGAAAGGTCTGAGTAGCCAAGGCCACCAGGGAATGCTCATTTCCCTATGTTTTTCAGTGTGTGTCAAACTCTAGCAGTGCTGCAACTCAAATGACTGAAAGTGCAGCAACACCAAAGAGCCATATGTTAAACCCATCACCACTGTAACTACCTGGGAGAGCACAGGTGTGTCGATGTACATCCCTTTACCTGCCTCTCAAGGTCTTCCTTGTTATAGGACATTTACCTGTACTGAGCTGTAAAGGACCACATCTAAAGACCCCCTTTACAAACCGTTGGTGTGTTTGGCAGATGTATGCGAGTCTGTCCAGTTGCTGTGCAGCCAGGTTGGTGTTATTGTTCCTCACTCCCTGACCGTCTGACCTACACCTCCTCTCTGGAAGAACAAAGGTCAGAGGTTAGAGGGAGGAAATAATCATGACACAGCATAAACACACCAAGAAAGTAAGGGGAGGGAGAGAAGGTGAGGTAATTATACATAATGAGACTTCAATTGGCTCTGTGAGTGAGTGAGTGAGTGAGTGAGTGAGTGAGTGAGTGAGTGAGTGAGAGATACCCCACTGTTCCTGCAGTGTTGTCAGGTTGTGTAGTCATCTCTGGTGGTAGAGTCTCTCCAGCTGAACACAGCACACTGCTCGCTCATCTGGTCAACACAGGGTTAAGGAAACACACACACACACACACACACACAATATGACTAATCTGCCTACATAATTCAGTCATTGTTTTGTAATACAAATGAGATGATGAGTGAATGAAGAGTAGGTGTATCTTGTGTGAGGGTGGAGGGGACCTACAAAATAACAATGAGACAAACAAACCACTTGAGTCAACCACACAAACCAGACAAGGCTTTTAAACGCTAGACAGGGGACCTCTACAAGGCTTTTAAATCCACGAAGGGGAGGGAACGAGTGCACACTTAGAATTAAGGGGAGGAAAAAGAGTTTGCCGAGCTAAAGAGATGGAAAGATAGAGGCAGGGTGGGGTTTTCAGGAGAGAGAGAGAGAGAGAGAGAGAGAGAGAGGGAGAGAGAGAGAGTAGATAGAGAATGTCCCCACAGAATATAAAGAGATTAGCAGCAACAAACACACAGCACTCACCAAGCACTAAGAGATATCAAGATAGGAGGCTAACAACAATGAATCACCTTAAAATGGTAGATATACTGAGTGTACAAAACATTAGGAACACAGGGATGCTGGCCCATTTGACTCCAATGCTTTCCACAGTTGTGTCAAGTTGGCTGGATGTCCTTTGGGTGGTGGACCATTCTTGATAGACGTGGGAAACTGTTGAACATGAAAAACCCAGCAGCGTTGCAGTTCTTGACACAAACTGGTGCTCCTGGCACCAACTACCATACCCCGTTCAAAGACACTTAAATATTTTGTCCTGCTGGTTCACCCTTTGAATGGCACACACACACAATACCTGTCTCAAGGCTTAAACATCTTTCTTTAACCTGTCTCCTCCCCTTCATCTACACTGACATCAATAAGGGATCATAGCTGTGTGTGAGCTTGAATGAGTGCG
This sequence comes from Oncorhynchus mykiss, assembly GCF_013265735.2. Classification (NCBI taxonomy): domain Eukaryota; kingdom Metazoa; phylum Chordata; class Actinopteri; order Salmoniformes; family Salmonidae; genus Oncorhynchus; species Oncorhynchus mykiss. Next base: position 52,135,151 of record NC_048583.1, on the reverse strand, counting down.
TTCCCCAGTTGCCCTACACTCCATGGGCTGCGTGTCGAGGAAGGGTACGGATTCCAAACTTGTAAACATATTTTCTTTCTCTCCTTCTGAACCAATAGCTTTGTATGGGTGATAGGAACATAACTATGTATGTCTACTGGGCTTTTCCCTGTGGTCCATCATGTCTCCAGTTGGTTCTGAATCTGTCCTACATAGAGCAGTGTACTGAGAGCTCCATATATTACACAGGAATGGTCTCTCTCTCTCTCTCTCTGTCTTTCTCTCTCTCTCTCTGTCTCTCTCTCTCTAGGCACTGAGGCGCTCTGTATAAGCCCACAGCTTTGCTGTAGAAAGCCCCTGCACAGAAAACATCTAGTGTTCCTGTCTGACCAAAAGAAAGAGCACAACGATAAGATGCTTGAACCCTGTGGTAGGTTTAAACTGGAACACAGCACAGCCTGAGAGTTGGAATGAACCAGAGAACCCTGTCATTTACTAGAGAGACAGAGATATGAGCTGACTGATAAGGATACACTCTTCATCGTCCTAGAGGGCATAACACACGTCATACACACACACACACATACGCTCTCACACACGGTCAAACAAGCACACACACAAGTGATAAGGATACAATCTTCCTGGAGGACAAAGGCCTCAGCTATCTGCAGAGAGGGAGACAGAGAGGGTTAAAGGTTAACAAGTATATTCATTTAGACACTGCTTTTACATTCTAGTCACCCAGAACAACTAACAAGTGTATTCCACCCAGGAATAGACAAATACATACTGTTTTACCATCAACTGTACTATCAAGAAGTTAAACAATGCATATAGCCTAATACGGAATAATGATTCAATTACATTTAGTATGACTTTAACCCTGAGACAAAAACACGTAAACAACCTCCCTAAGAGGCATTAAAGAAGGTAAACGCACACAAACACCGTCGGGTAAGCAAGAGAAACACTGCTAATCTCCATGGACACAGTGGAAAATGCAGGAAAGTCTTTAAAATCCTTCTTGATCACAGTTGCATTTGTAGTTTCTAAAGTTCCCCCTATCCACCTGTAGCTAGGAGATGAGGCGAGCTCCACAGCCTGATAAAGCAGCAGCGTTGTGTCAGACTCTACCTCTCTAGTGACTGTTATTGTTCTCCTGCTGACTGAAGTGGAGAGAGTGAGAGAGAGAGAGAGAGAGAGAGAGAGAGAGAGAGAGAGAGAGAGAGAGAGAGAGAGAGAGAGAGAGAGAGAAAGAGGGCATGAGCGCTCGCATTTCTAATCAAGTGAGAGGCGGTAACAACCCACTGACCTCTCTCACACTCACTCTTTCTCCCTCTTCTTTGTTGCAAGTAACAAAACATTTATATAAATATGAATTGCTCATTTTGCTTGCTTGTGGTGCGTAGGCCTACATTTGCGTGAGAGAGAGAGAAAGGGAGAGAGTGAGAGAGAGCTCAGGGGAGAGAGAGAATGAGGGAGCAGTGAGAGAGAAATAAGAGGCTTTGACAAAAAAAACAAGAGAAAAGACTTCCTCCTAATGTACTACATGTTTTTATAGGAAGTATAAAAGTATCAAATGTAATCTCCTTCGTAGAAAGCTCCATTAAAACTCAGGGAGACATAACACAAACAATCATTCTGCCCTTACAAGGGCTGGTCAGAACTCCCTGGGTTGCTAAAAGCTGTCTGGATCTCGACCAATCAGATTGGAGACAGGGGAAGAAGGTCAGAGGTGAACAGATGTGAGTTGGTTAGAATAGGGCTGTGTTCAGAGCATTGCAGAAAGAAAATGAATAAAGCTGACGTGATTCCCTGTTCTATCCAACAGATGTCATGTCCCAATCCCAAATTGACCCCTTGACCCTACAGGGCTTCCCAAACCTTTTTGACCCAATTTTGATATCTGAAAATTCTTGCAACCCCAACCATGTGAAAATTATGTAATTAACAGCCAATGTTTACTTTCTTTACTTTTTACTTTTTTTTTATTAGAAACTATGACAGTCAATTGCAAAACATTCTAACAGTATTTCTGGTTGTCTTGAACGCACTGAAGTCAGAGATTTCCGAGTTTGATTTCACTAACCGGAATGTCAACTGAGCTAGGATCACAGTCAAATGGATTGGAAAGTAGGTCCCAAAGTGCTCTTCCAAGCGTTGGATGTGAGCAGTCATCACTCGTGTGGGACACTTCCTGATGCTGTTTTCTGTTACAAACATGCTTTCCTCTGGATCGGTCACTGATCTGGAGAATGTTTTTGTATTTCCCCTGCATGCCCCTGTATTTCCCCTGCATTTCCCCTGCATTTCCCCTGCATTTCCCTGTATTCCCCTGCATTCCCCTGCATTCCCCTGTATTTCCCTGTATTCCCCTGCATTTCCCCTGCATTCCCCCTGCATTTCCCCTGCATTCCCCTGTATTTCCCTGTATTCCCCTGCATTTCCCCTGCATGCCACTGTATTCCCCTGCATTTCCCCTGTATTTCCCCTGTATTCCCCTTGTATTTCCCCTGCATGCTTGCATTCAGTTTGTTCAGTTTCTAAAATGTGTCTGATAAATAGGCAAGGAGACTCGTTTTCTTTTCATTACACAGAAAGTCAACCAAGTTTTTTTTTTAACCTCCATTGTGAACTACAAGAGTTCCTCTCTTAATGAAAAACATCTTTCCACCACTCCCCATCGATAACCACCAAGCTTCGCTGTGAAATACAACATTGTCATGTTCTGATCCCATATCTCCACAAGGTTTTGTGAACAGGCGTGCGCAGTGGATGTGGTTTGATGTAGTCAGAGTTCTCTGCTCAGCTCGTTTGGCGCCAGTTGCTCTCGTTGTGCCATACAATGCTTCCATATGGCAGTTTGAGTCATTAAGAGTTTCCTGTTGATTGCTAGCAATAGCATGAATTCTTCATTAAAACACTGTTATTTGACAAATGTATTGATGTGAGTTTCTGTGCCTCTTCCCTCCCCACACATTGCTTTCACTATATAAATTGCGGCTGGTAATATCAAAGTCTCTGCAATATTGTGTGGTTTCATAGTGTAGCGGGTCCAACCGATTCACCGGTACAGTGTAGCCTCTTTCCATGATCTGGTTGAATATTACCCTTTAGATTTTAATCATTTTCATTTAGATTTTTAAGGTTAACCACATGATTTTGAGATACAAAGACGATATTATAATATACAGTAACATGATTTTAAGATACAAAGACGATATTATAATATACAGTAACATGATTTTGAGATACAAAGACGATATTATAATATACAGTAACATGATTTTAAGATACAAAGACGATATTATAATATACAGTAACATGATTTTGAGATACAAAGACGATATTATAATATACAGTAACATGATTTTGAGATACAAAGACGATATTATAATATACAGTAACATGATTTTGAGATACAAAGACGATATTATAATATACAGTAACATGATTTTGAGATACAAAGACGATATTATAATATACAGAAACATGATTTTAAGATACAAAGACGATATTATAATATACAGTAACATGATTTTGAGATACAAAGACGATATTATAATATACAGTAACATGATTTTGAGATACAAAGACGATATTATAATATACAGTAACATGATTTTGAGATACAAAGACGATATTATAATATACAGTAACATGATTTTGAGATACAAAGACGATATTATAATATACAGTAACATGATTTTGAGATACAAAGACGATATTATAATATACAGTAACATGATTTTGAGATACAAAGACGATATTATAATATACAGTAACATGATTTTGAGATACAAAGACGATATTATAATATACAGTAACATGATTTTGAGATACAAAGACGATATTATAATATACAGTAACATGATTTTGAGATACAAAGACAATATTATAATATACAGTAACATGATTTTGAGATACAAAGACGATATTATAATATACAGTAACATGATTTTGAGATACAAAGACGATATTATAATATACAGTAACATGATTTTGAGATACAAAGACGATATTATAATATACAGTAACATGATTTTGAGATACAAAGACGATATTATAATATACAGTAACATGATTTTGAGATACAAAGACGATATTATAATATACAGTAACATGATTTTGAGATACAAAGACGATATTATAATATACAGTAACATGATTTTGAGATACAAAGACGATATTATAATATACAGTAACATGATTTTGAGATACAAAGACGATATTATAATTTACAGTAACATGATTGAGATACAAAGACGATATTATAATTTACAGTAACATGATTTTGAGATACAAAGACGATATTATAATATACAGTAACATGATTGAGATACAAAGACGATATTATAATTTACAGTAACATGATTGAGATACAAAGACGATATTATAATTTACAGTAACATGATTTTGAGATACAAAGACGATATTATAATATACAGTAAATCATTTGTTTTGTATTTTCTTTTTGTCAGGATTTTTGAAATTCTCCCGTGACACCATTTTCATATTAGGCACATGGGGTTGCGACCCCTAGTTTAGGAACCGCTGCTCTATGCGAATGTGAAGATCTGAGAGGATTTGATTGCCATAATAAATATGGTGAAACTTTCACCTAACCTATCAGAGGGCAAGGTGGAGCGATTACCATATTGACTGCACCGGTCAAATCCTCCCAGTCTGTGCTAGGGTCCAGGGTTCCATTTGGGCCATGTCTGTTCTCAACAATACATTTATATCTGAACACTCTAACGCTGAACCCACCTGAACGCGCCCCCAGGAGACAGTTGAAAGTGTTGGGAGGAGGGAGGGAGTAGACCAATGATGTATTTACATCATTGGAGTAGACAGATGCAGAGAGGTGCTGATCAGAAATGACAGCAGTGCCCCTAATGGTGGAGGAGGGAATAGACAACACATTTTCACTTCACCCAGAGCTCTTTGTATCATAATGACAGGGATTATACCACACTCACACACACTGTAGTGGCTGTCTGTGTGTGTGTGTGTGTGTGTGTGTGTGTGTTCAGTCAGTCTGGTAAATACACTACATGACCAAAAGTATGTGGACACCTGCTTGTCAAACATCTCATTCCAACATCATGGGCATTAATATGGAGTTGGTCCCTCCTTTGCTGCTATAACAGCCTCCACTCTTTTGAGAAGGTTTTCCATTAGATGTTGGAACATTGCTGCAGGGTCTTCCATTCAGTCACAAGAGCATTAGTGAGGTCGGGGCTCTGATGTTGGGTGATGTTGGCTAATTAATATTGCCTGCTAACATGAATTTCTTTTAACTAGGTAAATAAATTGTGTCACTTCTCTTGCATTCTGTGCAACAGAGTCAGGGTATATGCAGCAGTTTGGGCCGCCTGGCTCATGGCGAACTGTGAAGACTATTTCTTCCTAACAAAGACAGTCTACTTCGCCAAACGGGGGATTTTCAAAAGCGCATAATCGTTGCACAAATGTACCTAACCATAAACATCAATGCCTTTCTTAAAATCAATACACAAGTATATATTTTTAAACCTGCATATTTAGTTAAAAGAAATTCATGTTAGCGGGCAATATTAAACTTTGCTCGCTGCAAACTAATTTGCCAGAATTTTACATAATTATTACAAAACATTGAAGGATGTACAATGTAACAGGAATATTTAGACTTATGGATGCCACCCGTTAGATAAAATACAGAACGGTTCCGTATTTCACTGAAAGAATAAACGTTTTATTTTCGAAATTATAGTTTCCGGATTTGACCACATTAATGACCTAAGGCTCGTGTTTCTGTGTGTTATTATGTTATAATTAAGTCTATGATTTGATAGAGCAGTCTGACTGAGCGATGGTAGGCAGCAGCAAGCTCGTAAGCATTCATTCAAACAGCACTTTCGTGCGTTTGCCAGCAGCTCTTCGCAATGCTTCAAACATTGCGCTGTTTATGACTTGAAGTCTATCAGCTCCCGAGATTAGGCTGGTGTAACCGATGTGAAATGGCTAGCTAGTTAGCGGGGTGCGCGCTAATAGAGTTTCAAACGTCACTCGCTCTGAGACCTGGAGTAGTTGTTCCCCTTGCTCTGCAAGGGCCGCGGCTTTTGTGGAGCGATGGGTAATGAATCTTCGAGGATGGCTGTTGTCGATGTGTTCCTGGTTCGAGCCCAGGTAGGGGTGAGGAGAGGGACGGAAGCTATACTGTTACACTGGCAATACTAAAGTGCCTATAAGAACATCCAATAGTCAAAGGTTAATGAAATACAAATGGTATAGAGGTAAATAGTCCATAATAACTACAACCTAAAACTTATTTCCTGGGAATATTGAAGACTCATGTTAAAAGGAACCACCAGCTTTCATATGTTCTCATGTTCTGGGGTGTCCACATACTTTTGCTTAATAGTGAGGAATTACAGCTAATCACAGAGGGAATCACACCTACACCAGGCTGTCAGATAAATGTTGACTTGAGAACAGCGCAGGCAGGTAGAAATACAATATATAGAATGGAGAGGGACGGGCACACACCTGATGGAGGGACTGAGGAAGGTGGGAGTGATCTTTACGTTCCCCTAGCTCCTCTAGGGAGGCTAGGAGGGCAGTGCTAGGGTCTGTGGTGGAGGTGGTAGGTTCTGTGGTGGAGGTAGGTCCTGTAGGCTTTGTGGTGGAACCCCTTCAGGGTTACTGTAGGAGGGTTCGTCTGGACAACCTGCTACGGGGCTGATGGGACATGTAGTCTCTGGAGACACAGAAGGGTGGAGCTCTACCAAACTGCCTAAAGAGAGAATGTGAGAGGGAGAGAATTGAGGATGGGGACAAGACAAAAAGGAGAGAGTGCATCAAACATCAAAGCAACCCTGTTATAAAAGTCAGACAGTGAGAGCCAGTGAAAACTGAGCAGAATCTCTACCTACTGAGTGATTACACACACTCTCGCTATGTACTTTTCTCTTTGTGATTCTGTTCTGTGGAAACCATACAGCCCGTTTGAACAATCCCAAGACCTAACAAGTCAATAAAGCCTTTTTATCACATGGTGGGAAATGAATTTGGTTGGTAGCGACATAACATTCATAGTATAATGCACCATTGAGCACTTAAACCGACATGCACACACACACAACAGTGAGCCTTGTTGTTAGCCAGACTAAAGGCTAAAACAAGGGATGGACAAAGGCTAGCACAATGACACACAGAGCTCACATCACAGGCTAGCACATTTGGCTACAATGACATCACAATGGAAAAACAACACAATAGGCAACACCCAGTGGCAACTGGTAGTTACTCACGTCTTGCCCAGACATTGTGTGTTATGGGACAGGCACCACAGATCCTCAGGCTCCTCTCAATCACTTTACCTCTCCACTGACTCCCTACGTCTTCCCTTCTTCTCCCTGACTTCTATTAAAATCTCTCCCTATCGATCTACCTCCTCTTCTCCTTATGTCCTGCTCCTTGCTGTACCACTCTCCTTTACCTCTCCATCTCTCTGACTGTAGCTGATGTGATTGCTCTGACATCACTGTGTGACCCGGGCTGTATGCCACAAATCTGATCTGCTGACCGATTAACAGGGTTAGTGTACAGTGGCTTGCGAAAGTATTCACCCCCCTTGGCATTTCTCCTATTTTGTTGCCATGCAACCTGGAATTACAATTTTTTTTTTGGGGGGGGGGGGGGGGGGGGGGGGGTTGTATCATTTGATTTACACAACATGCCTACCACTTTGAAGATGCAAAATATTTTTTATTGTGAAACAAACAAGAAATAAGACAAAAAACAGAAAACTTGAGCGTGCATAACTATTTAACCCCCCCAAAGTCAAAACTAAGTTTGATGGTTCCGCTGGTGTACAGCAATCTTTAAGTCATACCACAGATTCTCAAATTGGATTGAGGTTTGGGCTTTGACTAGGCCATTCCAACACATTTAAATGTTTTCCCTTAAACCACTTGAGTGTTGCTTTAGCAGTATGCTTAGGGTCGTCCTGCTGGAAGGTGAACCTCCGTCCCAGTCTCAAATCTCTGGAAGACAAACAGGTGTACCTCAAGAATTCCCCTGTATTTAGCGCCATCCATCATTCCTTCAATTCTGTCTAGTGTCTCAGTCCCTGAAAAACATCCCACATTTTTTCTGGCCACTCTTCTGTAAAGCCCAGCTCTGTGGAGTGTACGGCTTAAAGTGGTCCTATGGACAGATACTCCAATCTCCGCTGTGGAGCTTTGCAGCTCCTTCAGGGTTATCTTTGGTCTCTTTGTTGCCTCTCTGATTAATGCCCTCCTTGCCTGGTCTGTGAGTTTTGGTGGGAGGCCTTCTCTTGGCAGGTTTGTTGTGGTGCCATACTCTTTCCATTTTTTAATAATGGAATTAATGGTGCTCCGTTTGAAACACGTTATGTTTTTAATTTCACTTCGCCAATTTGGACTATTTTGTGTATGTCCATTACATGAAATCCCCCAAAAAATACATTTAAATTACACGTTGAAATTAAACAAAATTGGAAAAACGCCAGGGGGATGAATACTTTTGCAAGGCCCTGTAAGTGCACACATACAAAGACACATACGCACACACAGACATACACAGACACACACGCACACTCGTAAGCCCAGACGATTGAGTAACCCAGACCTTCAACCATGGCCACAAACACACAGTTTACTCAATAGAATTGACTAGTCTCCGCCTCCTCCTGATCAATGGTACCCAATAAAACTGATCCAAGGTGATAGATTTCCTGTGTGTGTGTGTGTGTGTGTGTGCGTTACCTGTGTCTGAGAAGGAGGAGTCATCATCATCATCGCCCTTCAACTTTCTATCACCATCTTCCTCCTCCTCTTCATCCCTATTAGCATTTAAAGAGTCTTGTTCGATGGAGTCACATCCAACCCTCTGACCATCATCGAGTTGAGTTTGTGTCAAGTTCTGGTTTTGGTGGGCGGAGACCTGAATTGGTTCCGAGGGGTCCGATTGGTTGTAGTGGAGGTCCACTACGCCCTCCTGACCCTCTGACACCACTGGTCCCGCCCTCTCGCACTGACCTGGAAGCAGAAAAAGAGACAGGTTCTGTTGTTGTCATAACACACAGAAGGAGATTCCAATCGACTCTGGAGGCACTCATGTAGATCTAATACAGGGTCTTCCACCTTTTCTTGCCCAGGGACCCCCGTCCAGGCAAATTAGCAACCCAGAAACCCCCTCCCAGGCAAATCAGAGACCCAGGGACCCCCGCCCAGGCAAATTAGCAACCCAGAAACCCCCTCCCAGGCAAATCAGAGACCCAGGGACCCCCGCCCAGGCAAATTAGCAACCCAGAAACCCCCTCCAAACACATTTTCCAAAAGCAGCTGTTTAGCTGGTTAAACAAAAGGTCATCCACGTGTCAGCAAAAATGCATGTCCAGGTCAAGAAGGCTTTCCAACACTTTCTGCGACTGGTATTCACCGGGTGCCTTTTCAAAGACTATGTCAGATACTCCAGTCAGTGTAATTAGCTACAATGAATGTAATTAGCTACAATGAATGTAATTAGCTACAATGAATGTAATTAGCTCCAATGAATGTAATTAGCTCCAATGAAGTAATTAGCTACAATGAATGTAATTAGTTACAATGAATGTAATTAGCTCCATTCAGTGTCATTATCTCAATATTAGGAGTTGAGATACAGTGCCTATAAAAACAAAATCTACACCTCCATTGATTTCTTAATTTTATTGTGTTACAAAAAGTGGGATTCAAAGGAATTTCATGTATTTTTTGTCAACAATCTACACAAAATACTCTTGTCAAAAAAAAAAACTTAAATTAAGATTCATTAAAAAGAAAACACCAATAATAATTATTCACCCCCAGAGTCAATTCATGTTAGAAACGCCTTATTGAGAGCCTCCTTGGGTAAGACTCTAAGAGCTTTGGGTAAGACTAAGAGCTTTGGGTAAGACTCTAAGAGCTTTGGGTAAGACTAAGAGCTTTGGGTAAGACTCTAAGAGCTTTGGGTAAGACTCTAAGAGCTTTGGGTAAGACTCTAAGAGCTTTGGGTAAGACTCTAAGAGCTTTGGGTAGGACTCTAAGAGCTTTGGGTAAGACTCTAAGAGCTTTGGGTAAGACTCTAAGAGCTTTGGGTAAGACTCTAAGAGCTTTGGGTAAGACTCTAAGAGCTTTGGGTAAGACTAAGAGCTTTGGGTAAGACTAAGAGCATATATATATATATATATATATATATATATATATATATATATATATATATATATACAGTTGAAGTCATAAGTTTACATACACAGTCATTAAAACAAATTTCTCAACCACTCCACAAATGTCTTGATAACACAGTTTTGTGTTGTGTTGGCCCCAAATATAAGGTTTACTTTGCTGTGTTTTTTGTAGCATTAGTTTAAGTGCCTTCTGTATATTTGTATTCTTCTTTTCACTCATTTTGTCCATTTTAAAGTCACTACTGGCCTGATCCCTGACCAGTTCCATTCCTATTCTGCAGCTCAGTTCAGAAGGATGACTGCATCTTTGACATCATCCACAGAATAATTACTAACTTGTTTTTATTTTCTATAACTAGGTAAGTCAGTTAAGAACAAATTCTTATTTACAATGGCGGCCTAGGAACAGTGGGTTAACTGCCTTGTTCAGGGGCAGAACGACAGATTTTTACCTTGTCAGCTCGGGGATTTGATCTAGCAACCTTTCGGTTACTGGCCCAACGCTCTAACCACCTGCCACCCCTGTCTGATTTGCTTTTGTTACCCATCTACCAATCACTGCCCTTCTTTATGAGGCTTTCGTAAAGCTCCCTGGTCTTTGTAGCTGAATTTGTGCTTTAAATTCAATACATGACTGAGGGATCTTACAGATGTATGTATGGGGGACAGAGGAAGGGGAAGTCATTCAAAAATCATGTTAACCTCTATGTGATTTATTAAGCCACATTTTACTTCTCAACTAATGTAGGCTTGTCTAAACAAAGGAGGTGAAAACTAACAACTATATTTTAGTTATTCATTTGTAAAAAGTTGTAGCATTTTCTTTTCACTTGGATATTATGGCGATCAATGACAAAAAGAGTACAATTCAATCTATTTCAATCCCACTTGGTAAAGCAACACATTCTGAATGAAATGGACCTTCTATATGTAATCCCAAAATGTTTATTCTGTTGTTGCTAGTGATATTTGCACACTTTCTCAAATGCATTTTACACCGGTGGAAACTCCCTCCAGCCAATGTTCACACTAACTCAATGTTCACACTAACCCAATGCTCACACTAACCCAATGTTCACACTAACCCAATGCTCACACTAACCCAATGCTCACACTAACCCAATGTTCACACTAACCCAATGTTCACCCAATGTTCACACTAACCCAATGTTCACACTAACCCAATGTTCACACTAACCCAATGTTCACACTAACCCAATGCTCACACTAACCCAATGCTCACACTAACCCAATGCTTTTAAATCAATGACCAGGAGAAAAGGGTGAAGAATCGGGACATAAGACAACATTTCAGCTCTCTCTCTCTCTCTGCCTCTCCTCTCCTAGATCTTATGCAGAGCTCCTCTCTCTCCCTCTCCTCTCCTAGACCTTATCCAGAGAGCTCCTCTCTCCTTCTGCCTCTCCTCTCCTCTCCTAGACCTTATGCAGAGAGCTCCTCTCTCTCTGCCTCTCCTCTCCTGGACCTTATCCAGAGAGCTCCCCTCTCTCTGCCTCTCCTCTCCTAGACCTTATCCAGAGAGCTCCTATCTCCTTCTGCCTCTCCTCTCCAAGACCTTATCCAGAGAGCTCCTCTCCTCTCCTAGACCTTATCCAGAGAGCTCCTCTCTCTCCCTCTCCTCTCCTAGACCTTATGCAGAGAGCTCCTCTCTCCTTCTGCCTCTCCTCTCCTAGACATTATTCAGAGAGCTCCTCTCTCTCCCTCTCCTCTCCTAGACCTTATCCAGAGAGCTCCTCTCTCTCCCCCTGCCTCCCGCACTCACCCATGGGCTCGGCAGGTGGCCTAGTGGTTAGATCGTTGGGCCAGTAACCGAAAGGTTGCTGGATTTAATCCCCGAGCTGACAAGGTAAAAAATCTGTTGTTCAGCCCCTGAGCAAGGCAGTTAACCCACTGTTCCCTATGTGCCGATGACATGGATGTCAATTAAGGGAGCCCCTCCGCACCTCTCTGATTCAGAGGTGTTGGGTTAAATGCGGAAGACTCATTTCAATTGAAGGCATTCAGTTGTACAACTGACTAGGTTCCCCCCTTCCTCTCCCTGTCACCTTCTCATCCTTACCCTCATCCATGGGGCTCCTCCTCCGTGACCTCTCAGCATGAAGGTCGGCCACTCCCCTTGCCACGCCTACAATAAACAGCCCTCCTACTGACTAGAGAGAGAGAGAGAGAGTTTATTTCCCTTTTGTTTGTCTATTCCACTTGCTTTGGCAATGTAAACATGTGTTTCCAATTCCCTTTGAGAGAGGGGGGAAGAGAGAAAGAACGAGGGATTAGTGAGAGAAAGAATAGAGGCTTTCACTGTTCCACTGCCTTGCCTGTCCTGAGATACTGGGCTGTTTATAAGCCTTCCTCTAATCAGTTCAATTCTGTTTAAAGTTTCACCACATTACAGCAGTAAAACAAGCTAAAATCCTAAAATCTGATCTTTTGACCCCTAAAACAAGAGAAAAGACTTCCTCCTAATGTACTACATGTTTTTATAGGAAGTATAAAAGTATCAAATGTAATCTCCTTCGTAGAAAGCTCCATTAAAACTCAGGGAGACATAACACAAACAATCATTCTGCCCTTACAAGGGCTGGTCAGAACTCCCTGGGTTGCTAAAAGCTGTCTGGATCTCGACCAATCAGATTGGAGACAGGGGAAGAAGGTCAGAGGTGAACAGATGTGAGTTGGTTAGAATAGGGGTGTGTTCAGAGCATTGCAGAAAGAAAATGAATAAAGCTGACATGATTCCCTGTTCTATCCAACAGATAGTCATGTCCCAATCCCAAATGGACCCCTACGCACATATGACAATCTGAGAGGATTCGATTGGCATAATCAATATGGTGTAACTTTCACTTAGCCTATCAGAAGGCAAGGCGTTATTACCAGTGTAAGTAAGGGAATAGAAAAGAGAAAACATGTCTAACGCAATTCCTGAGTAAACAAACACATTCTTCCAGATCTCAAAACACTGAATTAGAGGTCGACAGATTAGGATTTTTCAGCGGTGATACCGATTAATCTGACATTTTTATTTATTTATGTTTATATATAAAATAATGACAATTACAACAATACTGAATGAACAACGAACACTTTTATTTTAACTTAATATAATACATAAATTAAATCAATTTAGTCTGAAATAATGAAACATGTTCTGTTTGATTTAAATAATTAAAAAACAAAGTGTTAGAGAAGTTAAAGTGCAATATGTGCCATGTAAAAAAGCTAACATTTGAATTCCTAGCTCAGAACATGAGAACATATGAAAGCTGGTGGTTCCTTTTAACACAAGTCTTCAATATTCCCAGGTAAGAAGTTTTAGGTTGAGGTTATTATAGGAATTATAGGACTGTTTTCTCTATACCTTTTGTATTTCATAGACCTTTAACTATTGGATGTTCTTATAGACACTATAGTATTGCCCGCCTCATCTCGGGAGTTGATAGGCTTGAAGTCATAAACAGCGCTGTGCTTGCGAAGAGCTGCTGGCAAAACGCACGAAAGTGCTGTTTGAATGAATGCTTACGAGCCTGCTGCTGCCTACCATCGCTCAGTCAGACTGCTCTATCAAATCATAGACTTAATTATAACATAACAACACACAGAAACACGAGCCTTTGGTCATTAATATGGTCGAATCCGGAAACTATCATTTCGAAAACAAAACGTTTATTCTTTCAGTGAAATATGGAACCGTTATATATTTTATCGAACAGATGGCATCCATAAGTCTAAATATTTCTGTTATATTGCACAACCTTCAATGTTATGTCAAATTAATTACTGTCTTTGTTAGGAAGAAATGGTCTTCACACAGTTCGCAACGAGCCAGGCGGCCCAAACTGTTGCATATACCCTGACTCCTTGCAACCACAAAGTCCTTTTGATGCTGCACTTGCATAGCAGGTGGTCAGCCTGCCACGCAGTCTCCTCGTAGATTACAATGTAATCGGCGTCCAAAAAGGTCATGCCAATTAATCGGTCAACCTCTACTTAGAATACACTTCAGCATTAAAACGGCAGTTCGGAATAGTTTGTGCATATATTATGTCAACATTTTGTGCCGTTTTGTTCATTTTGGACTTTGGCTGTTCGGGCACACAACCTTTTTATCGAGGTAAATTGAAGTCGGTAGCCGAAGTCTACGCCCCTCGTAAATGCCTGTTGTCATTCCCCAAGAGACGACTCATCCTCATGCAAATTTTCTGATGTGAGAAATGTCAAAATGTATGTTTTGTAACGACCCAGGGAAATCGACCCTGCCGCACGAGCATGCTTTTGCGGCACAGTCGATAGCGCGCCGGACCTCGGGCTCGAGACCTGCCCCTCGCTGTTTCATTACATTGGTGTCAGAAGTGGGATCGGACCTTGCATCCACGACAGTGCGTGTGCTTGGCCGGTGAGCGCATTCCTGTAAGACGTAGAGTCGCAAGCTAGCGCGAGGACGCGCTCTTTGAAAGGAGGGAGTAGTGTAACGACCCTGGGTTTATAAACGCGGAAATCGGCCCTGCTAATTTCCTACAATTCGAAACAGTTTGCCTTCAGGTGGAGAGAAAGGTTAGCATGTTTTTATATGATATCTGAGTGAGACTAATAAAATAATGCGCCCCCCCCGGCCGGTAATTCAACCATGATAAGTTTAGATTACTAAATTAGTTTAACTGCCAACTATCTACGAAAATGTAGCTGACATGGGCTAATTGACTGACAGAGAAACTGCTGAGGCACAACTACATTTCTATATTGCACCTTGTGTATTCTACTATTCTAACTCGCAACAGTAAATTGAGACCCAATTTAGCGCCGAAAAAATTTATCTGAGGGCATTCAAAAGGGTTAGGCCCGAATTGCCCATCCATGTTCTAGAGGGTTAGGCCCGAAGAAATAGACTTCATAGAATGGACATATCCCAGGAGTATTGTATGGAACATGCAGAATAACCTGAAGAGCAAGGCAGGTGGCTTTATGCAACGCCTACCTCTGAATTAATGGTGTTATTCACAATGCATCTCTAAGGGGAGTGTGTGTGTCTCAGCAGGGCATGTTGGCGCCAGCTGAACTTGACCACTGTTAATGTTAACCCTCCTTGCTATCTCTCGTCCTCCCTATCCATCTACCCTTCTCTGTTACTCTTGGCTCTCGGTCTACCGCTTATTCTCTCCCTCTATCACCACATCATCCTTCGTCTCTGTTCTCTTGCAGGGGGCCCATAAATAATGAAGTACACACACACACAGTTACACACAGGTGGAAAGTAGGTCAGCCCATCTCACGTGAGAGAAGGGTTAAAAACAATGTTTGGAACACACACACACACACACACACACAATCGATCCAAAGCCAACTCAACTGACAAAAACACCCAAGTGGGAACATGCACAGGCTAGAACTTGCAATTAATTCACACACACAGGGAGTATAATCAATATTAACTAGCCTAACCGGAGTGGATTCTATGACTCATCAACCTGAAGATACAAGGCATTACACAACACACAGAAGCTACATAGAGGACTGTTCAGGTGACTCATCTGAATGTAATAAGATGCACTTCCATGTTCCCTCTACACAGATGCTGTATGTGTATCTGGGGGTCTACGTGGTGAACATCAGACAGTTATGTATTCCTCTCACAAAATGAACATACTCTGGTCCTCACCCAGAGGACAGTAACAAGGGTCTTCTCTCTGACACATTCAAATCACTTAGCTAATGTTATGTACTAAACTGCCAGTTGTGGATGGTGACCGACAAAATAATATCATGATGCATCATGTTTCTTGTAGTCAGAACGGTCATCAGACTGGCGCACAATGTTCTGGAGTAGACAACCTAACAGTCAGTCATAAGACTTGCTACAATACACAACTATTGGAAAAAACCTGCTTCACGGCAAGGGCTACAATGCGGACATTTTTTTCTCCGTGCAGACAATTGTCCTGACAATGCTAGCAAATAATAGGTAATGTCGTGATTAGTTATCTTCACTGGCTTGTCAACGGGTTTACTTGGCTAGCTAGCATAACAAGCTAACCTTAGTTAGCCTACCTATAGCGGTCTGCGTTGCTTGAAGCTAACGCTACTGTACCTACTACTATACACATTGCTAGCTATTAAGGTCCCGTGTTATTGCAAAATTCAATATGAATTAATATATAGAATACATGAGTACGTATATGTTTAACACACGGTTGGATCATGTTAGCTGTGACCTAGCTAACTTGGCTACATAAACATGTCTGGCTGTCAAGCTAGCGCTTGTCAGGTTTTTTACGGTGCTTTTTGATACAAATCGTTGTCTCCTAAAACACGGCCGTAGCTAGCTACTTACAATTGAATGGGTCTTGTATCCAGTATGCAGGGTGCTGAACCAAACATTGACACTGATATTTGTTTTCCGGTATCTTCCTTACACCTATCCGGAAGATTCACAATCTGACGCTTTCCCATCGGTGGACAGCTTTTGCAGTGGTTTGGCGCCATCAGGCGGTCATATAGCGTAGCTACAAATACGACGAGGTCAAGCGTCAGATGTAAGTGCAGGTCAAATTTAATTCCCTAATTTTTTAGATGGTTAGGTTTTTCTAGAGGGAAACATATGCTTTATTGCGGGGATAAACAGTTTGTCAAAAATAGTGGCAATACTAGTTGAATACTAAGTTTCTAAACAGCATTGTCGACCAACAATGCACACAGACTCCCACAGTCATGATTTGCAACACACCAATTATGCATAAATTTTAAATAAATTACCTTTGAAACAGTCCACCAGTATTAATCAAAACATTTATTTTGATAATTACATTTCCTCCAATGGATATAGCATGAAAGATGCAATATGCTTTTTGATGTACTCTAATCACAAAATCATTTATCCAGGTGGAATGCTAAGGCATATGATGACAATCAGCGAATACAGAATGGCAGACTGACTGACCATGATCAGACATTTTAGTACTTACCATTTAGAATTAGTCCTAATAGCCCAAAACTGTACATATAACTGAATGAACTGTCAATACATGTAGACATGGTATGCATGTACACTAAAAAGTTACCTATACACAAAACAATTCAAGCGGTAGAAACCAATCACATATGATTGCCTGGAAACCTGACGTTGAATTGCATGTCGGGCAGAAACGAGCGTTTGAATCAGGAACGTTTCCTCTCACGACCTCTACAAGCCAGAATGTTGAATAAAATGTTATTTGAATGTACTTTTCTGGTTGTCCATGTGGTTGGTCCTTTTGCAGGTAGGAATGTAAGACAGTATGTCCACAGGAAAGTATAATTCCATCAACTTTTCAAAGTTCTGCTATTGCTTTCAGATTTAGATCATCTGAAGCATGCATACTTGCCAAGCTCATGCACGGCTTCACATGGTTCTGCGCATGCTTCAGGTGATAGAAATCTGAACGCTCTACCAGTGCTTTGAAAAGTTGATGTAATTTCACTTTCCTGTGGATATATTGTCTCACATTCCCACCTCCAAAAGGACTGACCAGTAAAGTACTTAAAAATATTTTATTCAACATTCTGACTTATAGATGTCATGCGAGGAAACTTTCGTGATTCAAAACGCTCATTTCTGCCCGATGAAGTATTCAATGCAATTCAACATCAGGTTTTCAGGAAACGCATACTAGTATGACCCAGTTAGTTTCATGTGCTGTGTTAGCAAAAAGCCTATAGTATTAAAAACCCATGAATAACAGTGACAAAATGTGATTGAATGGTTTAAATACATATTGACTCATTATAACCTTGCTTTGCCAATAAAGTAACCATTCTGCTGCTACCCGTAACCAACCGCAGAGAAAACGTCCTGTGAGGGTAGGAGCGGCAGCCTTTCACCAGTACACTCTTCGGCTCGACAGCACTTCGCATAGAGCTCAGGACAAACACCGTAGCCCCTTTTAAGAAGATAAAATACCAAACTCATCAGCTCAGGACCACCCTAAACTATGACGTTGGGAGTGGTTCAACAGTCCAACAACTTGGGGGTTTAGGGTTATCTAGAATTGTAGCCTCGGACAGCCTGGCTGCACTACCCCTCCAATCCTAGTGGTGGCGCTGTGTGTCTATATCCATCCCTCCTTCTGGGTGTTCTCCAGTACCTCCTCATACAGCCAGCTCTGGGTGAACTCCTGGGACTTATCCACCAGTTCAAACAGCTGCTTGTACTCCTCTGGGTAGACATGGCCCGTCAGTACATCCTCCTGCATCCCCATCTCCTTCAGCAGCTTAGGACCACTGTCTGGACTCCACATACTGGGAGAGAGAATGAGGGTGAGAGGCAGAGATGGAGAAAGAGAGCAAACTAAATTATCAATGTGGCCAACAAGGATCATATTTAAATTTGTACAGCACTCACTTGAAACGGTCTGTGCAAGATTGTGTGCGCGCGCGCGAGTTCCACTCACTTGAGCCGGTCTACTAGCCGGGCCTTCCTCTTGGCCAAACATTGTTTGACCATCATAACCAGGGTGGCTGCATTGGAGGGGGTCAGCGAGGCGGAGAACAGGTCCTTGCGAGGTGTCATTCGCACCAGACACAGGTTGTCATTAGGAAGCTGGAGGACGGAGGAAGAAAACGACAGGCTTCAGACCTTGTCTGTTTTTTAATGGTTGTAGCTACGCCGGTACAGTGCGCTTTATAGAAGAGACAAACTCAATAGCAACGATCATAAAATGTAAAAACACACAGAAGAGCAGAATTAGCAGTTATCCAATATTTGTAACAAGTCTCCAATATGTAGTACATGACATTGTCTTTCACTGTATATTCAAACACAGGAGGATCTGACGAAGTGAATGTTCCATTATGATGCTGGTAGAACAGTGCATCCTTACTCTGCTCTTTGGAATGGCCAGCTTGTACTTAGAAGAAGTCACAAACGATGCCCACGGCTCCTGAAAGAGAACACACAGAGAAGAGCATCTGTTAGAAGAGACACTGTCAAAGCTCTGACATCTGCTCTCACCACTTTTCATTTTCCATTCCTCCAGTTCTACCTTAACTCACACACCCCCTAATCTTCCCACCAGGTATATCAACTTCTCTCCCCCTCCTGCTTATTTCCAGTCCTCCAGTTATAGCCCTTCCCTCTCACCTTGTGTAGCAGTTCGATGTGGCATGCCATCTGCCATAAAGCGCCAAACGCTCTGTAGTTCAACATGTCCCCTGGCTTAGCCATTAGTTTCTATGGGAGAAAAAGAACAAAACCATCCACACCATTGTTAAAACACCACTGCATTTGCGCTCATTGAGTCTCTGTGTGCGTGTGTGCACTCACCAGGTATTCCTTCTCGCTGATGAACATGTTGAGCTCTACTCGTCCGTAACGGTAGATAGAGAGCCGATCAAACAGAACATACAGCAGCTTCCACAGCTGACTCCTCTCAATGCGCTGGGGTAATATACCAACCACCTTCACTGGAACCTCTACACACACACACACAGTTAACAAACACAGAAAAACAGGACAGTTTGTTATATCTATTGTAGTCAGCACCTTTTCACCAGGGTCAAATTCCTGGTATAGATGAGGGATGCAACGGTACAGTATGTTATGGAACCGTTCAGTACGCCCCCTACAGTTCAATACGCACACGTGCACCGCGGAATTATGGTATGCCTGTCCTTTTCCAAAACTTGATAATTGCGCTGCAGACTACACACACATTGTACATTCAGATCCACACGTGCCGCTTGGGGCCGTTAGGGAGCTCCTGAGGGCTGACAAACTTTACTCCACAACAATGTCTCAATGTCTCAATCGCAGTAACCGCAACCCCCTTAAACAAACAATGACGATTTGCAATGACGCCTCAGTAGGAAATATCCCTAAAGGGTCCCCACGAGGAGGGGAAACTAATAACAAGTATTCTCTCAGCTCCAACGTGACAATGGCGAGCGCTAGCAAGACCGAGAGAAGCACATTTTAAGAGGCACCGCCGTCTTTCAAATCCGCTGTGTGGGAACATTTTGGATTCAGCGTTCAATACTGTAATGAAACAGCAGGGAGCAGGTCTCGAACCCTCGACCTTCTAGCCCAATGTCCAGCGCACCATCGTCTGTGCCGCAAAAATACGCTCCAACGGCAGAGTCGATTTCCGCGCTTATAAACCGAGGGACGTTACAATACGATGACGAGGGTAAGAAGGCCGTAAAACAAAGTACAGTCTGCACACACAATTGACAGACACCCAATCTAGCTCTCTCCACTGATAGTTGGACATCCAGAGCAACGCAAAGCTACCTCTCTCTGACGGTTCACTGTGTACTGGAAGCTACCTCTGACGGTTCACTGTGTACTGGAAGCTACCTCTCTCTGACGGTTCACTGTGTACTGGAAGTGACCCCTCTCTGACGGTTCACTGTGTACTGGAAGCTACCTCTCTCTGACGGTTCACTGTGTACTGGAAGTGACCCCTCTCTGACGGTTCACTGTGTACTGGAAGTGACCCCTCTCTGACGGTTCACTGTGTACTGGAAGCTACCCCTCTCTGATGGTTCACTGTGTACTGGAAGCTACCCCTCTCTCTGACGGTTCACTGTGTACTGGAAGCTACCCCCCTCTCTGACGGTTCACTGTGTACTGGAAGCTACCCCCCTCTCTGACGGCTCACTGTGTACTGGAAGCTACCCCCCTCTCTGACGGTTCACTGTGTACTGGAAGCTACCCCCCTCTCTGACGGTTCACTGTGTACTGGAAGCTACCCCCCTCTCTGACGGCTCACTGTGTACTGGAAGCTACCCCCCTCTCTGACGGTTCACTGTGTACTGGAAGCTACCCCCCTCTCTGACGGTTCACTGTGTACTGGAAGCTACCCCCCTCTCTGACGGTTCACTGTGTACTGGAAGCTACCCCCCTCTCTGACGGTTCACTGTGTACTGGAAGCTACCCCCCTCTCTGACGGTTCACTGTGTACTGGAAGTGACCCCTCTCTGACGGTTCACTGTGTACTGGAAGCTACCCCCCTCTCTGACGGTTCACTGTGTACTGGAAGCTACCCCCCTCTCTGACGGTTCACTGTGTACTGGAAGCTACCCCCCTCTCTGACGGTTCACTGTGTACTGGAAGCTACCCCCCTCTCTGACGGTTCACTGTGTACTGGAAGCTACCCCTCTCTCTGACGGTTCACTGTGTACTGGAAGCTACCCCCCTCTCTGACGGTTCACTGTGTACTGGAAGCTACCCCCCTCTGACGGTTCACTGTGTACTGGAAGCTACCTCTCTCTGACGGTTCACTGTGTACTGGAAGCTACCCCTCTGACGGTTCACTGTGTACTGGAAGCTACCCCTCTGACGGTTCACTGTGTACTGGAAGCTACCTCTCTCTGACGGTTCACTGTGTACTGGAAGCTACCTCTCTCTGACGGTTCACTGTGTACTGGAAGCTACCCCTCTGACGGTTCACTGTGTACTGGAAGCTACCTCTCTCTGACGGTTCACTGTGTACTGGAAGCTACCTTTCTCTGACGGTTCACTGTGTACTGGAAGCTACCTCTCTCTGACGGTTCACTGTGTACTGGAAGCTACCTCTCTCTGACGGTTCACTGTGTACTGGAAGCTACCTCTCTCTGACGGTTCACTGTGTACTGGAAGCTACCTCTCTCTGACGGTTCACTGTGTACTGGAAGCTACCTTTCTCTGACGGTTCACTGTGTACTGGAAGCTACCTCTCTCTGACGGTTCACTGTGTACTGGAAGCTACCTCTCTCTGACGGTTCACTGTGTACTGGAAGCTACCTCCCTCTGACGGTTCACTGTGTACTGGAAGCTACCTCTCTCTGACGGTTCACTGTGTACTGGAAGCTACCTCTCTCTGACGGTTCACTGTGTACTGGAAGCTACCTCTCTCTGACGGTTCACTGTGTACTGGAAGCTACCTTTCTCTGACGGTTCACTGTGTACTGGAAGCTACCTCTCTCTGACGGTTCACTGTGTACTGGAAGCTACCTCTCTCTGACGGTTCACTGTGTACTGGAAGCTACCTCCCTCTGACGGTTCACTGTGTACTGGAAGCTACCTCTCTCTGACGGTTCACTGTGTACTGGAAGCTACCTCCCTCTGACGGTTCACTGTGTACTGGAAGCTACCTCTCTCTGACGGTTCACTGTGTACTGGATTGGGAGATGAAGAGCTACAGGTTGTCAAAGCTAAGAAGCACCTTTAATTTGAACGTTTTTCTCCCCTTGATTTCATACAGTAGAGACAGAAACCAGGCCTAGTCAGTCATGCTGCCATTTTTCTGAATGAAATGTTTGATTTGTTTTTAGGAAAAATAAATAGTTAATTGTTTAAAGGGTGATGTGTTTGAATTTGTTTCTTAAATATAAAGATATCGAAACCGTACCGTTGCCCACAAAGCGTGATACATACCAAACCGTGGGCCCACTGTACCGTTGCCCACAAAGCGTGATACATACCAAACCGTGGGCCCACTGTACCGTTGCCCACAAAGCGTGATACATACCGAACCGTGGGCCCACTGTACCGTTGCCCACAAAGCGTGATACATACCGAACCGTGGGCCCACTGTACCGTTGCCCACAAAGCGTGATACATACCAAACCGTGGGCCCACTGTACCGTTGCCCACAAAGCGTGATACATACCGAACCGTGGGCCCACTGTACCGTTGCCCACAAAGCGTGATACATACCGAACCGTGGGCCCACTGTACCGTTGCCCACAAAGCGTGATACATACCGAACCGTGGGCCCACTGTACCGTTGCCCACAAAGCGTGATACATACCGAACCGTGGGCCCACTGTACCGTTGCCCACAAAGCGTGATACATACCGAACCGTGGGCCCACTGTACCGTTGCCCACAAAGCGTGATACATACCGAACCGTGGGCCCACTGTACCGTTGCCCACAAAGCGTGATACATACCGAACCGTGGGCCCACTGTACCGTTGCCCACAAAGCGTGATACATACCGAACCGTGGGCCCACTGTACCGTTGCCCACAAAGCGTGATACATACCGAACCGTGGGCCCACTGTACCGTTGCCCACAAAGCGTGATACATACCGAACCGTGGGCCCACTGTACCGTTGCCCACAAAGCGTGATACATACCGAACCGTGGGCCCACTGTACCGTTGCCCACAAAGCGTGATACATACCGAACCGTGGGCCCACTGTACCATTGCCCACAAAGCGTGATACATACCGAACCGTGGGCCCACTATACCGTTGTATCCCTAGTATAGATGTACTTGGTGAATAAAGGGGAGTCTGATAATGTGTCTTTGTATGTCTTTTTCCTGTGTGTGTCTCACCATCGGTCCAGTTTGCCTCTGATATGCCCAGGTCAGTGAACAGTTTGTCAGTGTACATGGCCGGAGGTCTCATGCTGCCTCTGCCCATAGGGTCCAGCTTGAAGAAATCACAGTGGACCACCTCCAGCTGACCATCCAGAAGACACTCCAAAGCCTACACACACACGCCAGAATGTTGGTACAATGAAGATGTGTAGACATGTAACTCTCCTACTGAAAACGACCCTGGCCAGAGGCTGGGTAGACTCACCTGCAGGTCAGGTAGGAAGGACTTCTCTCCCTCCAGCGTCACCACTCTCTGAGCTCCAGAATTCAGCAGAGTCCTAGTCAACACCCCTGGGCCTGAGACACACACACATTCTAATGAACACTCCCATTGTTACTGACCACACACACAAACCTCTCCCATTGTTACTGACCACACACACAAACCTCTCCCATTGTTACAAACCACACTACCATTCCAGTGTTTTACTTGCTATATTGTATTTACTTTGCCACCATGGCCTTTTTTTTGCCTTTACCTCCCTTATCTCACCTCATTTGCTCACATCGTATATAGACTTGTTTCTACTGTATTATTGACTGTATGTTTGTTTTACACTATGTGTAACTCTGTTGTTGTATGTGTTGAACTGCTTTGCTTTATCTTGGCCAGGTCGCAATTGTAAATGAGAACTGGTTCTCAACTTGCCTACCTGGTTAAATAAAGGTGTTCTCAACTGGCCTACCTGGTTAAATAAAGGTGTTCTCAACTAGCCTACCTGGTTAAATAAAGGTGTTCTCAACTGGCCTACCTGGTTAAATAAAGGTGTTCTCAACTTGCCTACCTGGTTAAATAAAGGTGTTCTCAACTTGCCTACCTGGTTAAATAAAGGTGTTCTCAACTTGCCTACCTGGTTAAATAAAGGTGAAATAAATCAAATTTTAAAAAGTCTGCTGCTGCTCTGTGTTATTATCTATGAATATAGTCACTTTAATAACTCTACCTACATGTACATATTACCGCGACTAACCGGTACCCCACCCCTGTATGTAGCCTCAATATTATTATTTTACTGCTGCTCTTTAATTTTGTTACTTTTAGGTATTTTTCTTAAAACTGCATTGTCGGTTAAGGGCTTATAAGTAAGCGTTTCACTGTAAGGTTGTATTCGGCGAGGTGACAACTAAAATTAGATTTTAAGTCCCAAATGACATAGAGCACAGACGCAGCACGTACCTGGATTACATTCAAATATAACAGCTTTGCTTTCCTCCAGGTCAGGTCCTAGGTGGTGAGTGACCAGTTTGGCCAGGGCAGGGTCTATGATGAACCTTTTGATGGTTCTACAGAGCTGAGCCCTCTGAGTGTTCTCCTCTACCTCCCCTAGGTCCAGGAAGTCATACCTGCCCAGCGGGCGACTCTGTTCCTAAACACACACGAGACAGACACGTTAACAAACATTCTCCTTTCATCTTCCCTACTTCAATGAACACTCCCCTCTTCCTTCATCGCTCCATCCTGCCTCAACCCAGGACTGGCCACCACTGGCGTAATGCAGTTTCTCTGGAAGGTTGCAGTTTGCCCCCACCCCCCAGAAAGGGAACGTCAGCCACTCACAACGTATTAACTATACTGCTGACTGTCCGTGGTGCCCAAATTGTGACATGTCTATGCGGCTGCATGTCTATTGAATTAATGATAGGCTTTCTGTGGTGCCAGGGTATGTCTAGCCTTGCTTTAGCTAACAGATAAATGTATCTTGGTAGGCCTATTTGGTTGCCATGTTCTCAAGTTAAGCGCAACATTTCACAAATCTATACATAGGTGTCGCAATGCTGTCATTTTTTGACTGCTGGTAATAATGTATTTCCTTGTGCAGTAATTAAAAAGTTGGAAATTCAAACATTGCAGATTGTTCCTGAACCTGCATGACATGAGCGGTCCTCGTGCGCTCTCCCAGCTTGGATAGAAAGCCGTTTGTAAAACCAGTCTATTAATGCCAAATAATACAGCCAGTCCACCCTCAGATCTCTAGTTTACTAGGGATTGTTTTGTTATGCAGTGTATCCTACCATCTATTGTGTTATACAGTATTTAGTAACTTTTCATAAAAATGTAATATCATAGCCTAACGAGGGGGAAAAAAGGAGTTGGCTCATGGATTAATTCAGCCACTATTTGTTGTTGAATTCAGCGGGTCTTGTATGACTAATCGCCTACACAAATGGGCTGCAATATTCAAGATACATTTAATTAAATCCAATTCGAGACACCGCCTGAAGTCCTTTGTGTGCTAATGTTTTTGCCACAACCTGTAGGTCGAGGTTGCTGGCCCAACTGTTTTCTATACTGAGTACTGTAAACTCTGGCACTTATGTCCATTGTGCTGCACACCATTTCAACTCAGTCTTGAATGATGCATGCCAAGATATACCAGAGATAAGGCACTGTTGATATTGCAACCACACAACTCAAACCGAGAATTGTTATCCACTGAAGATTATAATCAGTTTGCATCTGCCAATTTATTGTCTGTCCAGTATCCAGATGACCTGTCCCCAGAGCATCCTATACAGTTAATCTTGTTCAATAATGCACTTTTTCAGTCACATTCCTGTAAGCCCAAGAAACACGTAGCTTCCTAGTAGATACGGCGAATAAAAAGGTTTACATGGGCCCCCAGAGCTCGAGCATAACTGTTGTGCAAAACCAATAAGACATTGTTAACAAACACAAACCCAGTAGCTTTCCCACAGTTTTGGAGCAACTGGTTTGCTGTTGTTATGGATACATTGTTACTTGTCCATAAAACACCACCGGTATCTCTACCTGGACAGAGACAGCCACAGCTGACAGGTTCCTGTGGGTTGGGGCTAAAGAGGGGGATGCCCGGTCTGTTCTAGCCTGTTGGGGCTGTGGCCGGCCGGGGCCAGAGGAAAGCGAGTCCAGGCTGAAGGTCCGTCTCTGGAGCAGGACCCTGGGGCTACAGGGAGAGGCAGACTGCTTCAGGGTGGGCCTAGCCCTGGGGTGGCAACATGCAGACCGCACCGCTACCACAAACAGTTTACTTGCCTGAGTGGACATGGCAGACAGATGACAAGAGGAGGGATGATGCTCACAACCTGTGAATGATGAAGAAGAGGCCGAGGTTAGGAAGAGCTCTGAATAAGTCTATGTCTAAGTCTATGGTTAACACTACATATTATTCTGGATGCAATAGTTTGGTTAGACACCACTCAATTAGAGCTTAGTTTACGAGTAGTGTCTATAGTTTACTAGAAAAATATTCATGATAGCCACAGTTGATGGGGACCAGCGTACTGTCAACAAAAACATGTCCTTGAAATACGACACTTTACAGAATGTAACTAACGTTAACTAGTTTACACTCATGCCCGACACCACGTGTCTTGACATTATTTCTCAACGTTAAATTATGTTTATATACTTGGTGATGTTGAGTGAATAATTTGACTTATCGTCGAATCGGATCAATAACTTTGGACTCAAGTAAGCTAGCTAAGTTACTAACGTTATATCAAAAGCTGAGGTAGCCAGCTAGCTAACGTTAGCTAGGTAGTTAGCTACCTATATAAAATGTTAGGTAGCTAGCTACATTAGATACCAACCTAAACGTTTATTTTAAATTTCTTCTGCCAAACAATTTTGGATATGGCTATCGGTCTGGATAGATATCTAGCTTGCATGCCTTGTACTATGGAAAATGCTCTGCAACGTTACGTTTAGCAAGTAAGCTAGCTACAATACTAGCTGGCTAACGTTAGAGATATATCTGGCAAGCTGATCATCAACAGCAAGTATGATACATTGCGTCAAAACTGGGCTTACTTTATCTCAGATATATCGTCGTTTGTCCTGATGTTGCTCTTATTTTAATCTAAAGACAGCTTACATCTCCCAGAATGTTGTAAAAATGCAGTGACATTGAACATGTTGACCCTCGTTGATTTCACAACGCACATCTTACAGTGATGGTTTTACGTCACTAGCAAGCGACGAAATAAGAGATTGACAGGACAGAGAGCCAATCTTAATCAAAAATGTGTATAACCACGCCTACTTTTTTGATCTCACCGTTTCAATTGGTTATTTAATTTGTATTCTAATCGTGTTTGTATTCTAATCGGGTGGGTAATGAGATCAAATAACATGTTATAACAAATACAAAAATATATATTTAAACTAGCATAAATAAAAAGCTTAGTTTGTGCATGTAGACTATTTGCATCACCGGTGTTTTGGTGATTAGATCATTGCGTCGACCGAGCAGCATCATCATCAGACTACGGAAGTCACAGCTTTGCTATATGACTTGTACGAGCCCATTTCTTGTAAGCTTATTCCCGGTTTCGCCCCTTGTGCTGTGTGTTTCCTTGAGTATAACTAGCTATTTGTAACTATGGCGAAGGTGGATACCTCCTCTAGCAGACCTTATCACATTGTTATTTTCGGAGCTTCGGGTTTCACCGGGCAGTTCGTGGTTGAAGAGGTGGCCAGGATCGTGTCGGAGGGCCCGAATGGGACGCTGAAATGGGCTGTGGCTGGGAGAAGCAGACAGAAACTGGACAAAGTTCTAGAGCAGGCCGCCGGAGCCCTCGGTACGTAACGTTACTGGTCTCATTGACATGTAACCTTAGCAAACTAGCTAATACAGTTTGTTACACATTGAATTAGTTAAATCTGGATATATGTCAAGCCAGAGAGGATATTTGGTCTAGTTAGCTGACTGACACCATTGTGCATTGTCATTGGATTTCACAGAGGGATTCAAGGAAGTTTGCTAGCTGGGTGTCACACAGTGTGTCTACTGTGTCGTGCCAGCCAGCAAACTCACCTGATTTAACTTGGAACAAGGAGTCACTGTATCATTTAACCAAGTGTTTTGACCAAGGATGTTCTGCACTCAGTATGCCATAGGCTTAGAAAAATATATAACTCAAGTGCACAGACAAATGTATATTTTAATTCCATTACTTTACTTTAGATGTGTGTGTTGTTGTGAAATTGTTAGATATAACTGCACTGTTAGAGCTAGAAACAAGCGTTTCCCTACACTCACAATAACATCTGCTAAACATGTGTATGTGACCAATACAATTTGATTTAGTCACTTATGTGTTTCAGTAGTTGTGGTAGCTGGAAAGATATGTTGTTAGACCAGATAGCTTACACTCTACAAAGTTGCTCTATGCAGCACTTAATACATTTTAATGGTTAGTGAGTGGCTGGCTACAGTTTTTGGTTAGTGAGTGGCTGGCTTTCCAGGAAAGGGATGGGTTCTAATAGGGTTGAGATTAGGAGAATGGAGCCGTTCTTGCTGCCCTCCTGGGATAGCCCTCGACAACAGCTGATGAAAAATACCCCAATTGGGATATAGCCTCAACCTTCCCACCCCTGGCCTCAATGTTGACTCTGTCTCCTGCTCTATAGCCGTGGCCAGCTTGCCATTCTAGACACAGTTGTAATGGGTTATATGGCAAAATAATACACATTCTCAGGTACTTCAGAGAGTTTGTTTGGAATATGCAACAGACCCATAGCCTAGTTTGGCATTTGTGTACATTGTGACTGCAATGTTTTATAATCGTTCATCCATCTACTGACCCCTTGTTTTTCCTCCATCGTTGAGATTTCAATCGGGCAGTATTTTTCTATCTGTTATGGCTATGTCAAGTATATGGCACAGCATTCGGTGTGTGCATTCAGTGTGTACATAACTTACAGCAGTTCATGTTTGGTAATTACAGTAGGCTAGTAGTATAACTTATACTGGGGGCAAATGCAAAACTGCACAGGAAAGATACCTGACGGTGTACTGTTCATGATGCTCTTCAAAGGTACTTTATTGAACCAGAATAAAAAAGGCTGATTTTATTTTATTAGGTTCTCTTTTAGTCCTCATTCTGACTCATTTTCCAAGAGGTGACACACTTTAACACTTAGAAATGTATCTGAACTAGATTGAAGGAAACAGTGACACAGGGGCTTGGGGGTAAAAACAGATAGCAATGTTGTACTTTGAAGGATAGGCTACACATTCAGAATTCAATTCAGGGGTCTGCCAAACAAAGAGTCAGCCACACTGGCCCACCCAATTACTTTTTGGTCACTGAGCTATTTTAAACCAGATCATTGTTGTACAATATATTGTAGTTTGTTCAACACATAATGAAGTGTGTTGTATTTGTAAATGTGTTAATAATATAATGGTGAAATGACTGACTCCTCTGCTGTGTGTTTCAGGTAAGTCAGAGCTGAGGACTGCGGTGGAGATCATTGTGGCTGATGTGGGAGAGCCTGATTCTCTGGCCGCCATGTGCAAACAGGCTGTTATTGTTCTCAACTGTGTGGGGCCAGTAAGTACTGACTGTGGAGATGCCACACACCACAGCACACACACACACACACACACACAGACAGACACATACTGTAAGTGCTGCAGAGACACAATGAGTGTGATTGTCAGAAATGAAGAGGGAAATCAATGCTGCCTCTTCCATTTTTAGAATTCAGATATTAGTATGGAAGAGTGTTTTGATGTCAGTCCTGATCACCACTCTGCCCTCCTGTTGTGCCATGGAGCTGCAGAATGTGGTCTGATAGCAGTGAGGACATGACTTTGCAGAATGAGGTCTGATAGCAGTGAGGACATGACTTTGCAGAATGAGGTCTGATAGCAGTGAGGACATGACTTTGCAGAATGAGGTCTGATAGCAGTGAGGACATGACTTTGCAGAATGAGGTCTGATAGCAGTGAGGACATGACTTTGCAGAATGCGGTCTGATAGCAGTGAGGACATGACTTTGCAGAATGAGGTCTAATAGCAGTGAGGACATGACTTTGCAGAATGAGGTCTAATAACAGTGAGGACATAACTTTGCAGAATGAGGTCTGATAGCAGTGAGGACATGACTTTGCAGAATGAGGTCTAATAGCAGTGAGGACATGACTTTGCAGAATGAGGTCTGATAGCAGTGAGGACATGACTTTGCAGAATGAGGTCTGATAGCAGTGAGGACATGACTTTGCAGAATGAGGTCTGATAGCAGTGAGGACATGACTTTGCAGAATGAGGTCTGATAGCAGTGAGGACATGACTTTGCAGAATGAGGTCTGATAGCAGTGAGGACATGACTTTGCAGAATGAGGTCTGATAGCAGTGAGGACATGACTTTGCAGAATGAGGTCTGATAGCAGTGAGGACATGACTTTGCAGAATGAGGTCTGATAGCAGTGAGGACATGACTTTGCAACTTGTGAAACGGCAGCAATGATGACGGTGGCTATCACTAGTGCACCTTGTACTGTATGTCAGCACGCATACGCACACGATTAGCCAGTCCAGAGAAAAAGGATGTGTGTGTGTGTGTGTGTGTGTGTGTGTGTGTGTGTGTAATGATTGAGTTTTTGCTGTTGTAACATAAACACCTTAGTGAGGTGTCATATTTTAGATGATAATGCTGTTTGTGTAGTACAGGTTCTGGGGTGAGCCTGTGGTGAAGGCATGCGTGGAGAACAGCGCACACTGCATTGACATCTGTGGAGAACCCCAGGTAAGACAATGTAACAACAAAGTCACCAGGCCTCAACCCCTAATCAACCCTCTACACCCTATCACTCCCGTAGACTGGACAGGACTTGATAGGTAGAAGCAATATCTCACACACACCACTAAGTTAAATGGGAAGGCTGCTGGACACCATGCTGTCCTCTTAAATATTTCAGCATACCCTGCCTGTTTTCTCCACAACATCAATAAAATCACATGCTCTACCACCACAACAGTCCTGTGTGTGTGTGTGTGTGTGTGTGTAGTTCCTAGAGAGTATGCAGTTGAATTACAACAGCCAGGCAGCTGATAAGGGAGTGTACATCGTGGGGGCTTGTGGCTTTGACTCCATACCTGCAGACATGGGAGTCCTTTACACCAGGGAACAATTCAAAGGTGTGTTTGTGTCCCTGATAGTTTACTTTATCTGTTTGTTTATGTGTGTGTGTGCTCTCCATTGGGTGGTTGTGTCACATTTGTGTGTCTCTCGCTACAGGGACACTTACAGCTGTGGAGAGCTTCCTGACAGCCAGCACAGGACCTGAGGTTAGACTCCATTACCCATAAACCCTCACACTGCCCCGTCCTCATCCTTGTAATCCCTGCTTCATCCTTGTGTAACATTATTAGGTACAATCTTGATTAAAGAATGTTTGTTGATATTCGGTTGTCTCTCTCTGTCTCAGGGTGGATCTATCAATGACGGGACATGGAAGTCGGCCATCTATGGTTTTGCTGACAGCGGGAAGCTGCGGAGCCTCAGGAAGAAGTTTGGACACAAACCTCTCCCTGTGGTGGGCTCAAAGATCAAACGCAGGTACAGGGGCCTGTGTGTGTTTGTGTGTTTGCGCGTGCATGTGTGTGTGTGTATGTTGGATAACGTTACTTTCTATTGTTTGTTTGTGTGAATAGGAGTGCCCTGTTCTATAGTAATGAGGTTCAGCAGTATGCAGTCCCGTTCATGGGAGCCGACCCCTCGGTGGTGAAGAGATCTCAACGCTTTCTACTGGAGGAACACCAGGAAACACCTGTAGGTCACACAAATACATTACATACACGCAGACACCGATCAATGTGTATTCTCGTTGTCATGAGCCCAGTGCCATTTTGTGTTGTGGCTCTAATGTTCAAATTTAGTTTTGAAATGGAATGTATCCTAATAAATGCTTTTGTGGATAGGATATCAGAGTAATGACCTGAATACGGTGTGCTACAAACTTTGTTACAAGGGATAATTGAGTACATTTTTTTTATGTAAGCCTTATTTATGTGTAAGATTTGTAAGGATGAGCCATGGGGCCTGTTGAGGAAAAGTCCATGTTTAAGAACCTCACCTAAATACCAAATCACCCCCTTCCCCTCGCCCATCCATTTGCACGTTCCCGCGAGCCTCCGTACTATGCACAACCATGCCAAAGCTTAGGGAGTGAAAATTGAGGGTGTAGAGCACGTGTCAAACTCATTCCACAGAGGGCTGAGTGTCTGCGTGTTTTCTCCTCCCCTCTACTTGATTGATGAATTAAGGTCACTAATTAGTAAGGAACTCCCCTCACCTGGTTGTCTAGGTCTTAATTGAAAGGAAAAACTAAAAGACACACTCAACCCTCTGTGAAATGAGTTTGACACATGGTGTGTAGAGGCTAATTTAACCTTCCGATAGTCACTTCAGCCAGCCATCAAGGTTGTCGTCTCAAGAGGAAAGTGCCCCGCGATATGTTTGGAGTTTGTGCAACTCAATACAAAAGAATGGAGAGGTGTGCCTAATTATTTCACGTTCGTTTGTCTGATTTCAAGGGTTGACACAAGTAACAAATCAAATGCCTCCCAAATGAAATGTTTAACTGTTTTATATCTTATAAAACAACAGGGAATTTCATGCTGTTTTATTTTTTAAATAAAGGATTGTGTCCAGTCGTTGGTTTATTGATCCCCTCGCCACTCTGGATGGCACCCTCTGAGTATCCTTAGCAACATGATACAATGGAGGGCAAGTGGTTGGTTTGGGAGAGACTTCTGTTTGACCTTTTGTCTGACCCCAGGTCCAGTATGGTGCATATGCAGGAGTAGGAGGTGTGGCCAACATCGCCAAGATGCTGTTTGCCGGGATGATGTTCTGGTTCCTGGTCAAATTCGACTTTGGACGAAACCTGCTGATTAAGGTGAACTAGGACACACTGACAGACACGTTGTTATAGACACACACGAAAGGAAAACCTAAAACCTTCCATCCTCTCCTGTATTTAGTTTCCAGAGTTTTTCTCCTTTGGTTTCTTCTCCAAGGATGGACCAACCAGAAAGCAGGTACAGTTTTATCCATCTCTTGAGAGATGTTACTCATACATTTTAACAATACACATCTACTGGTATGTTGAACTTTAATTTGTTTGTGAAATTGACATTGATTGGTGTGTTTGTCACTCAACTGGAGGCTGGTGCTCCTAGTCAGTGATTGGTGTGTTTGTGTGTGTCTCAGATGGAGGGTTCATCCTTCCAGTTTGCGTTCTATGGAGAGGGCTACACTGAGGGACAGGACCCCAGCCAGGGACGACCCAACGCTAAGATCCGCACACTAGTCCAAGGACCAGGTACTTAAACACACTAGTCCAAGGACCTGGTACTTAAACACAAACACACTAGTCCAAGGACCAGGTACTTAAATACACAAACACACTAGTCCAAGGACCTGGTACTTCAACACAAACACACTAGTCCAAGGACCTGGTACTTAAACACAAACATACTAGTCCGAGGACCAGGTACTTAAATACACAAACACACTAGTCCGAGGACCAGGTACTTAAATACACAAACACACTAGTCCAAGGACCTGGTACTTAAATACACATCCACACAAACACACACACCCAAGGACTATTTTTTAACCCCTACTCCACCTAACCTGCGGCCGCTGCTGGGTATAACACAATGCTTCTCTCCCTGTTTCAGAGGCAGGCTACGTGGCCACGCCCATCGCCATGGTACAGGCTGCCATCACCATCCTGAACGAACCCACAGCCCTCCCCAAGAAGTGAGTTACACACACACACACACACACACACACAACCAGGGTACTGTATTACATCTGATGCATTTTCTTTCCCTCTCTCCTGTTCTGTCTCTCTGTCTCTCTCTTTAGGGGTGGTGTGTACACCCCAGGAGCAGCTTTTTCCAGAACCACGCTGGTGGAGCGCCTCAACAAACATGGCATCCAGTTCTCTGTCATATAATGTGTGACCTCCTCTGACCCGACCCCTTACCCCAGGTCATCAGTATTGGCACTCCACTGGTGTTCTCACTAATGGTCATGCTGCAAAGAGAAAATTGGCTATATCAGCAACATCTTAATTAGGCTGAAGATTAGATTTGTCCTTCCTTCTACCTTTGCAGCATGGCCCGATAATGACCACCCTCTGTCTGACTGGGACTGTAGAGTCTTTTAAGAGACCGTTACTTTATTGTCAAATAATGTCGCCTCGGCTTTAATAAACTCGCCAGCGGTTGTGCAGTTTGTGTAGAGTAGGATACAAATGCCTCTTCTCCCCTGTGTGTGTGGTGGGTGTTCCATGCCTGTGTGTATGTGGTGGGTGTTGTATTTTTCATGCCCGTGTGTGTGCGTTTCATGCCCGTGTGTGTGCGTTTCATGCCCGTGTGTGTGCGTTTCATGCCCGTGCGTGTGCGTTTCATGCCCGTGCCGGTGCGTTTCATGCCCGTGTGTGTGCGTTTCATGCCCGTGTGTGTGCGTTTCATGCCCGTGTGTGTGTTACATGCCCGTATGCGTGCTGGTGTGTGCCTGTGTTTTTCTTTCTTAATAAAAAGCCTGACTGCATTGTTATGGATGTTCCGGTAAGTTCAATGTCCTTTCTCTGTTTAGTTTTCAAGCACATCGTCAGAAACCTTGTTTCAAGAGAATCAGCACTTATGAACGGTTTCAGAAATTCTTCATTTGTGAACCGTAATGTGCAGTATTCCAGTAATCCAGCCGTTTTGCTGGATCTGTTTTTAAGGAATGTGCAGCAACATTACTTACCTGAGATTGACAAAGCAGTGCTTGCTGCTTGTAAGAAATAGGTGTTTGAGTTCAAAACACACAGAAAGATGGAGTGACGTGGCTTCTCTGTGTTTCACTGATTTATGCGTGTGTGTTGGGGCAGGTTTTGTCCTTGTTCTGTTTGCCTGCTAGGGCTATAGTTCTTCTCTACCTGACCGAATAAAACCAAGACTACTGAAGTCAACCAACCTTGTGGCTGAGTCCTCACTTTACCAGTAAGCGTTTAGTTACACAGAAAATATCAGAAGGCCTGGTCTGACAGCGACTCTTGTCCAGGAGGAGGGGCAGTATACCTACCTATTCTGTCTACAATATCTACAATTGTTTCACGTCTACTGTGCATGTAGTACCTTGGCACTAAGGGCAAAACGTTGTTTTCAGACCTGTCTGTCCAGTTGTAACCGTCTCCCATGTATTATTAATTTAGCTGGTTTTCTGATGAGTCAGCCAAATAAACATGTGCTTCCTGTGCAAACTTAGACGGCTGAATGATACTGTTTTCCAGATGTTTTATTGAGCCCGTCTTAACATTTAGTGAAGTTGCCTGGTTTGGCTCCCTTGTGGGTAAGTCAGAATACCCTAGCCTATAGAGTTGTGTAGGTCAGTGGTATGATTGTAGGGAAGGCCTCGGAGACATTTACAAAGACTGCACACGTTAGAGAGTTAAAAACAATCATTTTTGATCAAACACACTGGACAATGAATATGCAGTACTGCCATCAGGGTGCAGACTCTAAACACTGGAGTGTTTACGTCTCAACCAAGAGAGCCACTAACAGTATGGCTTTTATATGAAAATGTACTTGTGACTTATATGTATGTTGTCTATACTATGCAGTGGAGTAAAGTAACTAAGTAAAAATACTTTGAAGTAGTTTGAGGGTTGTAGGTCACATGACCAGGGAACTATTGAAATGAAAAAATTTCATTTGTGTAAAACTACGTGAGCTGAAAATGGACAAACTAAAGGGTGTGGAATATAGAGGGGTAGTCAGTGGACATTGTGAACCTTGTTTGAGTCCAGTAGGTCACATGACCAAGGAACTATTGAAATGTGAAAGTTTGAAAAATATGTAAAATCGTGTGAGCTGAAAATGGACAAACAAGTGTGCAATATATAAGGCTTGTGAGTGGATATTCTGACAGCAGGTTGAAGGTCACATGACCAGAGAGCTATTGAAATTAAACATTGAAAACTAATGTGAAATAACATGATGAAAATGAACAAACAGAAGTTTGTGCTACATATAAGGCTATTCAGTGGATATACTGAAAGTAGTTTGAGTGTAAGGACAGATGCTGGGAGACGAGAAGCAAGTACAGGGAGTGAACATTTAATAAATAATGGACATGAAACAAAACACAGACAGCGTTTGGACAGGGGAAACAAAACAACGTTAATGCTGACACCGGGATCAAACTGAAGAACAGACAGATATTTTGGGGGCAATCAACAAAGTGAAGGAGTCCATTTTTTTAAACCTTTATTTAACTAGGCAAGTCAGTTAAGAACAAATTCTTATTTACAATGACAGCCTACACCAGCCAAACTTGGACGACGCTGGGCCAATTTTGTTCCGCACATTGATTATAGTTGAGGAGAGTCCCTGTAATCCTAGATTCAGATCATTCAGGTGAGAAAAAACATCACCCAGATATGCCAGTCGTGTGAGAAATGCATGCAAGCGGTCAGACAAGTGAAAATTATGGTCAGTAAAGAAAACTTTAAGCTCATCTCTCAATTCAAAATAACTTGTCAATACTTTGCCCCTTGATAACCAGCGCACTTCTGTATGTTGTAAAAGCGTTACAAGGTCGCTACCCAGATCATTGCATAGTGAGGAAAATACATGAGAGTTCAGGGGCCTTGCTCTAACAAAGTTAACCATTTTCACTGTAATGTCCAAAACTTCTTTCAAGCTCTCAGGCATTCCCTTGGCAGCAAGAGCCTCTCGGTGGATGCTGCAGTGTACCCAAGTGGCGTCGGGAGCAACTGCTTGCACTCGCATTACCTCTCCACTATGTCTCCCTGTCATGGCTTTTGCGCCATCAGAACAGATATCAACATGAGCAGCAGCTACGTTTGGCTACATACCGTTAGAGACTAACGGTTAATGTGATTGGATGTTAGTTGTTTGACTAGGCTACCTGTATTTGACATTGTGGTGTTATTTCGCTGAACACTAGATGGTTTCATTTTATTTTTGGCAGTGAAACGGGGCTACTCAGGCGAGAGATAAACCTCACCCAAATGTATAGCCCCGTTGGAAAATATAAATTGACTGTTTGAAAAAGTAAATCAGATTTTTATTTGCCGTACCCCCGATGGCATTGCGTGTTCCCCAGTTTGGGAATACCTGGTGTAGAGAATCATTGTACCATCTAAACTGCTATGAAATCGCTTTTCAATAACAACAAATATTCTACTTTCAACTTGTTTGAAGTTGGTTTACAAAACCTAGAGTTAAGACGCAAAAACAAACTTAAGCATAGGGAAGCATAGAAATGTACATAGAACAGATCTACCGTATCTTATACTTGCTTTCAATGAGAAAGATAGACCTTTAAATACCATTTCTACGTGAATTTGGTCAGCTGCACCTGAAAAAAATAACGCACATAGAACAGATTAATGTGGTCAGGTCACCCAAAAAGTTACATAATTTTAAATCAAAATTCTGACTTGTAGAGCTTGTGACATGAAATGTACCAAACAAATGTATGGCATTAATCTCAGATGGTGAACCAGAGGTGTCATAGTCTGATTGCCTGACAATCAGCTTGGGGTGTAGTCAGTAGGTCTTGCAATGGAAACGGTTTATCAGAACGAAACGGGGAGGGATTATCTCACATTAACTCAGCACTAGGATTAAAAACTATCATTTAATACCTACAGAGGGATCTGTTAACAAAAAATGGTAAACACATTTGTTTGCTATACAGAACACATTTTTTGGCTGCGGTTTTACAGCCATTTTCTTTCACTTCTACACATTTTGCCATGACTTATGCCATGTTAATATGATATCTGAGTGAGAGTGACTAACAAAATCAATGGGGAACCTTGGAGGTCAGTGCCTCTGGACATGTGCCCTGCATGCCTGGTCAGTAATTCGGCCATGATTACTACACATTTAGATAGCTGGTGTCGTAGAAATATTAGTTCAATAATATCTCTCAGATACCGGAGCTTGTGAGTTCAGTATAGACTTTATTACAAAGTAACAAGCCGAGCTGGTCTATGGAGCAACTGCCTTCCCAAGTCTCGGCACACTCCTTTTATACAGTTTCATCCTTACATCATATACATAGTCACTCCTCTTTATGTAAATGATCCACACCCTTTGGTATTCAGCCACCTTTACCTCTTTGTCTTACCTCTAACTTGTTTATGCCCATCTTTACTTGGTTTCCCCTCCTCTTATTGGCACAGACTTCAGGGCATAGATTCTGTTGGTGGTGTAACCATAGCAACGATTTAAAAAAATGTATAGACATACACTCCTAATGCAGGTGCATGTCTAAGGGTACTTATAGGATCATGTAATGGCTTTCCTTAAGCCTATAATGACACATACATACATGTATAATGCAAATGAAAATGCATGTCTTATTAATGTGCTTCTTCTTGAGCCACTCCTTTGTTACCATGGCTGTGTGTTTTGGGTCATTGTCATGCTGGAATACCCATTCACGACCAATTTTCAATGCCCTGGCTGAGGGAAGGAGGTTCTCACCCAAGATTTGACGGTACATGGCCCCGTCCATCGTCCCTTTGATGCGGTGAAGTTGTCCTGTCCCCTTAGCAGAAAAACACCCACAATGTTTCCACCTCCATGTTTGATGGGGGGGGGGGGGGTGTTCTTGGGGTCATAGGCAGCATTCCTCCTCCTCCAAACACAGCGAGTTGAGTTGATGCCAAAGAGCTCCATTTTGGTCTCATCTGACCACAACACTTCCACCCAGTTGTCCTCTGAATCATTCAGATGTTCATTGGCAAACTTCAGACGGGCATGTATATGTGCTTTCTTGAGCAGGGGGACCTTGCGGGCACTGCAGGATTTCAGTCCTTCACGGCGTAGTGTGTTACCAATTGTTTTCTTGGTGACTTTGGTTCCAGCTTCCTTGAGATCATTGACAAGATCCTCCCGTGTAGTTCTGGGCTGACTCCTCACCATTCTCATGATCATTGCAACTCCACGAGATGAGATCTTGCAGGGAGCCCCAGGCCGAGGGAGATTGACAGTTCTTTTGTGTTTCTTCCATTTGCGAATAATTGCACCAACTGTTGTCACCTTCTCACCAAGCTGCTTGGCAATGGTCTTGTAGCCCATTCCAGCCTTGTGTAGGTCTACAATCTTGTTCCTGACATCCTTGGAGAGTTCTTTGGTCTTGGCCATGGTGGAGAGTTTGGAATCTGATTGATTGCTTCTGTGGACAGGTGTCTTTCATACAGATAACAAACTGAGATTAGGAGCACTCCCTTTAAGAGTGTGCTCCTAATCTCAGCTCGTTACCTATATAAAACACACAAAGGAGCCAGAAATCTTTCTGATTGAGAGGGGGTCAAATACTTATTTCCCTCAATAAAATGCAAATCAATTCATAACATTTTTGACATGCGTTTTTCTGGATTGTTGTAACGGCCGTCGTCGGTGGAATAAGGTGAGGACCAAGGTGCAGCGTGGTAAGTGTTCATGATTTTTAATATAATCAAACCTGAACACTAAACAAAATAACAACTAGGAAGAACGAACAAACGAAACAGTCCTGTCCTGCTGATGACACATAAAACAGAAAATAAACACCCACGAAACACAGGTGGATGGGTGACTGTTGGTCCAAAAGCAAATCCCGATATAGCCCTTGAACAAAATTTTAGCCCACTGCGGCAGTGACGTGTATTCATGGACGCCAAGGGAGGCCAGGCTTCCCCGAAGAATTGACCAAGACAAAAACATAAAATAATGTATCTTTTGTCTCTCTGAGTTTTTATAATTTTCTCTTCAATTTGCAAGAGGCTGAATGTCTATGGAATTATAATGCTGACAGAACTAAGTGAGTTTATTTTTTATTTCGTGGTCGCACATTGAGATTCGTGGTTGCAAGTACGTTTCGCAAATGCGTAATTTAATTTTGCGAGCTTGTATCATGATGTGTGAAAGATTTAACAACAGTCGCAAACTTGTGACATATGAATACATTCAATACGATTTGCAAACATAATTTATTTTCAGAATTATTGCAAGTCCATGTATGGCAATCAATATTCTGGTTCGAATCAAAAATACACTTGCAGATTTTGAATCTGCACACGCTCTATCACTGTCACATGCTGTAACAAGAGCCTGGATGGTGACACATCTGCTTCAAGTTGCCCGACTGAATACGTGGGCTGTCGTAGAAATATTCGTCCAATAATATTTCTCGGATACCGGAACTTCAAGGTAGACTTTATTACAAAGTAACAAGCCGAGCTGCTCCATGGATCAACGGTCTTCCCAGCCTCGGCACACTCCCTGTATACAGTTTTCATCCTTACATCACAAACAGAGTTACTCTTCTTTATGGTAATGATCAACAATTTTTGGCTTCGCGCCACTGTTGTTTGAGGTGGGCATTTTCCCGCCTCTACAAATAATTTAACACTCTACAAATCATTGAACTGATTATAATGGTGGCGCAACTGTGACAGTTTGGTAAAAAAGAATAATAGGGGCCTTTACCAGGCTGCAGTCACAAGTACATTCATTATATAGATTATATCAGCACCCACCAGGCTATAGTCATATTAAGTACATTCATTATATTGATTCTGACACGTCTTATCCAGGCATGCATCTGGATTACAATGTGTGTCTATTTATTTTGTATATTGGCTTTTCTTATGCTATACAGGTGTGGTTTCCTTTAAAGCTTTTAATGATTCTGTTTTATGACATTAATATTTCACAATATGCTACTGAAAAATCGCCATAGGCCTTCAGTGGTAGCTTCCCCTTTGTTGACAGCAAGAGTGTCTAGTAGCCATTTAAGATGTATGTAACAACTGAAATATTAACAGTTATTTTTCAGAGCTGATCTGATTGGTCAAAATACCAACTCGTAAAAAATATCAGAATTGGGCTGCCAGTCTAAACGCAGCCTATTTGTCCTATTCTTTAGTCTTGTTTGGGATATATATTTCACTTGGCATACCTGTGTGATGTCTTATATACATGAATACAAATATATTCACCCTAGGTATGAGACTGTAACGGTTGACTTCGGTGGAAGGAGAGGAGGACCAAAATGCAGCGTGGTACGTATCCATAATGTATTTTAATGAGAAATTAATACAAAATACAAAAGAACAAGAGAATCAAAATGAAAACCGAAACAGTCCCGAATGGTGAAAACACTGAAGTGGAAAATAACCACCCACCAAAACACAGGTGGGAAAAGGCTACCTAAGTATGATTCTCAATCAGAGACAACGAACAACACCTGCCTCTGATTGAGAACCATACTAGGCCAAACACATAAACACAACATAGAAAAAAGAACATAGACTACCCACCCCAACTCACATCCTGACCATACTAAAACAAAGACAAAACAAAGGAACTAAGGTCAGAACGTGACAGTACCCC
Organism: Oncorhynchus mykiss; assembly: GCF_013265735.2. Classification (NCBI taxonomy): domain Eukaryota; kingdom Metazoa; phylum Chordata; class Actinopteri; order Salmoniformes; family Salmonidae; genus Oncorhynchus; species Oncorhynchus mykiss. Next base: position 52,093,404 of record NC_048583.1, on the reverse strand, counting down.
CCCCCCCACCCACCCCAAAGGTGCGGACTCCGGCCACAAAACCTGAACCTATAGGGGAGGGTCTGGGTGGGCGTCTGTCCGCAGTGGCAGTACTGGCGCGGGACGTGGACCCCACTCCACCATAGTCTTTGACTCCGGCAGCACCGGCGTAAAGGGCGACTCCGACAGCGCGGAGTGACGGGCGATTCCGGCAGCACCGGAGTGAAGGGCGGCTCCTAACTGAAGGGCGGCTCTGGCAGCTCCTGACTGACGGGCGTCTCTGGCAGCTCCTGACTGAAGGGCGGCTCTGGCAGCTCCTGACTGACGGGCGGCTCTGGCAGCTCCTGACTGACGGGCGGCTCTGGCAGCTCCTGACTGACGGGCGGCTCTGGCAGCTCCTGACCGAAGGGCGGCTCTGGCAGCTCCTGACCGACGGGCGACTCTGGCAGCTCCTGACTGAAGGGCAGCTCTGGCAGCTCCTGACTGACAGGCATCTCTGGCAGCTTCTGACAGGCGGGCGGCTCTGGCAGCGCTGGACAAGCGGGCGGGCGGCTCTGGCAGCTCCGGACAGGAGGGAGACTCTGGCAGTGCTGGACAGGAGGGAGACTCTGGCAGCGCTGGACAGGAGGGAGACTCTGGCAGCGCTGGACAGGAGGGAGACTCTGGCGTGACAGTACCCCCCCCCCCCCCCCCCCCATCCACCCAAAGGTGCGGACTCCGGCCACAAAACCTGAACCTATAGGGGAGGGTCTGGGTGGGCGTCTGTCCGCAGTGGCGGTACTGGCGCGGGACGTGGACCCCACTCCACCATAGTCTTTGCCCGCTTCTTTACCCGCCTCCGTGGCGCCTTTAGAGCAGCAATCCTCGCCGCCGACCTTTGACTGGGGACCCTAGCAGCGGGCCCCGAATGGACGGGAGATTCCGGCAGCAACGGACGGACGGGAGACTCCGGCAGCACCGGCGTAAAGGGCGACTCCGACAGCGCGGAGTGACGGGCGATTCCGGCAGCACCGGAGTGAAGGGCGGCTCCTAACTGAAGGGCGGCTCTGGCAGCTCCTGACTGACGGGCGTCTCTGGCAGCTCCTGACTGACGGGCGGCTCTGGCAGCTCCTGACTGACGGGCGGCTCTGGCAGCTCCTGACTGACGGGCGGCTCTGGCAGCTCCTGACCGAAGGGCGGCTCTGGCAGCTCCTGACCGACGGGCGACTCTGGCAGCTCCTGACTGAAGGGCAGCTCTGGCAGCTCCTGACTGACAGGCATCTCTGGCAGCTTCTGACAGGCGGGCGGCTCTGGCAGCGCTGGACAAGCGGGCGGGTGGCTCTGGCAGCTCTGGACAGGAGGGAGACTCTGGCAGTGCTGGACAGGAGGGAGACTCTGGCAGCGCTGGACAGGAGGGAGACTCTGGCAGCGCTGGACAGGAGGGAGACTCTGGCAGCGCTGGACAGGAGGGAGACTCTGGCAGCGCTGGACAGGAGGGAGACTCTGGCAGCGCTGGACAGGAGGGAGACTCTGGCAGCGCTGGACAGGAGGGAGACACTGGCAGCGCTGGACAGGAGGGAGACTCTGGACAGGAGGGAGCACCTGTAGGGAGGAGACGGAGAGACAGCCTGGTGCGTGGGGCTGCCACCGGAGGCCTGGTGCGTGGAGGAGACACCGAAAGGGCCGGACCGTGCAGGCGCACTGGAGGTCTCGAGCACCGAGCCTGCACAACCTGTCCTGGCTGGATACTCCCCGTAGCCCGGCAAGTGCGGCGGGGTGGAACAGACCGCACTGGGCTGTGCTGGCGAACCGGGGACACCGTGCCTAGGACTGGTGCCATATAACCCGGGCCGAGGAGACTAGATGCGCTGGTCCACCTCTCTCCATGGTAAGCATGGGGAGTTGGCGCAGGTCTCCTACCTCGCCACACTCCCCTTGTGCCCCCTCCCAATACATTTTTGGGGCTGCCTCTCAGGCTTCCAGCCGCGCTGCCGTGCTGCCTCCTCATTCTGCCGCCTCTCCGCTTTCGCTGCCTCCAGCTGAGCCTTGGGGCGGCAATATTCTCCAGCCTGTGCCCAGGATCCCTTGCCATCCAGAATCTCCTCCCAAGTCCAGTTCTCCAAGTATCGCTGCCTCTCGTCACCACGCTGCTTGGTCCTTTGGTGGTGGGTGTTTCTGTAACGGTCGTCGTATGAAGGAGAGGACCAAAGCGCAGCGTGGTAAGTGTTCATCTTGATTTTTAATAAGAAAGGTGAACACGGAAAGAAAAACAATAAACGACAACGTGAAATAACTCAACCGAAACAGTACCGTGTGGACCAAACACTGAAACGGAAAATAACCACCCACCAAAACACAAGTGGGAAAAGGCTACCTAAGTATGATTCTCAATCAGAGACAACGAACGACACCTGCCTCTGATTGAGAACCATACCAGGCCAAACACATAAACACAACGTAGAAAAAAGAACATAGACTACCCACCCCAACTCACGCCCTGACCATACTAAAACAAAGACAAAACAAAGGAACTAAGGTCAGAACGTGACAGAGACATTCATTGATTTTAAACCTTTTTGAATCATAAGCTGTTTTCTTGATGGAGAAAGTCTGCGTGTTATCAGATGTAGTTAGTAAAAATAACATTTTTTACAAGAGTAGTTTATTTTTTAAAGCCTTGATCGTTACATCCTTCATCAGGGAACTGTCTGCTGATAGCTGACAACATGGTGGCCGTTTTGCTATAGTGCTCCAGACTTCCATGGCCCAGCAGACTCACCTGGGAATAGGGGGATGACACGTTTAGTTTTTATAAAAGTCTGGGAGACTTAGAGGGAGGAGAGTGAATATGTTTGAGTGTGTACAGCAAATCAAATCCAACCAGTGGCCCAGGATAATTAAGCAATAAGGCCTGAGGGGGTGTGGTATATGGCCAATATACCACTGCTAAGGGATGTTCTTATGTGCAACACTGAGTGCCTGGATACAGCACTTAGCCGTGTTATATTGGCCATATACCACAAACCCAAGGAGCCTTATTGCTACTATAAACAGGTGTTGTGTCTTTACTATCCTTAATGTGATGACATGCTATTTTCAAATCGATTACCTAACGTTTAATTATTTGATTAAATGAATCAGGCAATAACTAACTCATTAGGAATCCGGGGCACCACGGAAGCATTAGTTTATATAGAGCGGCTATCTCCCGAATCCAATCTTAAAGATCTGAAGATCTTTTATATCAACAGCAGTCAATCATTAATTATTCTTTACCTTCTATCAGTCTCATCTGAATGTTGTAAAATTCTTGGTTATCTACACGAACTCTAGCATAAATTATGAATCAGCAATATACATATTGCCTTAATTATGTATTTACTAACTAACTAAATAATCACAGAAATACATCAAAACAAACAGTAGATATTGGTTACTAACAATGATGAAAAAGTACCTAGTATGATGGCTTGGTAGACAAAGGGAAGGGGGTGTGGACTGAGAAAGAGAGGGAAAGGAAACATGGATTCACTACAAAGTTTATAATTATATTAATTGAAATGCTAATCCTTTGCACATGAAAAGGCGCTCATTCGAGAATAATTGCAATGTATATATGTTTGCGCCCGTATGTCGTTGTTGTCTTCTCTGTTGGAATCCTTGATCATCCTGTAGGGTTCATCAGAGTCTCTGGTTAACTTTCATTCAAGTCACAAAGTATTTCTGGTTGTACGTGGCTAGAATGTGTACTTCAGAGTAACATTCAGAAATGTTCTCATAGAATAGATGCTTTGGCGGTTGTCTGTATTCTCATCCTAGTTTTACGTCATTTCCAGCTGCAGACTAGTAATTATACCTCTCACTTATTCTGTAGGGATCAATAGTCTCAAGAGTTTAACCATTTCCAGCCGTGTAGCCAATGTGGTGGGAGCCACAATCTACACCCTGAAAGGGCCACATCATGACACAGGTTACCGACGTAATTAGAGCAGTAATAATGTTTTGTCATACCCCTGGTATACGTCTGATATACCACGGCTGTCAGCTAATCAGTATTCTGGGCTCGAACTGTTGTAGAAAAATCAGCTCTTGTAGTCGACAACTGTTAAGCATTCACCCAGAGTTTATTCAATAGTGACCTGCACAGAGGAGACCTTTTCTGGACCCCCGCCAGCATTGGACTCTCTTTTAGACATTTTAGTTTATGTAGGCAAGGGACATCTGTTTCAGATCAGCACTCTGCTATGAGTTTTCTTGGCAAGCTTATCCATTATAAAAGACATACATATTGGCATCCAAGTGATAGCCCTCCTTCAATGTATAGGACATGTGGGATTGCCACGTTTCATACTGCCCTTCAACTGGGATAATAGCTTTAAAGCACACAGTACAGTTGTCTAACACAATTGTCATTAAGCTTAATTGTTCCTTCACAGAACCACCCGGTTTATAATATGCTATAGAACCACCCGGTTTATGATATGCTATATGTCGCCTCCTGAGTGGCGCTTTCACGTCAGAGCCTCCAAAGGTCTCCAATAACACCAGAAAAAGTCGCTAGATTTGTCGCTAGTCGCTTTTTTGAAAATGTGTGGCTAGAGGGGTCTGAATACTCGCTAAATATAGCGCTAAATTGTCAACACTGGCTCCCACCTGCAAGAAGTATCTCCTCCCCTTCGCGTGAACGCGCACGCACTCGATTCTTCATTGCTGCGACTTGCTTGCTAGTTGAGATGTATTCTCTCCGTTGTCAGTTTAGCCTACATTTCACTGATCTCAGTAGCAGAAAGCATTTTTTGTTTGTATCCTTCAATGCAGCTGTCGATGATCATGTTAGGTTGCATTTCACAATTTTTTTTTATGGCAGTTTGATTATGGGGGAGGCACTAGTAATGTCTGCAGTTTTCGGTTTGGCTATTTGTTCCAAGTGTATTAGTCTATAAATAAATATCTTTACCAAAATTCGTCATCTCTCCCATGTCTTATTCGACTAGTAGTTGTTCTGAAATTTGTATTGCTTGCCTATATTTTACTACCTCCTCTGTTTAATATAACACACATACATGAATTATTAATTTCGGTCAAATCAGTCACACTACGAACTTTGTACAGTACAAAGTTAGAGGTGCACTATTTGATAGATTCCCCCGCTCCCCCTACCTCGGGCTTCCAGTGCGGAGACCTGAGGTCAAGCTACCCCAACCCCCCTCCCCATCTCATACTTCTGAGTGGGAGACCTTCCCAGCCTGCCTAGCTCACAAACTAGAATCAGGGCGCCAACTCCGAGGGTAATTGACCCACAGTCACACACGGTGACATTATATAATATATGTGAGGTGCAAATGAGGATAGAAAACAGATTGCTCAAATGTCACCATTCCGATTATTTTTGTGCTGGCGCCCTGTGCCGCCCCTGGCTGCCCATGTCGCCTATACCTAAATCTGCCACTGCCTATATGACTGTATATAGTAAATAATAACATTATTGTGAGTGCTTATCCAATGATATTTAGGTCTCTAGCTGACAAGAGCAGGCTATCCTGATACAGACATTCAGACACAGACATTACCTTTTTTTGTTTCAATTAGTGTTTTTTGAAGAATGCTACATTTTTGGCCAGTTGCAATTGTATGTCCATGTAATGGCCATGTAAAAGAAATGCCACTTCTATTTGTCACGCCCTGATCTGTTTCACCTGTCCTTATGATTGTCTCCACCCCCTCCAAGTGTCGCTTATTTCCCATGGTGTATTTATCCCTGTGTTTCCTGTCTTTCTGTGCCAGTTCGTCTTGTCTGTTTCAAGTCAACCAGCGTGTTTTTCCCGGTCTCCTGCTTTTGCTATTCTCTCTTTTGCTAGTCCTCACGGTTTTGACCCTTGCCTGTTTTCTGGACTCTGTACCCACCTGCCTGACTAGTCTGCCTGCCCTGACCTCGAGCCTGCCTGTCACTCTGTACCTCCTGGACTCTGAACTGGTTTTGACCTTTTGCCTGTCCACGACCCTTCTCTTGCCTACCCTTTTTGAATGTAATACATGTCAAGCACTCAAACCATCTGCCTCCCGTGTCTGCATCTGGGTCTGGCCCTGAGCCCTTATGCTATTAGGCCATACATTTGTGTTATTGTGAAAGATGCTGTTAAGTCTCATAGCCTACATCAGCCAGTTAAGTTATTTTATATAGGCCTAGGCTTGGAAAGAAATATACTACAACTAAGCCCTCTTGTAAAGTCAAATTAAAATGATTGTTTAAATGAATTACTCAACGGGTGTAGGTGTTCTCCATCTGTTGCTGTGCAACACTTGCATAACAAGTTAGCTATATTTTCAGCACTTCCTATTGATTGCGTTGCAGCGTTATGTTTCAGCACCACAAAATGGTCCGCTGCCTGCTTTATTAGTTGTTTTTGTTGTTTTTGACATTTTGCTTTATCTTGGCCAGGTCGCAGTTGTAAGTGAAAACTGGTTCTCAACTGGCCTACCTGGTGAAATAAAAAATAACAATAGTCCCGCATTCTCTCCTCATGAATGACGTTAAATGTAACTTTTGCATTATTATTATTAGGTAGGGTAACTTCCTTCTTGGGACATTGCATTTGGGAGATTTTGCATCTCGGGTCATAGTTTTGGTGCTTTGGGGGCCAAATACTATTGCTGGTGGGATTTGGCCCACGGGGCATCAGTTGGGGAACCCTGCTAATCACAGTATTTCTGACAGGGAGTTACTCCAGGGGCTTCCAAATCACTAAATCCACCCATGCATTTACTGCACTACTGAAACTACAGTATGTAACCTAATCCTATGAGGATGATATGTCAAATCCACAAACAAACAAAAAATCCACAAAGAGATCAATTAAAAATGATTGAATACATCCAATACAACATAACAAAGAAAGAGAAAATAATTCATATATATTTGAAAGAGTGTAAACTGCCTCACGCAGAAGAAAGAAAAAAAAACAGTTTACTTTCTCGCGATGTTTATTTCTGGCCCTTTGACGTTGCGTGATTTTGTGAAGCAAGCGATGCACAGTAGCTCGTACGTTACACCTGCGCAGTAGCTAGATCTACATGGAAATGGCGCCTGCGTTGAACTCCAGCAAGTGGGCAGATATCTCGTAGCTAGTGCAACTAATTCAGTAGACACGGTCCTTCATACTGAAACATTTGTGGGTTTTCGACAGTTGTCCTAAAAAAAACAAAAGTGTTTACAAGAAAATCGGATTATTATGACAGGGCCGAGGAAGAGTCCCAACGGAAAATATATCACATTTTATTAGCTTCTAACGTCGTTGGTAGTACGACGGTCAACATCAGGTAACGTATAGTAAGCTAAGGTTATAACGTTAGTTGCCTTTAGGTAGTTACTCTAACAATGCTACCAGTTGGAAGAATGGGCGGATTAGCTTCCGTTAAGCACACCGGAGCAGTTGTACCCAAAGTTGGCTAACTATTTAGATACGTTAGCTTGCTAGCTAGGCGGTTAATTTTAGCATAATGCTACCTCATGCGAGGTTTTGATTCACCCGCCTCACACGTTGCTATGATTTAACTATGTCTAACGACGTTACGGGGTATTTACAGGTTGGTAACGTAAGCATAACACCGGTTATTTACCAATATGTAGCAAGACTTGTAACTAGCGCACAGCATATAGGAGTTAGCTATCTAACGTACCTAGTTTACTGCAGCAGCTCGTTGCTGCAGTCTAGCTAGCTAGCTGGCTAGCAAGGCCGATTATATATTAGGTAACTCACGTTCGCTAGCTAGTTAAGTCAACGGATGCAGTAACCTGTAATTACTGTTCGCTACAGTCCCCAAAGTCACTGTCAACGAACTATACTAGTTTATTAACTAAGTTGTTAAGTTAGCTGGCTAGTAAGAAAACTGACATCGTGGTGTCGGAATGAACTATATGTCCGAGAGATGGCTAGCTAGTTAACGTTAAGCTAGTAAAGTTCGTTAGCTCAAATCAGAAGTCAAGGGTGTCATTTCCCCTTGCCTTGGTTTAGCTAGCTAGTTTAACGTTACATTGTTACATCACAAATGTTTAGATCGACAGCCATGTATAACGTTACTTCTAATTTACATGGTTCTGCATTTAGCCTAGCTAGTTACTGTTAGTAGGACATTGTTTTGAACACGTTAGTGTAGGGAAGGTGTGATAGTGATACCGACACACCGGTAACCAATTACGTTTTACATTAGCTAGCTAACTATATTTTAAAATCTCGGAGTTGCTTGTTAATCTAGGTAAGAACATGTTAGTAGATAACATTTTATATCTACTTTGTTTTGGGGGTATTTACTAGCTACTCCAATACTCTGCATCTAACCGTACCACGCCTTGTCAATCTGCGCGGGAGTAGTCTCGGTTTCTTTTAAATTAGCTAGCTAGGCTACTTGCTTGTGAAAGGGGTGGTATTTTGCATGATTCATTGCCGTATGCATGACACCATGGCATGTTAGGTGAAATTCTGAGGCTAGTCAATGTAATCAATTGGTGAAAGAAGTTATGACACTAACTCTATATGGTGTTTTGCTGATACTGGACCAAATGCATACCGAGGCACATGAAGCTGTAGTCGAGATGTCTGCCTGACAAGTGTTCAATACTTAACGTTACCCTTTAATGTACATCTTATCTATACAAGGCTCTCTAAGATGGTGTTATCTTGTGGACCATGCACTCTTCATTGGGAATCAAGTGGGTAAACAGTAACGCAGTTTTAACATGGTAAACACACAGAGCAACATGCCGTGTCGGGGCTTTCCGATAATTATATAACTTATCACGATACTGTTTATTTATGTGATTGTGTCAGTTGGTTAGGCTGCTACTGGTAATATGGTAATGGCCTACTAGATAATCATCTGTCAATGCTTTACACTGCAACAAGAGAAGGACATGCACACAAACACGCCTGCAGCTTTTATGCCAGCAGGCCCAGAGCCCAAACTGCTGACAACTGGGAACCATAACACAGCATAAATACCTCTTTTGTCTCCTTTGAGTCCCCTCATAGCCCCAAAGGCAAAACCTGGTGGAGGCTCAGAGAGGAACTGTTTTCTTATGGTCTGATTTGAGCTCAGTTGTTGTGCGTGGTGCTGTCATTCTGTTACCAAACTTTGCTTCTGCACTGTTGAAGTAAATGTGTTTTTGTAACATTTTCAGTGGAAGTTAAAAGTAGTCATTGTGCATAATTGTATGGATTGTTTAACTTTAGAATCATTCGTTTTTGTTTGCCATTTTTTAAGTGAACATCTCTGTGACTATGGAATTGCCAAGCAACAAGGTAACCGTGTAGGTTTTCGCATGCATATGTGCCTCAAACCTGAAGTTTGGAAGAATCACATGTAAAGCAATGTCTGTTTTGTCTGTTTTGTACATAATGCAGTGCAATGTCATGTTTTGTGTGTAGTGAACATGCGTGACCTGGCTGCCCAGGTCACCAGCAGCCTGCTGCGTTTCCCGGGGGTGACTGTAGATGCTCTAGGGGAGGATGAGATCACCCTGGACTCTGTGCTTCATGGGAAGTTCACTGTTGGTAAGTCAGTGTGTATGCACGGCGGCCATCTCTCACAAACAACCCAATGCATTTAGGTTTTTCTTTATTTTCTCATTTCAACTGATATGGGGGGGCAGCATATGTCTGCCACTATAGCTAACTGCCCATACCGTCCCAGCATATGTTGTTTGCAGGAGGGAAGCTTTGTATTCCTGCATTCTTCAGTCTTAAAACAACAAAATACATCTCAAACAATCCCTTGTCAGAGGAGAGGTTTTACAATAAACCACCATGAACTAGTAGGCCTAACTGCTCCCTTTTCCCTACCTCATGATGTGCCTCCCTCCCTGGACGAAGGTCGTAGTGGGCTAGCTTGGCTCGCCTGTGGGCCCCAGCTGGAGGTGGTCCATGCGGTGACGGGTGAGCGCCTGTCCGCCTACTGCTTCTGTGGCGATGGAGAGCACCCCCCCAGCGTGCTGGCAGCCAGGGACTTCTGCTGGCTGAAAAGGACCGGGCTGCTTGTGGGCCTTGAGGAGGCCCAGGGCAGCATGCTCTGTCTCTATGACCTGGGTATCTCCCGAGTGGTCAAAGCCGTAGTCATACCGGGCAGGGTGAGTGCGCTCTCACCATCTACTACTGTCGCTTGCATCAACTGGTTGATTTGATTGATTGTGATATGGACTGACTGACAAACTGATGATTGGCAGATCAGGGCCATCGAGCCCCTGGTGAGCTATGGCGGGGCCAGTGCCAGCACACAGCACCTCCACCAGAGCCTGCGCTGGTTCTTTGGCGTGGCAGCGGTGGTCACGGACCTGGGACATGTCCTCCTAATGGACCTGTGTCTGGATGACCTCTCCTGCAGCCAGAGCGAGCTGGAGGCCTCAGGTCAGCGTGTGTGTGTTTTAACCTAACACAGACAACTTTTCTGGCCCACAGTTTCTCTCAAGATTGAGAGTTTGATGAGTGTGTGTGTTTTCTCCCCCCTCTCTAACCCACACCCTCCTCTGTCCTCTCCAGATCTGGAGGTGGTGAGTAAGTCCCTAGCTGAGATCCCCCGGCTACGTGAGCAGGAGACGCGTCAGGGGAGACATCTCTGTCTGCAGCTGAGCAGCCCCACGGGCACAGGGGCCACGGCTCTGCAGTACATCCCTCGCACCAACCAGCTGGCCGTGGGCTTCTCCGACGGATATCTGCAACTCTGGAACATGAAGACGCTCAAGAAGGAGTGAGTTGACGGCCCAGGGATGACATGGTGGCTATGGTAAACCTTCAGTTATGGCTTTTTCTGACTGTCTCTGCTGTGTTCTGCAACAGGTATCACTCCCAGCTGGAGGGCGGCAGGGTGCCAGTGTATGCCTTCACATTCCAGGAGCCAGAGAACGACCCCCGCAACTGCTGTTACCTGTGGGCCATCCAGTCTGCCCAAGACCAGTGAGTTCTCCCTCCCCACCTGTCTGCCTGCTTGAGGAACAAAGTTCAATAACTCTTGGAAGAGGTCACAGTGTGCACACCAGACCAGGATGTGATGTATTTGAAATACTTGAGGTTGTTTTGGTTTGTCCTGGACAATGGAACCAATGGAATAATTGCAGCTCCATGTGGGCTGGGATCTCTCAGCCCCAATCCCCTCTGGTATTCACATACTGTACCTGTCAAACACACCTACTTATTTAAGGGGTGGCAGCGTGACCTAGTGGTTAGAGCGTTGGACTAGTAACCGAAAGGTTGCAAGATCGAATCCCCGAGCTGACAAGGTACAAATCTGTCATTCTGCCCCCGAACAAGGCAGTTAAAACCTTTTATGGAGGTGGTCCCTGTACAGGGACCGCTCAGCGGAAATTTCAGAGCGCCGCCTATAGTACTTTACTTAGTACTCGTTAAATCTCAAACTTTCATTAAAACACACATGCAAGGTACTGAATTAAAGCTACACTCGTTGTGAATCTAGCCACCAAGTCAGATTTGTAAAATGCTTTTCGGCGAAAGCATGAGAAGCTATTATCTGATAGCATGCACCCCCCAAAATACCAGCACGACACGTAAACAACAGATTTTGCGGTAGCCGGCGCTACCCAAAACGCAGAAATAAAATATAAAACATTCATTACCTTGGACGAGCTTCTTTGTTGGCACTCCTATATGTCCCATAAACATCACAATTGGGTATTTTTCCCGATTAAATCCGTCATTGTATACCCAAAATGTCATTTGCTGAAGGCCAGTCTGATGCTGCAAAAAGTCCATTTACAAGACGCAACGTCACTTTTTAAAATTACAAAAGTCGCCTATAAACTTTTACAAATCACTTCAAACGACATTTCTAAACCAACTTTAGGTATTAATAAACGTTAATGATGTATCAAATTGATCACGGGGCGATCTGTATTCGATAGCAGCAAGTCTGGAAAACATCGTCCATTTTTTCAGTTTCACAACATACTGTGGTGCGCCACAAGAAGGGAGGGGTCTATTTGTGTTGTAACCAAGGATAAATGATTCTGATATTGATAGCAATAGCTATCAAGGAAGCTGTAGGTGTTTACAGGGGGTTCGCATATATTTTCTCTCGTCTTAAACAATTCATTGTATGGCGGACGAATATTTTGTTTTTGGTAAACAGTTTTACCAGGGATTTTTACTCCTAAACACGTTCTGTTATAGCCACAGACCCGATTTAACCAGTTTTAGAAACTTCAGAGTGTTTTCTATCCACACATACTTATCATATGCATATACTATATTCCTGGCATGAGTAGCATGACTTTGAAATGTTGCGCGATTTTTAACAAAAAGCTGCGAAAATTCGCATCATCCATAACAGGTTTTAACCCACTGTTCCTAGGCCGCCATTGAAAATAAGAATTTGTTTTTAACTGACTTGCCTAGTTAAATAAAAAATTCCAGGGTTTTTCTTTTGCTATTTTCTACATTGTAGAATAATAACACATTCAATCAAAAGTGTTAAACATATCAAAATGTATTTTATATTTAAGTTTCTTCAAAGTAGTCACCCTTTGCCTTGATAACAGCTTTGTACACTCTTGGCATTCTCTCAACCAGCTTCATGAGGTAGTCACCTGGAATGCATTTGAATTAACAGGTGATGCCTTGTTAAATGTTCATTTGTGGAATTTTTTTCCCTCTTAATGCATTTCTGTTGTGTTGTGACAAGGTTGGGTTGGTACACAGAAGAGCCCTATTTGGTAAAAGACCAAGTCCATATTATGGCAAGAACAGCTCAAATAAGCAAAGAGAAATGACAGTCCATTACTTTAAGACATGAAGGTCAGTCAATCGGAAAATGTCAAGAACTTTGAAAGTTTCTTCAAGTGCAGTCGCAAAAACCCTCAAGCGCTATGATGAAACTGGCGCTCATGAGGACCGCCACAGGAAAGGAAGACCCAGAGTTAACTCTGCTGCAGAGGATAAGTTCATTAGAGTTAACTGTTCATTGGGTTGCAGACCAAATAAAAGCAGAGTTAAAGTAACAGACACATCTCAACATCAACTGTTCAGAGGAGACTGCTTGAATCAGGCCTTCATGGTCGAATTGCTGTAAAGAAACAACTACTGAAGGACACTTATAAGAAGAGACTTGCTTGGGCTAAGAAACACAAGCAATGGACATTAGACCGGTGGAAATCTGTCCTTTGATGAGAGTCCCAATTGGAGATTTTTGTTTCCATCTGCCGTGTATTTGTGAGACACAGAAGGTGAACGGTGTGATGGTGTGGGGGTTGCTTTGCTGTTGACACTGTCGATTTATTTATAATTCAAGGCACACTTAACCAGCATGGCTGCCACAGCATTCTGCAGAGATACACCATCCCATCTGGTTTGCGCTTAGTGGGACTATCATTTGTTTTTCAACAGTACATTTACCCAAAACACACCTCCAGGCTGTGTAAGGGATATTTGACCAAGGACAGTGATGGAGTGTTGCATCAGATGACCTGGCCTCCACGATCACCCGACCTCAACCCAATTGAGGTGGTTTGGGGTGAGTTGGACTGCAGAGTGAAGGAAAAGCAGCCAACAAGTGCTCAGCATATGTGAGAACTCCTTCAAGACTGTTGGAAAAGCATTTCTCATGAAGCTGGTTGAGAGAATTCCAAGAATGTGCAACGCTGTCAAGGCAAAGGGTGGTTACTTTGAAGAATCTCAAATATTTTTTTTACTACATGATTCCATATGTCATTTCATAGTTTTGATGTCTTCACTATTATTCTACAATTTAGAAAATAGTGAAAATAAAGAAAAACCCTTTCAATGAGTAGGTGTCCAAACTTTTGACTGATACAGTGGACTGGATCAGTGAAAACAGTATGGTGGAAGCTCCACACTTTACAGCTTGTATGCAAATATAGCATTGGTCCAGTGAATGCAGCTATGGTGCTCAGTGGTCATAGCACGTTGTTGGCCTTTATTTTGCATAAATACTCATGCAGCATTAACCACCTCATGTCAATACACATTACTTGGTGTATTTGCTTCCCTTTAACACATCTCCCTCTCTCCCCCCTCTTTCTCCCTCTCCAGTGAGGGAGATGTGGTCAGTCTGCACCTGCTCCAGCTGGCCTTCAGTGAGAGGAAGTGTTTAGCCTCAGGAAAGATCCTCTATGAGGTAACTGTAATTTCAACCCATGTTTTTACCTCAAAGATTTTGTTCTGTCTAACTGAAATAAGTAGCTATTCCCGCTTCCAGCATGGATCGAGACAGGTCCAATTTCTGTTCAATGCCCCTTTTGTTTGGTCAAGACTGTACTGACCGTCAACTGGATGTTCAGGGTCAAGTGTTTGGACCGCGATTGTGGTGTTAAAGCCCAAAAGCTTGCTGGTTTCCAACATTTCTTCTCAATGTTTCAGTCCTGAAGATGTCATTTAGTGATCTATTATGCCCAACCGTATTTATTTCTTACTTAAATGTGGTGCTTTCACTGCTTTGAGACCTTTAAATCTTTCCATTGGTGCTGTATTAATGTCAATCCTTTCTCCCCCTCCGTCTCTTTCCTAGGGTCTAGAGTACTGTGAGGAACGGTACAGTCAGGAGCTGAGCAGCACAGCCTTCCCCCTGAGGGCTCAGGCCACCAACACCCGCCTGCTCAGCTGCCAGACCATCGAGAAGTTCCGACACCACCCTGACAGAGACGACAGCATGAACGAAGGTACCTTTTCCTTCATCTCAAGTCAAATCTTTTCAGGATTATATTGGTGTCTAAGTGACCAGAAAACCAACAACAACCAAAACATTTCTTTATTACCTACGTGGGTGGTATTAATTTACTAGACACCAAACGGACCGAAAAGGAGTGGGGCTACCTGAACTTGTCCAACAGGAAATTTACGTTTGTTTTCCTTTGCAAAATTATTTGCCACAGTGTGCTCTAATGAATGCGACCCTGGAGCGAAAAGGATGTACAGTTGAAGTCGGAAGTTTACATACACCTTAACCAACTACATTGAAACTCAGTTTTTCACAATTCCTGACATTTAATCCTAGTAAAAATTCCCTGTCTTTGGGGTAGTTAGATCACCACTTTATTTTAAGAATGTGAAATGTCAGAAAAATAGTAGTGATTTTATTTCAGCTTTTTTTTCTTTCATCACATTCCCAGTGGGTCAGAAGTTTACATACACTCAATTAGTATTTGGAGCATTGCCTTTAAATTGTTTAACTTGGGTTAAACGTTTTGGGTAGCCTTCCACAAGCTTCCCACAACAATTTGGGTGAATTTTGTACCATTCCTCCTGACAGAGCTGGTGTAACTGAGTCAGGTTTGTTGACCTCCTTGCTCGCACCTGCTTTTCAGTTCTGTCCACAAATTTTCAATAGGATTGAGGTCAGGGCTTTGTGATGGCCATTCCAATACCTTTACTTTGTTGTCCTTAAGCCATTTTGCCACAACTTTGGAACTATGCCTGGGGTCATTGTCCATTTGGAAGACCCATTTGCGACCAAGCTTTAACTTCCTGACTGATGTCTTGAGATGTTGCTTCAATGTATACACAATTTTCCTCCTTCATGATGCCTTCTATTTTGTGAAGTTCACCAGTCCCTCCTGCAGCTAAGCATCCCCACAACATGATGCTGCCACCCCATGCTTCACAGTTGGGATGGTGTTCTTCTGCAAGCCTCCCCCTTTTTCCTCCAAACATAACGATGGTCATTATGGCCAAACCTATATTTGTTTCATCAGACCAGAGGACATTTCTCCAACAAGTACGATCTTTGTCCCCATGTGCAGTTGCAAACTGTAGTCTGACTTTTTCTATGGTGTTTTTGGAGCAGTGGCTTCTTCCTTGCTGAGCGGCCTTTCAGGTTTTGTTGATACAGGACTCGTTTTACTGTGGATATAGATACTTTTGTACATGTTTCCTCCAGCATCTTCACAAGGTCCTTTGCTGTTGTTCTGGGATTGATTTGCACTTTTCGCACCAAAGTACGTTCATCTCTAGGAGACAGAACGTGTCTCCTTCCTGAGCGGTATGACGGCTGCGTGGTCCCATGGTGTTTATACTTGCGTACTATTATTTGTACAGATGAACGTGGTACCTTCAGGCATTTGGAAATTGCTCCCAAGATGAACCAGACTTGTGGAGGTCTACATTGTTTTTTCTGAGGTATTGGCTGATTTCTTTAGATTTTACCATGATGTCAAGCAAAGAGGCACTGAGTTTGAAGGTAGACCTTGAAGTACATCCACAGGTACACCTCCAATTGACTCAAATGATGTCAATTAAATCAAATCAAATTTATTTGTCACGTACACATGGTTAGAAGATGTTAATGCGAGTGTAGCGCAATGCTTGTGCTTCTAGTTTCGACAATGCAGTAATAACCAACGAGTAATCTAACCTAACAATTCCAAAACTACTACCTTATACACACAAGTGTAAAGGGATAAAGAATATGTACATAAAGATATGAATGAGTGATGGTACAGAACGGCATATAGCAAGATGCAGTAGATGGTATCGAGTACAGTATATACATATGAGATGAGTAATGTAGGGTATGTAAACATTATATTAAGTAGCATTGTTTAAAGTGGCTAGTGATATATTTTACATCAATTCCCATTATTAAAGTGGCTGGAGTTGAGTCAGTGTGTTGGCAGCAGCCACTCAATGTTAGTGGTGGCTGTTTAACAGTCTGATGGCCTTGAGATAGAAGCTGTTTTTCAGTCTCTCGGTCCCTGCTTTGATGCACCTGTACTGACCTCGCCTTCTGGATGATAGCGGGGTGGTTGTTGTCCTTGATGATCTTTATGGCCTTCCTGTGACATCGGGTGGTGTAGGTGTCCTGGAGGGCAGGTAGTTTGCCCCCGGTGATGCGTTGTGCAGACCTCACTACCCTCTGGAGAGCCTTACGGTTGTGTGCGGAGCAGTTGCCGTACCAGGTGGTGATGCAGCCCGACAGGATGCTCTCGATTGTGCGTCTGTAGAAGTTTGTGAGTGCTTTTGGTGACAAGCCGAATTTCTTCAGCCTCCTGAGGTTGAAGAGGCGCTGCTGAGCCTTCTTCACAATGCTGTCTGTGTGGGTGGACCAATTCAGTTTGTCAGTGATGTGTACGTCGAGGAACTAAACTTACTACCCCCTCCACTACTGTCCAATCGATGTGGATAGGGGGGTTCTCCCTCTGCTGTTTCCTGAAGTCCACAATCATCTCCTTTGTTTTGTTGACGTTGAGTGTGAGGTTATTTTCCTGACACCACACTTCGAGGGCCCTCACCTCCTCCCTGTATGCCGTCTCGTCGTTGTTGGTAATCAAGCCTACCACTGTAGTGTCGTCCGCGAACTTGATGATTGAGATGATTTGAGTTGGATTAGCCTGTCATGGCTTTAGAAGCTTCTGATATCATTTTCTGTAATTTTCCAAGCTGTTTAAAGCCACAGTCAGCTTAGTGAATGTAAACTTCTGACCCACTGGAATTGTGATACATTGAAATAATCTGTATGTAAACAATTACTTGTGTCATGCACAAAGTAGATGTCCTAACCGACTTGCAAAAACTATAGTTTGTTCACAATAAATTTGTGGAGTGGTTGTTAAACAAGTTTTAATGACTCCAACCTAAGTGTATGTAAGCTTCCGACTTCAACTGTATGAGGTGCTTGCGCTTTCATTGTTGTGGTCACGGCTTGTACTAAGGCCTTCTCTCCTTTCTCCCCCATCAGTTGCGTCTCCAGACAC
Source organism: Oncorhynchus mykiss (assembly GCF_013265735.2). Classification (NCBI taxonomy): domain Eukaryota; kingdom Metazoa; phylum Chordata; class Actinopteri; order Salmoniformes; family Salmonidae; genus Oncorhynchus; species Oncorhynchus mykiss. Next base: position 52,075,739 of record NC_048583.1, on the reverse strand, counting down.
CAGCGTGTCCATTTTCAGCTGGCAGGTGAAGGCCTACGGACAGGGCAACCCCTCCACTTACATCGGCGTCTTTGACATCAACAGATGGTACCATGCACAGATGCCTGACTCTCTGAGGTAACATTCTGACATTAATATCCCATCACCAGCCGCCTAAATCGCATGCTGTGTCCAATTTACCCGAATACCAGGCGTTTATCAATCAGGTTATTTATTCATTTATGAATGTAGTTGGTTTAAAACATATTTTTTTTTACAAACAAGTCTACTTTTTTGGGGGAAGGAGTGTTGATGGGACATAATTTCTGGGGTTGATAGTAAGCTTTTACATGATTACATGAATATGAAACCAACGTGTGTGTCAGAACGGGGGAGTCTCTGCGCAGCTGTCCCTACCTGGCCGTGTGGTCTCTGGATTCGGTGGTGGAGATGACGTCACCCTGCCCCCTGTTGGACGTCCTGGTGCACGAGCGCAGCCTGAGCCGCGGCCTGCCCTACACCTGCCCCCCGCCAGAACAGTTCTTCAAACCCACCACATACAACTTCGGCAAGTTGGACACACAGCGCAAGCCTTTTCACACAACACCCTGAGCAAATAGAAATACATTTAGCTCTTTAAAGCCATTCGGATAAGTTTTGTAAATGTTGTCATGACTTGGTAATTTGTTTTTCCTTGGAACAGATGCAACCTGTTTGCTCAACACTGGTATTGTGCATTTAACTTGCTCTGGGTATCAGAAAGAGGTGAGTTTATCCCTACATTTTTGGTGTATTTTCTCCATCTGTATCGTTGCAAAGATAGTTATAGTGCATGCGCAAAGTATTCAAACCCCTTGACTTTTTCCACATTTTGTTATAGTACAGCCTTATTCTGAAATGTATTAAATTAAAGATTTTCTTCATCAATCGACACACAATACCTCAATGACAAAGCAAAAACGGTATTTTGACATTTGCAAATTTATATTTTAAAAAAAACTGTATTTACATAAGTATTCAAACCCTTTGCTATGAGACTTGAAATCAGGTGCATCCTGTTTCCATTGATCATCCTTGATGTTTTTTTCAACTTGATTGTGGAGTCCACCTGTGGTAAATTCAATTGATTGGACATGATTTTGAAAGGCACACACCTGTCTATATAAGGTCCCACAGTTGACAGTCCATGTCAGAGCAAAAACCAAGCCATGAGGTCGATTGAATTGTCCGTAGAGCTCCGAGACAGGATTGTGTCGGCATTGATCTGGGGAAAGGTACCAAAAATGTCTGCTGCATTGAAGGTCCCCAAGAACCTCATTCTTAAATTGAAGAAGTTTGAAACCAAAAAGACTCTTCCTAGAGCGGGCTGACCAGACAAACTGAGCAATCAGGAGACGAGGGCCTTGGTCAGGGATGTGAGCAAGAACCCGATGGTCACTCTGACAAAGCTCCGGAGTCGCTCTGTGGAGATGGGAGAACCTTCAAGAAGGAAAACCATCTCTGCAGCACTCCACCAATCAGTCCTTTATGGTAGAGTGACCAGAGAGAAGCCACTCCTCAGTAAAAGGCACATGACAGCCTGCTTGGAGTTTGTCAAAAGGCACCTAAAGGACTCTGACCATGAAACATGATTTTCTGGTCTAATGAAACTAAGATTTAACTTTTTGCCTGAATGCCAAGCGTCACGTCTGGAGGAAACCTGGCACCATCCCTATGGTGAAGCATGGTGGTGACAGCATCATGCTGTGGGGATAGTTTTCAGTGGCAGGGACTGGGAGACTAGTGAGGATCGAGGGAAAGATGAACAGAGCCAAGTACAGAGAGAGATCCTTGATGAAAACCTGCTCCAGAGCACTCAGGACCTCCGACTGGGTTGAATGTTCACCTTCCAACAGGACAGCGACCCAAAGCACACGACCAAGTCAACGTAGGTGTGGCTTCAGTACAAGCCTCTGAATGTCCTTGGGTGGCCCAGCCAGAGGCCGGACTTGAACTCGATAAAACATCTCTGGAAAGACCTGAAAATAGCTGTGCAGTAACACTCCCCATCCAACCTGACAGAGTTTGAGAGGATCTGCAGAGAAGAATGGGAGAAACTCCCCAAATACAGGTGTGCCAAGCTTGTAGCTTGTTTTTTTCTATGTCATTATGGGGTATTGTGTGTAGATTGATGAGGGGGAAAAACGATTTAATCAATTTTTGAACAAGGCTGTATTGTATCTTTCTGAATGCACTGTACAAGTGGCTAACATGACGACTTTCAATTAGTTGACTATTAAGCCATCCATTGTCCATACAGCAGGATGTTATCTTGTGAATCACATGAACTATCTCTTGCTGTCTCAGACTCTGAGCTTCTTGAAGAAGGCTGCTCCCTGCTCCAGTGATGTCATCTCAAATGGCTACTCTCGCTGCCTGATGTCCGGCCTGCTCTCCTCTCGCCTGGCTGACGTGCAGCCCTCCAGCCTCTCTCAGGTACACACACAGCTTCTGAGAGGTTGACGGTTATTCCTTTTTGCGGTACAAACTTTCCAGTGTCTAAAGGTTTTTAAGGACTATTTTATATATGTGAATGCATTAGCTCAATGTGCCGGACTCTCTTCCTCTCTGGTCAGGAAGAGCAGTTGGACGCCATCTTGTCTACAGCCATAGAGACCAGCTCCTTGGGCCTGATCACCAGCTGTATCAAGCAGTGGACCGCTGAGGGTGAGACACTGCATAACAACACTGGCACCCTGTTATTTAGATCAACCCTGGCTTCATCTCCTGTACTACATGTACACTGATCCGAACACACACAACAGGTGAATCACTTTCAGATATTCACATCCTTGCAGATAGAGGAAAGGAGACGGGGTGACACAGACAGTTTGGGTTATTGAGATGCACCCCTAGATTGGATTTCTCTCTAATGTAAAATGGTGGTGTTTGCTTCACAGAGCAACCAGGCTCTGCGGTGAACCTGCGCTACATTCTGGAGTGGGCCTGGGACAAGGTGGTTCACACCAAGGAGCAGCTGGATGGCATATGTGAGTGTTTCCTACCACAGTGATCAGCATGACACTCTGTCAACACCTTGTTGACCTTCTGGTTTACATTAAAAATAATACTCATGGCTGTGTATTTGGTTGGTAACTATAGCAACTTGCAGCTGTGTTGTCATGTGATTTCCTCAAGCATTTTTGGATTTGATATGTTTTCCTCGGGCAATAGATGTTCTTATACGTGAGGAGGTCCAGCAATCTGGGCTGTGTTTTCTGATTTCCGTCTGCCCTTATTCTTTGTCTCCCCCCAGGTGCTCCCCTGTTTGACAGCTCATCTAACTTCACTGACTCCCCGACCCTTCAGCTGCTGCAGCACAGCCAGAGGCTACTGGGGAACCTCAGCACCATCTTCCACTGTCTGCTCAGAGAGGCACAGGATCTCACTCAGCGAGGTAAAGCCTAATTCAGACAAGGGGCACCGTTGCCAGGAGGCTTATTTATTTTAACGTTGAAGCACTGGTCGTTGACCGAGCAGAGTGGCTTGCGGTGCTCATGCAACTGAATATCACTTTGCTTCTGTAGAGAAAATGTTCAAAATATCAATATTTTGAGAGGCAGAGACGGGGTTCACACAAGTGTCTTGGTTGGTGGCTTTCACTCCCTGTGGTTATTAGAGCCATTAACACACCCTTTACTAAAATGGCCCTAGAGAAGAAGGCAGACGTTCTACGTGTCCCCAACCAATTGTTTATTTGCGTTTGTAACATTTTTAAACTGAATTTGTACATAATGTTGCCGCTACCGTCTCTTATGACTGAAATTAACTTCTGGACATCAGGACTGCAATTACTCACCATGGACTGGCAGAATCCTTTTTTTTTAACCTTTAGCAAGTCTGACGAGCCCGAAGTGAACGATATACTGCTTTCTCGGGAACCGGCCCAGATCCCCATGATTTGTGTGAAGAGGAGGCGGAGAAAAAGGGGCCAGAGGGCAGGTTGCCTTCTGAGAATTTGTAGGCGATCGAATAAACCCCCACTTCCTTCCATTCTGCTAGCAAACGTGCCATCGTTGGAGAATATAATTGATGATTTACGAGGAAGTTTAAACTACCAATGGGACATTCAAAACTGTAATATCTTATGCTTCACGGAGTCGTGGCTGAACGACGACACAACATACAGCTGGCTGGTTATATGATGTACTGGCAGGATAGAACAGCGGCGTTTGGTAAGGAAAGGGGCAGCGGTCTATGTATTTTTGTAAACAACAGCTGGTGCACGACACCGAAGGAAATCTCGAGCTATTGCTCGCCTGAGGTAGAGTTTCTTATGATAAGCTGTAGACCACACTACCTACAGAGAGAGTTTTCATCTGTATTATTTGTAGCTGTTTACATACCACCACAGCCAGAGGCTGGCACTGAGCATTGAATGAGTTGTATTCTGCCATAAGCAAACAAGAAAACACTCACCCAGAGGCGGCGCTCCTGGTAGTCGGAGACTTTAACTTCTCTAGGGTAGGGGGCAGCATTTGGAATTTTGGATGAAAAGCGTGCCCAAATTAAACTGCCTTCTACTCAGGCCCAGAAGATAGGATATGCATATAATTGGTAGATTTGGATAGAAAACACTCTAAAGTTTCCAAAACTGTTAAAATAGTGTCTTGAGTATAGCAACTGATTTGGCAGGTGGATACATGAGAAAAATCCATTCAGGAAGTAAGATTTTTTTTGTGTGTAGTTTTCTATTCAATGCCATTACAGTATCCATTGACTTAGAACTCAAATTGCAGTTCCTATGCCTTCCACTAGATGTCAACAGTCTTTATAAATGGTTTCAGGCTTGTATTCTGAAAAATGAGGGAGTAAGAGCAGTCTGAGTGGACCCTGCTGTGTCACAGAGCTTTTTCATGCGCGTGACCGAGAGTGCCTTTCTTGTTTACCTTTTATATTGAAGACGTTATTGTTCGGTTTAAATATTATCGATTATTTAGGCTAAAAACAACATGAGGATTGAATATAAACATCGTTTGACATGTTTATGTGAACTAGAGGTCGACCGATTAATCGGAATGGCCGATTTAATTAGGGCCGATTTCAAGGTTTCCTAACAATTGGAAATCGGTATTTCTGCGCGCCGATCTGCTGATTATTTATTTTTTTACACCTATATTTAATCTTTATTTAACTAGGCAAGTCAGTTAAGAACACATTCTTATTTTCAATGACGGCCTAGGAACGGTTGGTTAATAACTGCCTCGTTCAGGGGCAGAAAGACAGATTTTCACCTTGTCCGCTCGGGTGATCCAATCTTGCAACCTTACAGTTAACTAGTCCAACGCAATAAGACCTGCCTCTCTCTCATTGCACTCCACAAGGAGACTGACTGTTACGCAAATGCAGTAAGCCAAGGTAAGTTGCTAGCTAGCATTAAACTTATCTTATAAAAAACAATCAATCATAGTCACTAGTTAACTACACATGGTTGATGATATTACTAAATATTATCTAGCGTGTCCTGTGTTGCATATAATCTGACTGAGCATACAAGTATCTAAGTATCTGACTGAGCGGTGGTAGGCAGAAGCAGGCGCGTAAACATTCATTCAAACAGCACTTTCGTGCATTTTGCCAGCAGCTCTTCGTTATGTGTCAAGCATTGCGCTGTTTATGACTTCAAGCATATCAACTCCCGAGATGAGGCTGGTGTGACCGAAGTGAAATGGGTGGCTAGTTAGCGCGCGCTAATAGCGTTTCAAACTTCACTCGCTCTGAGCCTTGGGGTGGTTGTTTCCCTTGCTCTGCATCGGTAACGCTGCTTCAATGTGGTGGCTGTTGTCGTTGTGTTGCTGGTTCGAGCCCAGGGAGGAGCGAGGAGAGGGACGGAAGCTATACTTTTACACTGGCAATACTAAAGTGCCTATAAGAACATCCAACAGTCAAAGGTTAATGTAATACAAATGGTATAGAGGGAAATAGTCCTATAATAACTACAACCTAAAACATCTTACCTGGGAATATTGAAGACTCATGTTAAAAGGAACCACCAGCTTTCATATGTTCTCATGTTCTGAGCAAGGAACTGAAACGTTAGCTTTCTTACATAGCACATATTGCACTTTTACTTTCTTCTCCAACTCTTTGTTTTTGCATTATTTAAACCAAATTGAACATGTTTCAGTATCTACTTATGGCTAAATTGATTTTGATGTTTTATATCAAGTTAAAATAAGTATTAATTCAGTATTGTTGTAATTGTCATTATTACAAAAAAAATATATATATTTTAAATTGGCCGATTAATCGGCATCGGCTTTTTTGGTCCTCCAATAATCGGTATCAGCGTTGAAAAATCATTATCGGTCGACCTCTAATATGAACCTTACGGATACAATTTGCATTTTTTTGTCTGCCTGTTACTGTGTTTGAGCCTGTGGATTACTGAAGAAAAGGTTTTTGGATATAAAGAGAGGCTTTATGAACAAAAGGAACATTTATTGAATAAATGAATGTGTTCTGAGTGCAACCATATGAAGATCATCAAAGGTAAGTCATTAATTTTCTCTATTTCTGACTTGTGTAACTCTTCTACTTGGTTGGTTACTGTTTGTAATGATTGTCTGCTGGGCTATGTTCTCAAATAATCGTAAGGTATGCTTTCGCCATAAAGCATTTTTGAAACCTGACACAGTGGTTGGATTCACAATAATTTAATCTTTAAACCTATGCGATAAATCTACGATAATTGAATTTCAACAAGCATTTTTCTACGGCTGGCCATGCTTTCCACCTGGCTGCCCCCTCCTTCTCCCTCACCAAAATCCAGACAGCTGATGTCCTGAAAGAGCTGCAAAATCTGGATCCCTACAAATCAGCTGGGCTAGACAATCTGGACCCTCTCTTTCTAAAATTATCCGCAGAAATTGTTGCAACCCCTATTGCTAGCCTGTTCAACCTCTTTCGTATCGTCTGAGATACCCAAAGATTGGAAAGCTTCCGCAGTCATCCCCCTCTTCAAAAGACAATACTGTGCAGCCGTCTTCCTCGACCTGGCCAAGGCTTTTGACTCCGTCAATCACTGCATTCTTATCGGCAGACTCAATAGCCTTGGATTCTCAAATGACTGCCTCGCCTGGTTCACCAACTACCAACTACTAGACAGAGTTCAGTGTGTCAAATCGGAGGGACTTATCTGGACCTCTGGCAGTCTAAGGGGGTGCCACAGGGTTCAATTCTCAGGCTGACTCTTTTCTCTGTATACATCAATGATGTTGCTCTTGCTGCTGGTGAATCTCTGATCCACCTCTACGCAGACGACACCATTCTGTATACATCTGGCCCTTCTTTGGACACTTAACTAACCTCCAAATGAGCTTTAATGCCATACAATACTCCTTCTGTGGCCTCCAACTGCTTTTAAATACTAGTAAAACGAAATGCATGCTCTTCAACCGATTTGCTGCCCGCACCCGCCCGACCGACAAGCATCACTACTCTGGACAGTTCTGACTTAGAATATGTGGACAACTACAAATACCTAGGTGTCTGGTTAGACTATAAACTCTCCTTCCAGACTCACATCAAACATCTCCAATCCAAAGTGAAATCTAGAATTGGCTTCCTATTTCGCAAAAAAGCATCCTTCACTCATGCTGCCAAACACCCTCGTAAAACTGACCATGCTACCGATCCTCGACTTCGGCGATGTCATTTACAAAATAGCCTCCAATACCCTACTCAATAAATTGGATGCAGTCCATCACAGTGCCATCCGTTTTGTCACCAAAGCCCCATATACTACCCACCACTGCGACCTGTATGCTCCCGTCTGCTGGACCTCACTACATATTCATCGCTAAACCCACTGGCTCCAGATCATCTATAAGTCCTTGCTAAGTAAAGCCCTGCCTTAACTCAGCTCACTGGTCACCATAGCAGCACCCACCCGTAGCACACGCTACAGCAGGTATTTTTCACTGGTCATACCCAAAGCTAACACCTACTTTGGCTGCTTTTCCTTCCAGTTCTCTGCTGCCAATGACTGGAATGAAATGCAAAAATCACTGAAGCTGGAGACTTATCTCCCCCTCTAACTTTAGGCATCAGCTGTCAGAGCAGCTTACTGATCACTGTACCTGTACATAGCCAATCTGTAAATAGCACACCCAACATCCTCATCCCCATATTGCTATTTTTGTAAAAAAAAAAAAATGCTATTTTGCCCCACAGTATCTCTACTTGCACATCATCATCTGCACATCTATCACTCCAGTGTTAATGCTAAATTGTAATTATTTTGCCTCTATGGCCTATTTATTGCCTTACTTCCCTAATCTTACTTAATTTGCACACACTGTACATAGACTGTACGTTTGTTTATCCAATGTAACTCTGCTGTTTTTGTCGCACTGCTTTGCTTTATCTTGGCCAAGTCGCAGTTGAGAACATGTTCTCATTTACAACTGGCCTACCTGGTTAAATAAAGGTGAAATAATAAAATTAATAAATAAATAGTCTGTTCTCTCTGCTACCGCACGGCAAGCAGTACCTGACCACCAAGTCTAGGTCCAAGAGGCTTCTAAACAGCTTCTACCCCCAAACCATAAGACTCCTGAACACCTAATCAAATGGTCACCCAGACTGTTATCTATGCATAGTCACTTTAATAACTCTACCTACATATTACCTCAACTAACCGGTGCCCCCGCACAAGCTCTGTTCCCGGTACACCCCTATATAAAGTCTCGCTATTGTTATTTTACTGCTGTTACTTTTATTTCTTATTCTTGTAGGTATTTTTTTTATCTGCATTGTTGGTTAAGGGCCTGTAAGTAAGCATTTCACTGTGAAGTCTACGCCTGTTGTATTCGGTGCATGTGACTAATAAAATGTCATTTGATTTATGTGCCTCTACATACCATGTCATGATATGTCAGAATTGGGTGTTATAATGCAGTTATTTGTGCAGGTCTGCTGGGTCTCATCAATAAGAATCTGGTGTCCAGCCTTATCTCTCAGTACGCCCAGGTGGTCCTCTGGTTCTGTCGGACTGGACTCCTGCCCGAGGGCTCCGGTAAGACCACGTACTGTGGTAGCAGTTCAAACATTTAAGTTCAGTCCATATTCCATGCCACCTTTTGGAACATAGACCACTTTCACCATGTACACCAAAAGTAGTGTACGTCATAGGGAGTAGGGTGCCATTTCAGATGCAGTGCTAGAGATGTCCACTATTATAGGTTTGTAATAGTTTTAATTCCCCTGTCAACCAGATGAGGATGCTGTGCAGATCCCCCGGCCCTTCTACAGCTACTCTGTGAACCAGAACTACTACACCATCCGCAGAGAGGAGCTGCAGCAGCTCTCCAAGTGAGTGCTGTTCATATCATCCACGAGCTTGTACAGGACTGATAGTAAAACACATCAACAAGAAGAGACAGGAGAAGTTTAACTTAGTCCCCCCTGTGTCATTCTTCTGAAGATCTGTTTTTGTGATCTTGTATACGGTATGGGTCTTTCTCAAAATGCATACCACTGTGCTCCGAGCACGGGCGCGTTGGGAGTATGAGTCCAAGTCAAAGTTTCAAAATGGAGCACGAAGGGTCTTATCGAATGCCTACTCCGTTTGAAAGATTCATCGGAAATGTATGCAAAGAAATATGACGCCACATGTCTTAATGTTTCCTATTCACATCTCATATGTTGCCTGACTACAGTATTGTATCTTGATACGTTAATAAATATATGCTGTGTTCATTTTGGCATGTTTACCTGCCTACGTACCGTAGATCGCAAGCCCATAAGTTGTATTAGTTAATGTGACGACTGTTCATCGAATGGTTAAAAGTTTCTAATTGCGTGATTAACTGAATCAAGCAATTATTAACTCATTAACCTGAAGGCACCATGGGATAACTCGTTTTTATTGAGTTTCTATTTCCCAAATTAACTCAAAGAATATCAGAATATCGATTTCACAACAGCGGCTAATTAACCAGTTACCTCTACCAATCTCGTTCTGAACGAACGTCGTATAGACCGTGAATTTGCACGGACCCGGGTCTCGTACCACACCAATCTTAGTTGAATATTTATTTACTAAAAAGCTAAAATGATGATACACATAGACAAAACACATTATAGGCTATTGATTAGAACTTAGTATAACGGGCCAACACACTATGGCGCGTTACCCAAAATGGGGATTTCAAAGAGAGAGAGGAAAAAGAAAGTACACGAGAGAAATATACATTTGGGTGAATTTGTCAGCTATGGTATTCTAACCCTAGCCTTGCCCCAAACTACCGCTCTTATGTGTCAGAATATAATGATGTAATTACGTGGGGTAGACCTTCAAGGATTCTCTGCGTGGACCGTTCAGGGGACCGTTTAGCTGCTCGATGACGTACTTCTCCTGCGCACCTCTCTGATCATCCTCTCGATGTCTGTGTCCTTTTGGCTTAGGAGTCTGTTCCCTCACCCTTGCTATGGAAGGGGTCTTCTGAGGACAGGCAGCTCTGTAGCTCAGAGCTCACAGCATAGGAATGAAACCCTTTAGATACCACAATTCGCTGGGATTGGATGCTAAGGGGTCCGGCTTGAATTCACCTGCTTAGACACATTTACTCATCCGTAGCTTGGGTAGAAAACGATTTATTTGTCTTCAAACTTGTTGCGTTCTGAGTTCCTTGAGTTTTTAGACCTTGGCTGCAGCTTGGGTCACGTAGTCTCCTCTGTAAATTCTATACTCACAGGTTTTATACCCTTGGGTCAGAAGTGGGTGTAACCCCCTTTAGGGCAATTCTCTGGGCGTACCAAGTTAATGAGGCAAGGTCTAGATTTGACTCAAATACAATTTTAGACAACTAACTTAACATTTCATCTTTACCAAAACATTCCCTTTGATTTGGACATTTTCCACACAACGTACAATGTATAAACATCAAACATATACTAGGAAAACTCTTCACGTTACAATGTTTTCGTAATAACGTCATCTATTAACCTTTCATAACAAAACAAAAATGACATACATTTTCATATTCCATCTATCGTCATGACCACCATTGTGGCTGACGGAAACCATTGTTCCAAAGTCCCTTTATTTCATGTTCTGAGGCTGGTTCTCCATAGTGACAGGACAAAGGAATTTGTCTGTGGCCTGAGATTTACCAGGGGCGTGAGGGGTCATAAAACCCCCCCACATCTTCAGACCCCTAGATCTCTCCTCCTCTGTTGGGGTTGAGAGAGAATCTGTAGGGTTGTGGTCTCCTGTAACCTGACCTGGTCAGGACAGTCATGACAAAGTCAATAGGCCTAACTGGCTAGCTACTACTGTTAGCTGGATAGCCACGAAGAATTGGTAGCTAGCTACCTACAAGTGTTTAATCTACCTTGCATAACATTCATTTTTGGTCACTTTTGCCTGTTTAACTATCTGGCTAGCTCGATTATTACGATTCGCACACATCTAGCTGATAATTATGAAGTAAAACATTTACTTTTGTATGTTTTGACTTGTTGCCATTGTCCTGGCTGGATAAAGGTTCAGTGAATGGGGAGGTGCAGCGTAAGGTAATACATTTGGAGTGTGGGTGCTTGTCAAAGGGAATGTTTTATATGTTCTCCACACTCTTGTCCTCACAAGAACGTACTCGACAACGTCCTCTGAGAATGTACTCTGAGCATGAGAGCGTGCAGTGCGGTAGTATGCATATTGAGAAACACCCTATATTTGGTATGCATGTCTCATATTAGTGTCCATGTTCCTACTGTAGAGTCCTACTGTGAAAGACTGTTTTGGGAAACTAATGCATTTCACGTAAGACCACCTCAACCACCATCAATATTTAGAATGAACCATCTGTTCTTCTCAGGGGGAAGTGGTGTGCAGACTGCCTGATGATTGATGGCTTAGTCGCCCAATGCGGTGATCGCTTGGTTGACCTGTGGAAACGGGACGAGGGCGGGACGGGACAGTATCCGCCACCTACGCTACACGTAAGCATTTGGTACCTGTGCATTCACGCGCACACAAACACACAGAGCCAAACAAGGATCTAACTTCCTACCTTGAGCACGTACTCTGAATGATTTCCATGGAATTCCATCTAGATGTAGACATAGTATAACAGAAGCTAAAACACACCTAGTGTTGATCTTCTCTCTGCTGTCCACAGGGCCTGCTGGATATTTACCTCCTGGAGAACATAGATGAATCTGCTAAGCACGCCATCGTATCCTTGCTCTGTACTGGGTTCCCTCGCAACCATCCAAGTGTTCATATCAGGGAATTGGTTTGATTTTAAATGCTGTGTCCCGTCCTTACACTCCTAACCCACACAAGTGCCTAGACTCGTGAAATCCACCTAACACATACAGACCTACTCTTCTGCACACACACAGAGTATATTGAGACAGAACACACTTCTTCTCTCTATGTGTGAGCCTTGACCCCTCCCCCCCAGGTGATCTACCTGTTGTTGGATGTGATGTATTCCTTCCCCAACAAGAGCGGTGGGTCTGTGGAGTCCTTCCCCACTGCCTTCGCCATCCCCATCGGCCTGGTCAAACTGGTGCAGGGCTTCTGGCTGCTGGACCACCACGACCACCAGGTAGACGCGCGCACGTGCACACGTGCACATATACAGGCCAGACAATACAGGGTTATAACAGTCACATTTTAGAAGACTATCTGGAAGTTAGCATTTAGCAAGGATAGTGTTTGGTTTGTGATGGGGCCTTTTCCCCGTAACTCAACCCTTGCATGTGGAATTTCAAATGTGTACAGTGAGTTATTTCATAGAATGATTCGTTGGTAGACGGATTACCAGGATGTGTACTCAAAGCATGCGCAGACCAACTGGCAAGTGTCTTCACTGACATGTTCAACCTCTCCCTGACCGAGTCTGTAATACCTGCATGTTTCAAACAGATCACCATAGTCCCTGTGCCCAAGGAAGCGAAGGTAACCTGTCTAAATGATTACCGCCCCGTAGCACTCGTGTCGGTAGCCGTGAAGTGCTTTGAAAGGCTGTTCATGGCTCACATCAACACCATCACTCCAGAAACCCTGGACCCACTCCAATTCAACACATCTGCCATGCTGGTCCTCAACACTGTGGCCCCTCTGGGGTGTGTGCTTAGTCCCCTCCTGTACTCCCTGTTCACCCACTGCTCGGCATCTGACCGTAAAGCGCCACAGAGGGTAGTGCATACGGCCCAGTACATCACTGGGGCCCAGCTTCCTGCCATCCAGGACCACTATACCAGGTGGTGTCAGAGGAAGACCCTAAAAATTGTCAGACTCCAGCCACCCAAGTCATAGACTGTTCTCTCTGCTACCGCATGGCAAGCGGTATCGGAGCGCCAAGTCTAAGATCGAAAGGCTCCATAAAAGCTTCTACCCCCCCAAGCCATAAAATTGGTCAACAATTAATCAAATGGCCACCCGGAATATTTACTTTGTTTTTACACTGCTGCTACTCGCTGTCTATGCGTAGTCAGTATATAAATAACCTTGACTTACCTGTACCCCTGCACATTGACCCCTGTATATAGCTTCGTTATTGTTATGTGATTTTCTTGTTACTTTATTTATATTTATACTTTTGTTTATATAGTAAATATTTTCTATTTTTTCTTGTAAGTAATCACATTAAGGTTGTATTCGGTGCATGTGACAAATTTGATTTGATAAAGGTAGTGATAAAATGGTTTCATCTAGTTGACACCTGAACTTTGACCCTTTCCAGAACTCCCTGGAGATGCTGCTGCACCCCACCACCTCCCCGTCCCTGTGGGGCTGGCAGCATGATCGCATCCTGCAAGCTCTCATGTGCCAGGGGAAACACGGGATCGCCCTGCGCTACCTCCACGTTATGAAGCCCCCCTTCTCTTCCACTGCTCAGGCCCAGCTCTGCCTGGCTGTGCTGCTACACAACAGGTGGCTGTTATAAGTGTGTGTGTGTTAGCTAGCATCCGTGCTAACAGTGACGGTGATGTGATGTTTTTTTTTCTTCTTCCTGGTACAGTTAACACGTCTGTGTAACCCCTCTCCGTGTAGGTGTCTGGTGGAGGCCTGGGCCATGCTGAGGCAGCACTCCAACAGCCTGAACACGGAGGAGTTGTTAAGTTTCCTCTACCAGACCTGTCAGGAGCTTGGCCTCATGAAGGAGCTGCTCAAACTGCCCCTGGGTCTGGCTGAACAAGTAGGATGCCTTGTTCCCCCAACTTTCCTTTCTACCAGGGCGAAATCACGACCCTGGCATACTCATCAATAACATGTGTTTTCATGTGACAATCCCATCTCTGAAGATTTACCTGTGTGTGTGTGTGTGTGTGTGTGTGTGTGTGTAGGAGTGCTTGGAGAGGTTCCTGCAGGGTACAGGGGGTCTCCAGAACAGAGAGCTACTGATGATGCACTACCTGCAGCAGGCTAACTACGTCCCCGCCCTGCAGCTTAACCACACCCTCAAGATGAACATGGTGGTACGTTCACATTTAAATAAACTCATGGTTATTTATACACTTCACCAATACAGAACATATGCTACGAGAAATGTTGTGCAGGTTTTTAGAAATAAGTCACCCTAACGTGTGTGTTGATATGACATGTTGCTGAATTCTGCCCTTAATGTTTCCATTCCGTTCATATATCTGTTCTCCAGAACGAGAGGGATCCCAAGCTGAAGGAGAGAACCAAAACCAGGAACTCAATCCTGGACCAGTACGGGAAAGTTCTTCCTCGGGTCCAGAGGAAGCTGGCCACGGAAAGAGCTAAGCCATACCACCACCCCTCCACCATCCTCAGAGAGGGTACGTGACCTTGTCCCTCCTAGCTTCTTATTACACTGCTCTGTACACGCTTCAAGGTTCGATTTATGTTTTCAGCGTGACCCTTGACTTCGATAATGTGTGTTCTTCTTAGTGTCGCGGCCACAGCCGCTGTCGACCATCGCCAAGCGGTCGGCCAATGAGAACGTGCTGACCAGAGCGGCGTTCATCAACAGCGTCCTGTCGAAGATCGAGGAGGTGTGGGTGGGGAAGAACCCCACGCCCCAGTCCTCCCCACTCAAGAGGTGAGACCCCAACCGCCCTGTCCCCAACCCCCCCCTTTCTGACTAAGATGTAAGTAAGTGGTAAAGATGGGTTATCCACCCCTGGATTTGATCTGTTCAATTGAGTTGTTTCCCTTCCCCTCTCCACGCCACCCAGCCCCAGGGCAGCGGAGGTGCTCTTCCCCTCCCGGGATCTGCCCGAGGCCTTCGTGGGCACGCCTATCACCATGGCCTCCAAGAGGAAGTCCAGGTACGACACACACCGAACCTCAACTTGACATAATCCCACCGAACTCAGACTTGCGTTAATCATACAACCATGTCAATGAGAGGTTTGGGTGGAAGTATGTAAGATGAGCTATAAATGACATGCCGCTAGTCTTTTGTGTAAGAGAAACACATGTTGATTTCAATACATCTGACATGCTTTCCTAACCCTTCCTCCTGTCACAACCCCCAGGGTGCTGGACCTAGTGGTTCACCCCTCTCAGACCACTCCTCCAGAGGGGGCACGACCCCTGCTGACACCCCCTAGGGCAGCTAGCTCCTGGAACCCCCCCAAAAGCATCAACAAGGCCCCTGAGCTCAGCCTGCTGCAGACTCCACAGGTGGTCAAGGTAAGACCCAGACAAAAGGGGAGGGTGTTGACTGTCCCCACTGTCACACATGCTCCCACATCCTAGACACTGATGCTCACTGGCACGATGACTGGAAATCCCCTAGTTTTATAGCTTGGCTGGGAATGAACTCCTACTAGAAGTCACATGGTCCTGAACACCACTGTGCCTGAGACCTAAGCCTGCTGCAGTGGGTTGTCAACTGTGTGTTTGAAACTCAAATGGTTGTTTCTTTCCCGTAGCGAGCGCGAGCCCTAGCAACGTCCGGTCCCTTGTTCTCGGCCTTCACCCCTCAGTCCATCCTGAGGAGCAGCCTGCGCCCCACCCCCGTGGCCACCCCCTCTGCCTCTCCCGGGCGCTCTGTCACCCCCCCACTGTGCCCCAAGGAGAGTCGCATCACCTTCATCGAGGAGACTGCCTCGCAGTCAGAGAAAGGCACCCTCCACTGGAGCAACGGGGTAAGACCTCCTGGACCACTGGGCCTTATTTAGCAACATAACAGTGGAATTGAGAGAGTCTTTCTTATGAACAAACAAACTTTTCAGATACTTTACCCTTGTGTACCATGTTAATGATTTGTTTTGTACTCTACAGATCGCAACCGAGAATGAGATTAGCCTGCTGACCAGAGGCTCTCCACTGTCAAAGGCTGGACCTGAGGCTTGGACCTCACACTCTGCTGACTATGATGAGGAAGAGCAGGAAGAGGTGGAGGAGGTGAAGGTGACACATGTGAAGTTCCTGCAACCACCGGTCCGCGAGCCCTCACCAGAGAGTGGAGCGTCTGAGAGCGGCTCCTCTGTCGTGGTAACTGCATTGCCTAGCACGTTACCAGGACGACTCAGCCTAGGCTTGGAGACGAGCCAGGCCTCTGTCCTTTCAACGGACACCACGCTGGAGTTCCATGATGCACCTCTGCCTGAAGACCTGGAGATGGAGGCGCTGCAACATCCAGCCAATGAGGTCACAGATGAGGATGATGATGAAGTGGTGATTAACCTCAAAACTCAAGCAGTACTGGAAGCCCCACTCTCAAAGGAGGAAGTGCAGCCTGCAGCAGCCAATGAGCTGACTCTCCTCCTGTCACTGGAGGAAGGGCAGAACAAGGACTTGGAAGTAAAGGAAGAGGCGGTCAGCAGAGAAGTGGAGCTGGACCAGGAAGTAGGGGAGATGGAGGTCAGCCCTGACCAAGAGCCTAAGGCGGAAAAGGAAGTTGTAGTCCAACCAAGGGTCACACAGGCAGTAGAACCAACTCCTGACACGGAGGTGGTTGAGGAATCTAACCTTCACCAGGAAGTTATTGATATGCCCAACCATGAGCTTGAGGTGGAGACTGCGGAGGTGGTGGAGGAGGAAACTCCCAAAGAGGATGAATCTCAACCCACTGAACCAATGAAACCTGTGGATGCCACAGAACACACTGGTGAGGGTTCCACCCACCTGTGAGGACATCACTCAGCCAGGATCTTACAGATGCTCCAGTAGACAAATTAAATGCATTACATTCATGTCCTGCTTGGTTTCAGCTCTGTGTAGATGGTGTCAAATTATTCAAACCTGTGTAGGCAAAGTGAACACCAAAAATGTGTGTTCAATCAAAAACGTTAATGTTTTTGAGGAACAGTTTAGATTATCCTCACTGTGCAAAGGCACGCCCGTTTGAGGTGATTTAGGGTTTGATAATGTACTGAGGGCCTGTGAGGGGGAGCTCAGTGCAGGTAACCGAGCTAAACCTAACCACATCGAAATACTAAGCTTGGAAGAGTTTTACCCAGACAGGACTCATCTTGATGCACTTGATTTTAAACCTGGTTGATTCCTCTCTTGCTCTTGTAGATCTGGATGAGTTTGTGGAGCGCCATCTGTTTGGCAACGACCTGTCTCCTCCCCTGACCCGCTCGGGCATCCACAAGGCTTCTGACAACTGGACATCCTTCAACAGGTACGTCCTGAAACGCATCCCAACAATATTGGTTGTGTATGTGCTTACAACCATTTATTGATATTAAACCTCTCTCTCCCCTGGGCAGTGAGCCGGTGTGTGACGTGGTAAAGGAGGAGTCTACTCCTACAGCCGTCCCCCTGGCCCTCACCACCCAGAAGTCTCTGTTGTCCGTAGCCACCTCAGACCCCACGGGCACCGACTCCCAATGTGAGTGACCTCTCTCACCTCTTGCTCATGACTGTTTTATTTGTCACATACATTAACTTCTAGGTCATGCGATCAGAGATCTAACACGGGCTCACTGTACGAGCTACAACCACAAAGGATTTTGTGTTTTTATTGGCTGGCAGCGGGATTGACACCTCTCTGGGCTAATACCGACCAATAATGGTCTGGAATGCACATAATTAGAGATGCACGATATATCGGTGAACATATCGGAATCTGACGGTATTAGTTAAAAATACCAACATCGGTATCATCCGATGTCTAGTTTAACACCGATGTTAAAACCGATGTCAAAGGTACCGTGCATACATGACGTAATAACGGCGCGTAAAATGTTGCTCTACACGTGCAACACAGCATTCCTAACCTAGCCCACAATGTCTGCTGTGTGGATCGAAGAGTAAGAACATTTCAGCGAGACAACTCAAAGGTGAAATCCATTAAAGGCAAGATAATGGGATTCATTGCCCTTGACAATCAACCACAGTAATAGCGTCACTGCTATTAGCTTCACGACAATCATACTATGGAACGCCGTTTGGGTCTTTGCGTGTCAAAAAATATATAGTAGCACTGTCAAAGCTGTAAAGTCTGCAAACAAGCAAACACCGGCCACAAACAATGTTTACAATACCGCGTTGGTAATGAAGCATCATTTGTTCAACCGTAACTGGGGTAGCTAGCTTTAGCTTGGTACCTAGCTAGCACCAATACAACCAGCCTGAAAACAATGACCAGTAGAAACTGTGGTCTTTTTCATTATTCTAAGCAACGATTTTGGAATCCTTGTAAGTATTAGCTAGGTTGCCACTTTTGAAATTGAACTTCAGGGGCCTCCCGGGTGGCGCAGTGGTTAAGGGCGCTGTACTGCAGCGCCAGCTGTGCCATCAGAGTCCTGGGTTCGCGCCCAGGCTCTGTCGTAACCGGCCGCGACCGGGAGGTCCGTGGGGCGACGCACAATTGGCCTAGCGTCGCCCGGTTAGGGAGGGCTTGGTCGGTAGGGGTGTCCTTGTCTCATCGCGCACCAGCGACTCCTGTGGCGGGCTGGGCGCAGTGTACGCTAGCCAAGGTGGCCAGGTGCACGGTGTTTCCTCCGGCGCATTGGTGCGGTTGGCTTCCGGGTTGGATGTGCGCTGTGTTAAAGAAGCAGCGGCTTGGTTGGTTGTGTATCGGAGGACGCATGACTTTCAACCTTCGTCTCTCCCGAGCCCGTACGGGAGTTGTAGCGATGAGACAAGATAGTAGCTACTACACAATTGGATACTACGAAATTGGGGAGAAAAAGGGGTAAAATTCAAAAAAAGAAAAAAAAGAAATTGAACTTCAGTTCATGAACATACACAGCTACTTAACTCAGTTGCACAACGCTAACGTTGTATGCAGCCAGCTAGTCAGGTAAGAACAAATTCTTATTAACAATGAGGGCCCGGCCAATTGTGCGCCGCCCTATGGGACTCCCAATCCCGGCCGGATGTGATACAGCCTGGATTCGAACCAGGGACTGTAGTGACGCCTCTTGCACTGATGCAGTGCCCTAGACCGCTGCATCTGTTTTGTGTTTGTGTGTGTGTTAACTATTTAACTGTACTAGAATGCTTAAAAGGCTGCTAAAAATGTAAATATCTTATCAGTAGTGGATTTTTTTTGCAAGGAAATATCGGTATCGGGCAAAAATGTGAGTGTGTTTGATGGGGCTCTTCCCTCCCTGTAGCTGTGGTGAGCCTGAACGACAGTGAGGAACTCTCTAGTTCTGTGTTGGAGGATGATGATGAAGATGAGTCAGATGGTCCTGCTGAGCAGGACTCGGGCAGCGAGGTGGAGGTCATCGAGGAGGTGCAGGGGAACGGGAGGCAGCAAGCCCCCTTGCCGCCCCCCTCTCTCTTCCTGGACCAGCTCCCGCCCCTGCAGCCACACCCCCAGTTCCTGCCTGCACTATCGGAGCAGGATGCAGCTGTGCTCTCATTGGTCACCACAGAGGCAGACCTAAAGGTAAAACAGTGACTGTCTTAGGATTTCATAACTCAGTCATGTAAGCAGTGTAGACCTAAATGCTGTGGGTGACTGATGTTAAAAGTTGCACTTTTTGAAAAGGGGGTGAAAGTATCTTGTTTTGTGATCGTAGGTTTTGCTCTATAAATGTTCTCATGCTTCTGTGTTTTTCCCCTGCAGATGGTGGAGGATGACCTAGAGGGGGAGGTGGTGATGGTGAGGCTGGGGGTAGGAGGAGATGAGGCAGAGGGGATTTGCTACACAGAGCTGAAGCCCTCCACCACCCTGCTGGTTCCTCTGGAGCTGGTGGAGGGGCATGCCCTGGCCGACGGCGCCCACCTGGGGCTCATTGAGGTGGGGGAAGGCAGCCAACCAGAGGTAGCCACCTCTGGAGCCCACAGCAGCTTCTCTCTGATTCTGGAGGATGTGGATGACGATGCAGACACGGTACCACTAGAACCCAGTAAGCATCTGACCACAGAGGAGGCAGGTGGCACGTCTGAGACGCCTGTGACCGACCCGGAGGTCATCTGCCTGGGTACGGACAACCAGGACACCCTGGCTGCAGCTGAGCCCCTGCAGGAGCAGGAGGCTGAGATGGACACCCTGGAGGGGATGGACACGCTGGAGGGGATGGACACCCTGGAGGGGATCATGGATAGCTGGACGGAGGCAGAGACTGGTGGAACTGAGGCCATGTCAAAGGAGAATGTTCCTCTAGTCACGGACGTCCTGCCTGAATCCTTTGAGGCTAAACCAGCCAGATCAGCTGAAGATGTTGACACAGACCATGTAGAAGAGCCAGATGAGATCCCTGCTGACTCTGAACCAACCAAAGCAGAAGAGACGTCACCAGTCCTGGATGAGAATGAGCAGCCGAACGGAGCGTTGGAGGAAACCGAAGAGATGACCATGGAAGAGGAGACTCTCTCGTGTGCTCATCGAAAGGAGGAGATGAAGGCAGACGTTGTTGAGCTAGAAGAAGAGCGAGAGGAGCCCGTCTCTGTCCCTGCAGACCAGCCTCTGTCTCAGGTAGAAAGCAATGGATCCATCCAGTCAGACAACCATGAACCTGTCCAGGGAGAAGCCATAAGTGAGTTGGCAGCCATACTTGAAGAAGAAGCAGCTCAAACCGGAAAGCTCTCTATAGCCAGTGTGGAGGAGAGGAATCTGGACAAGACCTCCAACAGCCAGTCTAAGTCTGTGGAGGAAATCTCAGAGGGGGTCAGGAAAGCCCCGTCCACTCCGACACGCAGGATAACCAACCAGAGGAAGATGGTGAAGTTTACCTCAGTGGAGGCGGAGAGGCCTGGGTCAGAGGACGAGAGGCCGGCCGGACAGACTGAGATGGAGACAGACGCTCAGGTCCCAATCACACCCAGACGGATCACCAGGAGCTGCCGGCACAGCCAGGACTTCGGAGTTCCCGTCACACCTCGCCGAAGCGCTCGGAAAACTGAATCCCAGCCAGAGCAGGAGGAGAGGAAAAGGGAGGAAGAGGTCCCGGCGGAAACTGTGGTCCTCTCAAAGGCAACCCCGACCAAGCAGCGCACTCCACAGAAGGCCACTCCGAGGACGGGAACCCGCCAGACCAGGAACACCCAGGTGGGGAGCAACAGAGAGCCAACAGCCATGGATGAAACAGCCAACCAGGTGTCAGTTCAGTCTGTTACACACAGCGCTAGGAAGAGCACAACTGGAACCAAGACCCCAGCCGCCCATACTCAGTCTGTGGTCCCTGAGGAGGAAGAGAAGGGGAATGATGAAAGGGCCAAACAGCCCAGCAGTCCAGGCAGGGTGACCCGCAAATCGACCCGTGCGGGCGTGACCCTCGCCCTTTTCACAGAGGAAGGGGTTGCTCTGACCCCTCCCCGCAGCCGGAGGAAGACGAGGGGTGAAGGCACCGCTGAGAAGACGCCCTCCGCACTCGCCCTGGATGACCCGCCCCTCAGCGTTTACCGTCGACCAACCAGGAGCCGCCTGTGGAACCACCAGGAGGAGGACCTTCCCCTGTTAGAGACGCCGCTGGAGGTGGTCTCCGGAACGCCGGTGGCCGACGCCCTCATCCAGAGACTCCGTGACGAGGAGGTCAAGAGGGAAGTGGTTGAGGCCCCGGTCATCACAGAGATGGTGAGAGTCAAGAGGAGAGTCACCAAGTCGTTGGGTCAGCGGTCGCCCTCTCCACTCCCGATGGGAGACATCATAGTGCCCGAGGCCGACCAGGGAAGCCCCGTCAGGGACTCGTTCATCTACTCACCACCTCGAAGGAGAACCAGAGGTAACTTGCTCCTAATTTTTTAGCACATTTGCCTGTCAGACTTTGTGGTTAGAAGAGGAAGGTTATTCTGTAGTTGTTCTGGCTTTCTTTCACACCTTTCATCTTCTGTCTGATAGGTAGGAGAGTAGAGTCTCCCGGTCAGAATAACGTGTCTGCGCCTCCTGTTACTCGTACCAGGCGACCGGCGGACACCACTGCAGCACAGCCTGATAACGAGGTCAGTTGATCACGTCCTTTAGACTGATGTTAGACAAGACAGGACTGTCCGGTTCCATTTGCCTCCATAGCCCTCCTCCCTCAGCCACTACTTTAGTGTTCACAGGTTTAAATGGACTGTCTAGGTTTACACAATATGGTGGAGATGATTTCTCCACCTAGCCCTCAAATACAATAACTGGTTCCTTTGGCATATTGCACTCACCTATCCCATCCTCTCAGATCTGTGAACACAGAGGCCTTGTTCACAGATACATGGTCATTTGCTACATGTCAGGTTGCTGTTAGCTAAAACCATATTCAAGCTTAGTCTCTGACTATATCTTTCTATTGCTCAGGAAAAGAACTCGTCAGAAGACGATGTGGAGAAAGAGACGGCTGCTGCTAAAACCAAAGCACCCAAGAGGCGAACAACCAAGTAAGTTCTGTTGACATACTGCCATCGGCGTTCCTCTAGTCAAAGCTTCCCCTAACACTCCATCTGCAATGTGAGTGCTCCAACCCGCCAGGACTTGACATTAGCTGTTGTCCGGGACAAGTAAATAAATTGGCGGACAAAAGAATATACCAGTTACAAAAAAAAAAAAATTTGCGCACAATATCAAACAATTACACAGATCAGAATTGCATCAGAGGGGCCAACAGTGGAATAATATTACAATCTATTTTTCATGTACATAAAAAAAGCCTACAGGTCAGTGTAGGTGATATGCATATTGGCTACAGCCTTATGCCCAAACAGATGTTGACATGAGTGAGGCGCCAGAAAATGTAGCTAAACTTTAATGAGACGTTTAGTTAAATCAATATAGGTTAAACTGCAGTCATTTTTGACAAATATAATGAAGGATAATTAACATTAACCTCTAAGATTCTGTCGACATACTCGAGGCATGGTTTGTTCAGATCAAATGGTCACAAAACCGGAGAGTGAAGGACAGGGCCTGTTGCACACCGCGCATCACCCAACTTGAATCAGAGCGGAGGTGGTCAGCATTTCGAAACTATTTCACCATAAACTTAATTGTTTAAAATATGGACGATTTGTCATGCAACATATTGTTTCAAAGTAGCCTAGCCAAAATACAACAACATAAATGTTGAGGGAATTATTTAATAAACACGTTATATGCCATTTAAACCAGCAATTTACTCTGTTTTATTGGTTTTCAAAAACGTTATTTTGTTGTCCAGCAGCAAAAGGCATAATCCTAGTCATTAGTAAACCGTGCTAGTTGATGATAATCCTAGTCATTAATAACCCGTTCTAGTTGATGATAATCCTAGTCATTAGTAAACCGTGCTAGTTGATGATAATCCTAGTCATTAGTAAACCGTGCTAGTGGATGATAATCCTAGTCATTAGTAACCCGTTCTAGTTGATGATAATCCTAGTCATTAATAACCCGTTCTAGTTGATGATAATCCTAGTCATTAGTAACCCGTTCTAGTTGATGATAATCCTAGTCATTAGTAACCCGTTCTAGTTGATGATAATCCTAGTTATTAATAACCCGTTCTAGTTGATGATAATCCTAGTCATTAGTAACCCGTTCTAGTTGATGATAATCCTAGTCATTAATAACCCGTTCTAGTTGATGATAATCCTAGTCATTAATAACCCGTTCTAGTTGATGATAATCCTGGTCATTAATAACCCGTTCTAGTTGATGATAATCCTAGTTATTAATAACCCGTTCTAGTTGATGATAATCCTAGTTATTAATAACCCGTTCTAGTTGATGATAATCCTAGTCATTAGTAACCCGTTCTAGTTGATGATAATCCTAGTCATTAATAACCCGTTCTAGTTGATGATAATCCTAGTCATTAATAACCCGTTCTAGTTGATGATAATCCTGGTCATTAATAACCCGTTCTAGTTGATGATAATCCTAGTCATTAATCACCCGTTCTAGTTGATGATAATCCTAGTCATTAGTAACCCGTTCTAGTTGATGATAATCCTGGTCATTAATAACCCGTTCTAGTTGATGATAATCCTAGTCATTAATAACCCGTTCTAGTTGATGATAATCCTAGTCATTAGTAACCAGTGCTAGTTGATGATAATCCTAGTCATTAGTAACCAGTTCTAGTTGATGATAATCCTAGTCATTAGTAAACCGTTCTAGTTGATGATAATCCTAGTCATTAGTAACCCGTTCTAGTTCATGATAATCCTAGTCATTAGTAACCCGTTCTAGTTGATGATAATCCTAGTCATTAATAACCCGTTCTAGTTGATGATAATCCTACTCATTAGTAAACCGTGCTAGTTGATGATAATCCTAGTCATTAGTAACCAGTTCTAGTTGATGATAATCCTAGTCATTAGTAACCAGTGCTAGTGGATGATAATCCTAGTCATTAGTAAACCGTGCTAGTTGATGATAATCCTAGTCATTAATAACCCGTTCTAGTTGATGATAATCCTAGTCATTAGTAACCCGTTCTAGTTGATGATAATCCTAGTCATTAGTAACCCGTTCTAGTTGATGGTAATCCTAGTCATTAGTAACCCGTTCTAGTTGATGATTATCCTAGTCATTAGTAACCCGTTCTAGTTGATGATAATCCTAGTCATTAATAACCCGTTCTAGTTGATGATAATCCTAGTCATTAGTAACCCGTTCTAGTTGATGATAATCCTAGTCATTAATAACCCGTTCTAGTTGATGATAATCCTAGTCATTAGTAACCCGTTCTAGTTGATGATAATCCTAGTCATTAATAACCCGTTCTAGTTGATGATAATCCTAGTCATTAGTAACCCGTTCTAGTTGATGATAATCCTAGTCATTAATAACCCGTTCTAGTTGATGATAATCCTAGTCATTAATAACCCGTTCTAGTTGATGATAATCCTAGTCATTAATAACCCGTTCTAGTTGATGATAATCCTAGTCATTAGTAACCCGTTCTAGTTGATGATAATCCTAGTCATTAGTAACCCGTTCTAGTTGATGGTAATCCTAGTCATTAGTAACCCGTTCTAGTTGATGATTATCCTAGTCATTAGTAACCCGTTCTAGTTGATGATAATCCTAGTCATTAATAACCCGTTCTAGTTGATGATAATCCTAGTCATTAGTAAACCGTGCTAGTTGATGATAATCCTAGTCATTAGTAACCAGTGCTAGTGGATGATAATCCTAGTCATTAGTAAACCGTGCTAGTTGATGATAATCCTAGTCATTAATAACCCGTTCTAGTTGATGATAATCCTAGTCATTAGTAACCAGTTCTAGTTGATGATAATCCTAGTCATTAGTAACCAGTTCTAGTTGATGATAATCCTAGTCATTAATAACCCGTTCTAGTTGATGATAATCCTAGTCATTAATAACCCGTTCTAGTTGATGATAATCCTAGTCATTAGTAACCCGTTCTAGTTGATGATAATCCTAGTCATTAGTAACCCGTTCTAGGTGATGATAATCCTAGTCATTAATAACCCGTTCTAGTTGATGATAATCCTAGTCATTAGTAACCCGTTCTAGTTGATGATAATCCTAGTCATTAGTAAACCGTGCTAGTTGATGATAATCCTAGTCATTAGTAACCAGTGTTAGTTGATGATAATCCTAGTCATATTAAGAACCCATGCTAGTTGATGATAATCCTAGTCATTAGTAACCAGTGCTAGTTGATGATAATCCTAGTCATTAGTAAACCGTGCTAGTTGATGATAATCCTAGTCATTAATAACCCGTTCTAGTTGATGATAATCCTAGTCATTAATAACCCGTTCTAGTTGATGATAATCCTAGTCATTAGTAACCAGTGCTAGTTGATGATAATCCTAGTCATTAGTAAACCGTGCTAGTTGATGATAATCCTAGTCATTAGTAACCAGTGTTAGTTGATGATAATCCTAGTCATATTAAGAACCCATGCTAGTTGATGATAATCCTAGTCATTAGTAACCAGTGCTAGTGGATGATAATCCTAGTCATTAGTAACCAGTTCTAGTTGATGATAATCCTAGTCATTAATAACCCGTTCTAGTTGATGATAATCCTAGTCATTAATAACCCGTTCTAGTTGATAATCCTAGTCATTAGTAACCAGTGCTAGTTGATGATAATCCTAGTCATTAGTAAACCGTGCTAGTTGATGATAATCCTAGTCATTAGTAAACCGTGCTAGTTGATGATAATCCTAGTCATTAGTAACCAGTGTTAGTTGATGATAATCCTAGTCATTAGTAAACCGTGCCAGTTGATGATAATCCTAGTCAAGGGTGGCCAACCATACTACAGGAGAGTCTTGTAAATGGGCAGTGTTGTGTTTTTAGACAGGCTTGAATATGCAAAGAATCCAATGGGCAGTGTAGTCTACATTTTTGTTTGATTCTCTACCATATAAAAACAAATGTACGGCATTTTATTTTGTAAAGTGGGGTGACAAGTGACTGGAGATTGTCCTATTTGTCCAAAGCACAAATGGCAAAAAAGTTTGTCGCGCCCTGCTCACTCTATCAGTTTGTTCCAGAAGTCACGAGATGACCTTTTCTCTCTTACTCTCCCCCAGGCGCAATGCAGCGCCCCCTCCCCCAGCCAAGGCGGATTTAATCTCTCCTATGCCCAGCCCGGCCAAGCCCGCCCCGCGCACCACGAGGAGGCTGGTGGAGGAGAACGATGCCCCAGCCTCCCGGATGAACCTCCGACGCAAACGAGTGCTGGAGGCAATCTTCCCCAAACCAGTCACCCGCAGGAAGAAACTATGATCGGATGCCAATTTAGCCCTGAACAAACTACAGCATCAACTTGGAATCTTACAGACTGTCAGAACTCATAGGGTGAATCTCCTCGTCTCCTTTCCTTCAACTGCCCTGAAAAATAGGATGGGGGAAAGTAGTATGGTGCCTGCTGGGTATTTGCTTTTCAATACACTATAACGCAGATGAAGAAAAGGAGACCGAGGAATCCATTCTAGAGATCTGTGGACTGGACTCCTAACTTTACTCTGAGGAAACTATTTTATTCAGATTTTCTTCTAACGGTTACAGCCTGGGTTTTTGTATTTAAGACAGACAACCAGTGGAGAACATTTTTTTTAAATCAATTAAGCAAATTTAATTGGATATTGATAAAATAATTTTCTATAAATTATTGTTATGTTTACAGGGCGGAAGACTGGGGGACTTGAACACCAAAAAAGTGTTTTTTATTTCTGGAGAATTCTTAAATTTCTATAAATTGATGCGTATGTAAATAGTCTCTTTTGCCATGTTATGAATAAAGTTGAATACTTGTGAATGATCTGTGCTAAATTTTAGTGTTTTGAAAATGTTTGGCTCATAATCACGATGCCAATATCAGCCTTAAGACAATTATTTAAGTTAATTGCTGTTTTTCGAGTGATTTAATTTGCAATGATTTGGATTATTTTGTCTTTTTTTCCCTGTACTGTATCACTAACATGTATATAACCTACACAGTAAATCCACTGGGGCTGTTTTAAGGTCGTTTATTTGACCAGCATAACATGCCGATGAATGTAGAATGTCTTATTTTCCATGACTGCTCTGTGACAATACGGTAAAGCTGAAGTATTTCATTGAGACTGTGGAGTTCTTGTCTCTGTCCAATGTTCTGCTCTTAAGCAATAAGAAGCAAGTACTAAGACTTGATCCTGGTTGGATAGAAACCTTGATTGTGTACATTTAGTAGTGGGGCACGAGTATTTGAATTGTCCCATTTTGATTTATGACCAATTTAAGGTCAGGGTCAGATCGCGCTAGATAAGACATTTGAAATAGGGCAATCATGGGCCCAAAATGGCAGTATAAGACGGATGGGGATTGAGGGTTCAGGGAGGTATTAGTATTGGCTCATATGACAAAAGTCAACTGTGTGTATCAGTAATCTTAACTTTTATAAAGTTTAGTGTTAGGTTCTAATTCTCAGAGTAAAACACTGAGTGTGCAAACAGGCCCAACCCCCACTCTTACACTAGCCCAAGCCAATGGCATGTACCAGATGCTTAGTAGGCTCTGCTCACACTTACTGGCCTGAGGCCAAACCACAACCAACAACATTGGACACTATGGAACAAAAAGCCTTCACTATATCATCCTGGAATATCCAAGGCCTGAGGTCATCTGCCTTTGGCCTAAAGAGCAGGAACATGGACTTCATCAAAGAAATCGGAAATACAAACATTGTCATCCTACAAGAACCATGGTATAGAGGAGATGGACCCACTGGTTTCCCTCTAGGTTACAGAGAGCTGGTAGTCCCATCCACCAAACTACCAGGTGTGAAACAGGGAAGGGACTCAGGGGGTATGCTAATTTGGTATAAAGCACACCTTACTCACTCCATTAAATTAATCAAAACAGGAACATTTAGCATTTGGCTAGAAATTCAAAAGAAAATGATCTAAACAGAAAAATGTCATCCTGTGTGCTACCTATATCCCCCCACTAGACTCTCCATACTAATGAAGACAGCTACTCCATCCTGGAGGGGGGGAAATCAATCATTTCCAGGCCCAGGGACATGTACTAGTCTGTGGCGACCTAAATGCCAGAACCGGACAAGAACCTGACACCCTCAGCACACGGGGATAAACACCTGCCTGGAGGTGACAGCATTCCCTCCCCCATATGCCCCCCTAGGAACAACTATGACAACATAACCAACAAAAACGGGTCACAACTCCTGCAGCTCTGTCGCACGCTGGGTATGTACATAGTCAATGGTAGGCTTCGAGGGGATTCCTACGGTAGGTACACCTATAGCTTATCTCTAGGCAGTAGTATTATAGACTACTTTATCACTGACCTCAACCCAGAGTCTCTCAGAGCGTTCACAGTCAGCCCACTAACACCCCTATCAGACCACAGCAAAATCACAGTCTACTTGAACAGAGCAACACTCAATCATGAGGAATCAAAGCCATAGGAACTGAGTAATATTAAGAGATGCTATAGATGGAAAGTAGTGTGGAAACCTACCAAAAAACAATTAGGCAACAACAGATTCAATCCCTTTTAGACAACTGCCTGGATAAAACGTTCCACTGTAATAGTGAAGGTGTAAACTTGGCTGTAGAAAATCTTAACAGTATATTTGACCTCTCAGCTTCCCTATCAAATCTAAAAATCTCAAATAGAAAACTGAAGAAAATGAACAACAATATCAAATGGTTTGATGAAGAATGCAAAAATCTAAGAATTAAATTGAGAAACATGTCCAACCAAAAACATAAAGACCCGGAAAACCTGAGTCTACGCCTTCACCACGGTGAATCACTAAAACAATACAGAAATACACTACGGAAAAAGAAGGAACAGCACGTCAGAAATCAGCTCAATGTAAATTGAAGAATTCATAGGCTCTAACCACTTCTGGGAAAATTGGAAAACACTAAACAAAGAACAACACGAAGAATTATCTATCCAAAATGGAGATGTATGGGTAAACAATTTCTCCAATCTTTTTGGCTCTATAACAAAGAACCAACAGCAAAAACATATACATCAAAATACAAATCTTAGAATCAACTATTAAAGACTACCAGAATCAACTGGATTCTCCAATTACCTTGAATGAGCTACAGGACAAAATAAAACCCTCCAACCCAAAAAGGCATGTGGTGCTGATGGTATCCTCAATGAAATGATCAAATATACAGACAACAAATTCCAATTGGCTATACTAAAACCCTTTAACATCCTTAGCTCTGGTATCTTCCCCAATATTTGGAACCAAGGACTGATCACCCCAATTTGACCCCAATAACTACCGTTTGATATGCGTCAACAGCAGCCTTGGGAAAATCCTCTGCATTATCATTAACAGCAGCCTTGGGAAAATCCTCTGCATTATCATTAACAGCAGACTGAGTATTCTTCAGTGAAAACAATTTACTGAGCAAATGTCAAATTGGCTTTTTACTAAATTACTGTACGACAGACCACGTACTCATCCTGCACACCCTAATTGACAAACAAACAAACCAAAGCAAAGGCAAAGTCTTCTCATGCTTTGTTGATTTCAAAAAAGTCTTCAACTCAATTTGGCATGAGGGTCTGCTATACAAATTGATGGAAAGTGGTGTTAGGGGAAAAACATACAACATTATAAAATCGATGAACACAAACAGCAAGTGTGCGGTTAAAATAGGCAAAAAACACACACATTTCCTCCCACAGGGACGTGGGGTCAGACAGGGATGCAGCTTAATCCGCAACCGCTTCAACATATTTCAACGAATTGGCACGAGCACGAGAAAGGTCTGCAGCACCCGGCCTCACCCTACTAGAATATGAAGTCAAATGTCTACTTTTTGCTGATGATCTGGTGCTTCTGTCACCAACATAGGAGGGCCAACAGCAGCACCTAGATATTCTGCACAGATTCTGCCAGACCTGGGCCCTGACAGTAAATCTCAGTAAGACCAAAATAATGGTGCTCCAAAAAAGGTCCAGTTGCCATGACCACAAATACAAATTCCATCTAGACACCGTTGCCCTAGAACACACTTCAGGGCAGTAACTCTGTCTCTCCTCCCTCAGGGCATTAACTGTCTGTCTCTGTCAGGGCTGTAACTCTGTATGGTCTCCTTCAGGGCAGTAACTTTGTATGGTCTCCTTCAGGGCAGTAACTCTGTATGGTCTCCTTCAGGGTAGTAACTCTGTCTGGTCTCCTTCAGGGCAGTAACTCTGTCTCGTCTCCTTCAGGGTAGTAACTCTGTCTGGTCTCCTTCAGGGTAGTAACAATGTCTGGTCTCCTTCAGGGAAGTAACTCTGTATGGTCTCCTTCAGGGCAGTAACTCTGTATGGTCTCCTTCAGGGCAGTAACTCTGTCTGGTCTCCTTCAGGGAAGTAACTCTGTATGGTCTCCCTCAGGGCAGTAACTCTGTATGGTTTCCTTCAGGGTAGAAACTCTGTATGGTCTCCCTCAGGGCAATAACTCTGTCTGGTCTCCTTCAGGGCAGTAACTATGTATGGTCTCCCTCAGGGCAGTAACTCTGTCTCTCCTCCCTCGGGGCAGTAACTCTGTATGGTTTCCTTCAGGGCAGTAACACTGTCTGGTCTCCCTCAGGGCAGTAACTCTGTCTCCCTCAGGGCTGTAACTCTGTCTGGCCTCCTTCAGGGCAGTAGCTCTATGGTCTCCTTCAGGGTAGTAACTCTGCCTGGTCTCCTTCAGGGCAGTAACTCTGTCCCTCCTCCCTCGGGGCAGTAACTCTGTCTGGTCTCCTTCGGGGTAGTAACTCTGCCTGGTCTCCTTCAGGGCAGTAACTCTGTCTCTCCTCCCTCGGGGCAGTAACTCTGTATGGTCTCCTTCAGGGCAGTAACTCTGTATGGTCTCCTTAGGGTAGTAACTGCCTGGTCTCCTTCAGGGCAGTAACTCTGTCTCTCTTCCCTCGGGGCAGTAACTCTGTATGGCCTCCCTCAGGGCAGTAACATTGTCTCGCTCAGGGCAGTAACTCTGTATGGTCTCCTTCAGGGCAGTAACTCTTTGTCCTCCCTCAGGGAAGTAACTCTGTCTCTCCTCCCTCAGTGCAGTAACTCTGGCTGGTCTCCCTCAGGGTAGTAACTCTGTATGGTCTCTCTCAGGGCAGTAACTCTTTGTCCTCCCTCAGGGCAGTAACTCTGTTTCTCCTCCCTCAGTGCAGTAACTCACTCTGGTCTCCCTCAGGGCAGTAACTCTGTATGGTCTCCTTCAGGGCAGTAACTCTGTCTCTCCTCCCTCGGGCAGTAACTCTGTATGGTTTCCTTCAGGGCAGTAACACTGTCTGGTCTCCCTCAGGGCAGTAACTCTGTCTCCCTCAGGGCTGTAACTCTGTCTGGCCTCCTTCAGGGCAGTAGCTCTATGGTCTCCTTCAGGGTAGTAACTCTGCCTGGTCTCCTTCAGGGCAGTAACTCTGTCTCTCCTCCCTCGGGGCAGTAACTCTGTCTGGTCTCCTTCGGGGTAGTAACTCTGCCTGACCTCCTTCAGGGCAGTAACTCTGTCTCTCCTCCCTCGGGGCAGTAACTCTGTATGGTCTCCTTCAGGGCAGTAACTCTGTATGGTCTCCTTAGGGTAGTAACTGCCTGGTCTCCTTCAGGGCAGTAACTCTGTCTCTACTCCCTCGGGGCAGTAACTCTGTATGGCCTCCTTCAGGGCAGTAACTCTGTCTGGTCTCCCTCAGGGCAGTAACACTGTCTCCCTCAGGGCAGTAACTCTGTCTGGTCTCCTTCAGGGCAGTAACTCTGTCTGGTCTCCTTCAGGGCAGTAACTCTGTCTGGTCTCTCTCAGGGATGTAACTCTGTATGGTCTCCTTCAGGGCAGTAACTCTGTATGGTCTCCTTCAGGGCAGTAACTCTGTATGGTCTCCTTCAGGGTAGCAACTCTGCCTGGTCTGCTTCAGGGCAGTAACTCTGTCTCTCCTCCCTCGGGGCAGTAACTCTGTATGGGCTCCTTCAGGGCAGTAACTCTGTATGTCTCCTTTAGGGCAGTAACTCTGTATGTCTCCTTCAAGGCAGTAACTCTGTCTCTCCTCCCTCGGGGCAGTAACTCTGTATGTCTCCTTCGGGGCAGTAACTCTGTATGTCTCCTTTAGGGCAGTAACGCTGTATGTCTCCTTTAGGGCAGTAACTCTGTCTCTCCTCCTTCAGGGCAGTAACGCTGTATGTCTCCTTTAGGGCAGTAACTCTGTATGTCTCCTTTAGGGCAGTAACTCTGTCTCTCCTCCTTCAGGGCAGTAACTCTGTATGTCTCCTTTAGGGCAGTAACGCTGTATGTCTCCTTTAGGGCAGTAACTCTGTCTCTCCTCCTTTAGGGCAGTAACGCTGTATGTCTCCTTTAGGGCAGTAACTCTGTATGGGCTCCTTCAGGGCAGTAACTCTGTATGCCTCCTTTAGGGCAGTAACGCTGTATGTCTCCTTTAGGGCAGTAACTATGTATGTCTCCTTTAGGGCAGTAACTCTGTCTCTCCTCCTTCAGGGCAGTAACTCTGTATGTCTCCTTTAGGGCAGTAACGCTGTATGTCTCCTTTAGGGCAGTAACTCTGTCTCTCCTCCTTCAGGGCAGTAACTCTGTATGTCTCCTTTAGGGCAGTAACGCTGTATGTCTCCTTTAGGGCAGTAACTCTGTCTCTCCTCCTTCAGGGCAGTAACGCTGTATGGCCTCCTTCAGGGCAGTAACTCTGTATGGTCTCCTTCAGGGCAGTAACTCTGTATGGCCTCCTTCAGGGCAGTAACTCTGTCTCTCCTCCCTCGGGGCAGTAACTCTGTATGGTCTCCTTCGGGGCCCTTCTCAAATGAACAGTAATCTGCACCGCTCAGTCATGTCAACAAGGCAGCATGGTGCATTGTTCAGAAACAATAAAAGCGTTTTTATCAAAAGCAATCACTTTCGCATGTGCAGCACATAATCCTACTCATTACTCCACATCCTTAACATACATCACAGTCTACCTCTGAAAGTAAATTAAAGGTCCTTGGAAGCTTGCACTAGCCACTGTGTAACTCAAATGAACTGATAGCTAACTTGCTAGCTAACTTTACTTGGAGAACTCTTGCCCAATAAAGAACCTGAGTATTTTGTACCTTTGTATTTAAAAAAAAACTTTTACCCCTTTTTTCTCCCCAATTTCATGGTATCCAATTGTTGTAGTAGCTACTATGTTGTCTCATCGCTACAACTCCCGTACGGGCTCGGGAGAGACGAAGGTTGAAAGTCATGCGTCCTCCGATACACAACACAACCCTTCTTAACACAGCGCGCATCCAACCCGGAAACCAGCCACACCAATGTGGGAGGAAACACTGTGCACCTGGCAACCTTGGCTAGCGTGCACTGCGCCCGGCCCGCCACAGGAGTCGCTGGTGCGCGATGCCAACCTGTGCCTGTCCCACATGTGTGATGTTCGGATGTACCGATCCTGTGCAGGTGTTGTTACAAGTGGCCTGCCACTGTGAAGACGATCAGCTGTCCGTCCTGTCTCCCTGTAGCTCTGTCTTAGGCGTCTCACAGTACGGACATTGTAATTTATTGCCCTGGCCACATCTGCAGTCCTCATGCCTCCTTGCAGCATGCCTATGGCATGTTCATGCAGATGTGCAGGGACCCTGGGCATCTTTCTTTTGGTGTTTTTCAGTCCGTAGAAAGGCCTCTTTATAGTGTCCTAAGTTTTCATAACCGTGACCTTGATTGCATCGATCGTTACACAGGTGAATGTTTATTAATTGTTTGTGGTTCATTGAACCAGCATGGGAAACAATGTTTAAACCCTTTACAATGAATATCTGTGAAGTTATTAGGATTTTTACGAATTATCTTTGAAAGACAGGGTCCTGAAAAAGGGATGTTTTCTTTTTTTGCTGTTTATGTGTTATAAGTATATCCTACATTAGATGGCAGTAGATACCAAGCCTGCACAAAGCCATGGAGCAATACCATGGTATACATGGGCAGTAATGGGTGTTAGTTCTGATACCATGGTATACATGGGCAGTAATGGGTGTTAGTTCTGATACCATGGTATACATGGGCAGTAATGGGTGTTAGTTCTGATACCATGGTATACATGGGCAGTAATGGGTGTTAGTTCTGATACCATGGTAAACATGGGCAGTAATAGGTGTTAGTTCTGATACCATGGTAAACATGGGCAGTATAGGTGTTAGTTCTGTTACCATGGTAAACATGGGCAGTATGGGGGTTAGTTCTGATACCATGGTATACATGGGCAGTATGGGGGTTAGTTATGTTACCATGGTATACAACTCTGAAACTAAGGAAATACTAATCTGGTTTCACATCATGACATGTTCACTTCAGGGAGGAGAGATGAGACACATGCACATCCATCAACAATCATCTTAGCATTTATTGAAATAATTATTTTCAATATACAGTTATTTTTGAAACCAGATTGTTTAGCTATACAACATGACACAGTGCAAGAGTAATGGATTCTGTACATCTTAGAAACAAAACCAAAGAGGACAGACAACCAAGACATAAGACAAAATCACTTTGTTCATATGGATCTTTCACAGAAAGAACAGTCAGTCTGCTTAACCAGAATACACCGTAGTAATTCAACATACTTGGAACAAATTGTGTGACAATACATTAAGGAGACAAGAGGAACCAAAGACACACAGGACAAGACAAGTGAACACAACACAACACATCACATGCCTCCTTTCACTCATCCATCCACCTATCCATCTATCCATGCTTCCATCCATCCACCTATCCATCTATCCATGCTTCCATCCATCCACCTATCCATCTATCCATGCTTCCATCCATCCATCTATCCATGCTTCCATCCATCCACCTATCCATCTATCCATGCTTCCATCCATCCACCTATCCATCTAGCCATGCTTCCATCCATCCACCTATCCATCTATCCATGCTTCCATCCATCCACCTATCCATCTATCCATGCTTCCATCCATCCACCTATCCATCTATCCATGCTTCCATCCATCCACCTATCCATCTATCCATGCTTCCATCCATCCACCTATCCATCTATCCATGCTTCCATCCATCCACCTATCCATCTATCCATGCTTCCATCCATCCACCTATCCATCTATCCATGCTTCCATCCATCCACCTATCCATCTATCCATGCTTCCATCCATCCACCTATCCATCTATCCATGCTTCCATCCATCCACCTATCCATCTATCCATGCTTCCATCCATCCGTTACGGCTCCTCCAAATACCAACACACCTCTTAGGTCGATGGCGAGTCCAACAGCTCACGTTAATCTCTGTCTCAATATTCTGAAATACCTCTATTTAAATTCATCCTAGAAACCCATGACTAGAGGAATGGCAATGGATGTTTCAACCAGCCCATGAAAGACATCTAGCCAAGAAATTCAAACTTATTTAAATCAATATGGTCCGTAGGGACAGTGAGAACCTTCTCTCCTTCACAGTGATGTGATCAAGTTTGTATTGGTCATCAATATGATCAAAAGAGAAATACCACAGTGTTAGTATTCATTCAGGTAGTACAGGACGTCTTGCATTTTAGTTGTTGAACTCATCCATACTACATACAGGATAACATTGGAAATTGCACCAGATACACGTTAGATACACATTACATGGCTGCCACTCCTAGAAACATACTGCCACCTGCTCTGATAACAACAGAGATAAGATGGACTGACTGATGCACTGACTGACGGGGCTTTTTACTTTTAACCCTTTGAGGAGGTTTAGAATATTCAAGGATATTGGGAATTCTAATGGCTGAAATTACAAGGAACATCAGTGTTGTAATCTATAAAGTTATTTGTATCTTAGTAATAGATTCTAGAATTTAGTAGAATATTGCATTTTTACTGTTGTAGAACTCCTCAATGGCTTTGCTTCAGTGGACACTGAAGTCAATGCAAAATGTTGTTCGCCATTTTAGATCAAACTACTGTAGTCCAGAAGCCAGCCAATGACTGACAAGATCAATGTTTCTGAATTAGATCACTAAAAAACATTACACTATATACAAAAGTGAGAATAAACACCAATACACTGAATATGAACAATCACATAAACACAATATATAAAATCAAAGGCCAAATACAAGTGTGTTCACAAGCTGCTTCTTAAAAATGATCGATTCATGAAATAGTTCATAAATTAGTAGGTTTCTCTCATCTCGCAGTTAGAGTTGAAGATGATGGACAACCAAAGCAAATGACAGAATATGTTTTCTATTGTCTGCAACATAATACTCCCCCCAAAAAGAGCTCAGTCACACATCTGACTGATGCGACAGGACTAGTAGGCTATTCAGTTACCATCATGGTAGCCAAGACAATCTCCCTGCACAGTGCACGCAGTGAGAATATGATATGTTATATGTGTCATTGTCAATAGAAACAGAGTGAAACAACCTGAGTTTTCTTGCGTTGCTTATTATCAGAGTAATGCCAGTTTTAGATGTTTATTCTGAAGTGTTAAATTAGCATTAAAGGACTATTGATGACTATGGGTGAGAGACATCAATGAGAGAGGAAACCCCCCTCTGTGCCTTGTTAATAAACTGAAGAGCTACAATAGTTACCAGGTTTAGTTCAGTTGATCAGTAACATATTTACCTTACAGAGAACAAGACAAGAAACTGAAGAATAAAACCCTAATATGGAATGCTACTACACTTTTAGAAAAAAGGTGCTATCTAGAACCAAAAAGGGTTCTTCGGCTGTCCCCATAGGAGAACCCTTTGAAGAACCCCTTTTGGTTCCAGATAGAACCATGTTTGGTTTCAGGTACAACCCTCTGTGGAAAGGGTTCTATATGGAACCCAAAAGGAAACATGATTTAAAACTTCTTATAAACTGGGTGGTTTGAGCCCTGAATGCTGATTGGCTGACAGCCATGGTATATCAGACCTTATTCCACGTGTATGACAAAACATTTTATTTTTACTGCTCTAATTACATTGCTAACCAGTTTATAACAGCAATAAGGCACCTCTGGGGTTTGTGGTATATGGCCAATAAACCAAAGGTAAGGGCTGTATCGGAGCTCTCCGCGTTGCGTAGTGCATAAGAACAGCCCTTAGCCGTGGTATATATATCAATTATAAGGACAAGTTTGGAGCTCACAGGTGAACTGAATTATCGTCATGTCCTATAATATTTTCATTGCAAGTTAATAATAATATTGTATTGCTGAGCATTTATTACATTAGCGCTTAAAATGTATGTGAACATTAGCGCCTAAAATGTATGTGAACATTAGATCTGAAAATGTAGGAGATTTAATCAAAAGTAATGCCATTAATCAGACAACGTTATCTGGGTGAAACTCAGCTGTTTCAATGTTAGGCTCTACTTCACAATTATTTTTCCAGGTAGACTGTA
The DNA here is from genome assembly GCF_013265735.2 of Oncorhynchus mykiss. NCBI lineage: Eukaryota > Metazoa > Chordata > Actinopteri > Salmoniformes > Salmonidae > Oncorhynchus > Oncorhynchus mykiss. The sequence goes on along the minus strand of NC_048583.1, from coordinate 52,037,597 downwards.
CTTCACAGTGATTTCTCCAGGTAGTCTGTACTTCACAGTGATTTCTTTCAGGTAGACTGTACTTCACAGTGATTTTTCCCAGTAGGCTGTACTTTTATCAGTTGCCTGGTTACCCAAACTCCTTGCTCTGGCTAAACGCTACGCCACGCCGTTAGTTTCTTCTCTGCAATGAGTCTGGATCTGAGTACCTTCCTGACAATTTCTAGAACTCAATCACATTTGAACCATTCTGATTGGTCCCAGAAACCGATGGGTTGGGCCAGAGCAAGAACACACGTGGGTAAAGCAGTGTTTTAAAAATGTGTTATTGGCTTTGATACTCTGGTTAGAGATGATCCAATTGCTGATTACTTTGTTTTGTACAACACCCCTCATTTTCACGTCACCACAAGTTATTTCAACGATGGCAGTCTCAGACTGAAGTATGTAGAGAACGTAGAGCAGAGGAATAATTCAGTTTGAGTCATCAGGCAACTGAATCAGTGCTGATTTTGCCTAAAAGTAGTACCTACAGTGGCTCGCGAAAGTAATCACCCCCTTGGCATTAATCCTATTTTGTTGCCATACAACCTGAAATTAAAATAGATTTTTGGGGGGTTTGTATCATTTGATTTACACAACATGCCACTTGAAGATTGCTAAATATTTTTCATTGTGAAACAAACAAGACAAGACAAGAAAACTGAAAACTTGAGCGTGCATAACTATTCACCAATCTCAAATCTCTGGAAGACTGAAACAGGTTTCCCTCATGAATTTCCCTGTATTTAGCGCTATCCATCATTCCTTCAATTCTGACCAGTTACCCAGTCCCTGCCGATGGAAAAACATCCACACAGCATGATGCTTCCACTACCATGCTTCATTGTGGGGATGGTATTCTCGGGGTGATGAGAGGTGTTGGGTTTGCCCCAGACATAGTGTTTTCCTTGATGGCCAAAGAGCTCAATTTTAGTCTCATCTGACCAGAGTATCTTCTTTCATATGTTTGGGGAGTCTCCCACATGCCTTTTGGTGAACAGCAAACATGTTTTTTTTGTTTTTTTTAAGCAATGGCTTTTTTTCTGGCCACTCTTCCGTGAAGCCCAGCTCTGTGGAGTGCATGGCTTAAAGTGGTTCTATGGACAGATACTCCAATATCCACTATGGAGCTTTGCAGCTCCTTCAGGGTTATCTTTGTTGCCTCTCTGATTAATGCCCTCCTTGCCTGGCCCGTGAGTTTTGGTGGGCGGCCCTCTCTTGGCGGGTTTGTTGTGGTGCCATATCCTTTCCATTCTTTAATAATGAATTTAATGGTGCTCAGTGGGATGTTCAAAATGTTGGATATTTTTTTTATAACCCAACCCTAATCTGTACTTCTTCTCCACAACTTCCTCCCTGACCTGTTTGGAAAGCTCCTTGGTCATCATGGTGCCGCTTGCTTGGTGGTGCCCCTTGATTAGTGGTGTTGCAGACTCTGGGGCCTTTCAGAACAGGTGTGTATATACTGAGATCATGTGACAGATCATGTGACACTTAGATTGCACACAGGTGGACTTTATTTAACTAATTATGGGACTTCTGAAAGTAATTGGTTGCACCAGATCTTATTTAGGGGCTTCATAGCACACTTTTCTGTGTTTTTTTTTGTTGTTGAATTTTTTTAAACAAGTAGTTTTTTTCATTTCACTTCACCAATTTGGACTATTTTGTATATGTCCATTACATGAAATCCAAATAAAAATAAATTTAAATTACAGGTTGTAATGCAACGAAATAGGAAAAAAGCCAAGGGGGGTGAATACTTTTACAAGGCACTGTATTTCACCTGATGAACAGTAGACTGTGTATGAGTAGGCTAGGTAATGTACCTATTTCACCTGATGAACAGTAGGCCGTGTATGAGTAGGCTAGGTAATGTACCTATTTCACCTGATGAACAGTAGGCTGTGTATGAGTAGGCTAGGTAATGTACCTATTTCACCTGATGAACAGTAGGCTGTGTATGAGTAGGCTAGGTAATGTACCTATTTCACCTGATGAACAGTAGGCCGTGTATGAGTAGGCTAGGTAATGTACCTATTTCACCTGATGAACAGTAGGCCGTGTATGAGTAGGCTAGGTAATGTACCTATTTCACCTGATGAACAGTAGGCCGTGTATGAGTAGGCTAGGTAATGTACCTATTTCACCTGATGAACAGTAGGCTGTGTATGAGTAGGCTAGGTAATGTACCTATTTCACCTGATGAACAGTAGGCCGTGTATGAGTAGGCTAGGTAATGTACCTATTTCACCTGATGAACAGTAGGCTGTGTATGAGTAGGCTAGGTATTGTACCTATTTCACCTGATGAACAGTAGGCTGTGTATGAGTAGGCTAGGTAATGTACCTATTTCACCTGATGAACAGTAGGCCGTGTATGAGTAGGCTAGGTAATGCAGAGAAAACAACACTGAAGAGTAAAACATAAATATAAATGATGACTACATATAAATACCACTCAGTGCTAACATGCCTGTTGTTGTAGCAAGTACACTTTCACTAGTGCAAGGTCTGCCTCTGCATAGCTGTGTGTGTGTGTGGCATTAGAGCAGATACATGCTTCTTGCATTTGCATGCCTGCATCATTATGAGTTTGAGCGTGTCTCTCCCTTCCCTTCCGTGATTGCACACAGCTCACTCCTGGGGTGGTCTGATGTGGTGTGGGGTCTCCTCAGCTGTTGTCCAGGGGCTGGTTGGCGCTGTGGACTTGGGGCTGGTCGGGGCTGTGGACTTGGGGCTGTGGACCTGTGGGTGGTCTGGGCTGTGGACCTGGTCAGGGATGTGGACCTGGTCAGGGATGTGGACCTGGGGCAGCTGTTCTCTCCAGTAGGTGAACTGGCTGAAGGTGTCAGGGCAGGAGACGTCAGAGACGTGGCCTCTAATCAACAGGGGAAAGACGTGGTCCACCACCTCACACAGGCCACCATACCTGGTAGGGACACAAACAGAAACATAATTCACTTCATTGTTCATAGACAGACACAAAGACAGAGAGAGGAAGAGAGAGCTACTGAGGGAGAGAGAAACAGAGACAGACAAAGACAGAGGGAGAAAGATAGAGGGATGAAGAGAAAGAGAGAGATGTCTAACTTACGATGAGATGTTGGTCTTAGCGTGTTCCTGTATCAGCTCTCCCTTGGGGTTGACTGTGAAGATCCTGTTTAGGGGAACGCCCACCTCCTTATAGGAATACACATCCTAAACAACAACAACTTTAACAACAACCGACATACTATCCAAAAACACGCATACAGTAGCAAACAGAATATTCAGGCTGCAAATAGCCTTTTGGCTGAATCTGTCACATTTACAGATCGGTTACAGATCGGTTACAGATCGGTTACAGATCGGTTACAGATCGGTTACAGATCGGTTAATTACTGTGCATGGTTCCAGACAGATGAAGGCAGATGTTTCCATAAGGTAATGTGTGCAGTGAGGGAGGGAGCGGGGCTCTCACCGTGGCTCTGTTGCCGAAGGCTGCGTAGAAAGGCTCAGTGTTGGGGTGGAACAGCTGCTTCACGTCGGTCAGACACTGGATCTTAAACCTCTCAGGCTTCTTCTCTATCACCTCCCTACAGGAAGGACAAGAAGGACGGGACAGGATGGAATCATCGTTATACAATACAGGGATAGCTAGTTCTATTACATCAGCGGCTCTACATCGTTACATATGATTGTCCACTTTTGTGTTTGACTCTTTGATTCTGCTGTGTTTATTTTTAGGATGGTGATGAACGATGGTGTGTGACTGTATGTGTTCCTCACCTGTGCAGAGCTGAGAACAGACTGCTGGGGCTGAGTAGGACAGGTCCAATAGGCAGCATGGTTCCTCTCTCGTTGACCCAGTGTAGATACCCCCTCGTCATATCAGCCATACCTATGGCCCTCGCTGAGCAGTACATAAACTTATAACCATTCCTGAAAGAGAGAGAGAGAGGGATAGAGAGAGAGAAACAAATCATATTTTGATAAACTCCCATATCTACTGGTTGAAATACCACAGTGTGACATCACAGCAGCAAGATCTGTGACCTGTTGCCACAAGAAAAGGTCAACCAGTGAAGAACACACACCACCCATTTATTTATTTTCCCCTTTTGTACTTTAACTATTTGCACATCGTTACAACACTGTATATAGACATAATAGGACATTTGTAATGTCTTTATTCTTTTGGAACGTTTGTGTAATGTTTACTGTTCATTTTTATTGTTTATTTCACTTTTTTGTTTTTATCTACCTCACTTGCTTTGGCAATGTAAACATGTTTCCCACGCCAATAAAGCCCCTTGAATTGAATTGAAAGATAGAAGGATAGGTAGAGCAAGAGAATGAGATTGAATGATTCTACTGTCAGTGTTTCCTAAGAGCGATGGAGGGGACAGTAGTTTAACTAATGAGCGTCAGGGACAGGGCTGCCTTCATGAGGGTGCAACGTACTAAACCTTGTAGATTGAAACCATGAATAAAGTTGATATGATTCATTGATCTTACGTTGAGCCCTATTCTAAATGTGACCTAGGTTTCATTACTGTAATGCTCATCTATAGTTATTGAATTACTCCTGTGGTTACTCACTGGCTGACTCGGTGGTAGAGGCGGGCAATGCCCTGATGCGTCCAGTCTTTACCCAGCGTGGGTAGAATGTGGCCCAGGGTGTCCGACCTGAAAGAGAGGACACGAGCACACGCACGCACACACACCTCATTAGACTACCATTAACAGAGATTTCACATGATCACACACAATTGCCAATAAAACTCATGCACACACACACACACACCTGGTGATGGTGCCGTCAATGTCTGAGATGATGATCTTGTCGTCCCAGCTCCAGAGGTAGATGGTGCCCTGGCAGCGGCAGGTGCCCTGGTACTGAGTGGTCACACTGAACACCACCTCATTAGGACCCACCTTCAACTGCAGACTGGCCTGAGGACACAAAGACTACATTACCCATACACCCTCTAACGCTAACCCTGCTACTGAGTGGTTCAACTGCAGACTGGCCTGAGGACACAAAGACTACATTACCCATACACCCTCTAACGCTAACCCTGCTACTGAGTGGTTCAACTGCAGACTGGCCTGAGGACACAAAGACTACATTACCCATACACCCTCTAACGCTAACCCTGCTACTGAGAGGTTCAACTGCAGACTGGCCTGAGGACACAAAGACTACATTACCCATACACCCTCTAACGCTAACCCTGCTACTGAGTGGTTCAACTGCAGACTGGCCTGAGGACATAAAGACTACATTACCCATATAGACTAACTATAACCCTGCTACTGAGTGGTTCAACTGCAGACTGGCCTGAAGACTACATTAGCCAGACACACTGAACACAACGTCGCCAGATAAAGAGGTCAGAAGTATTGTTCCTCACCAGCTGCTCTGGGGTCAGTCTGAGGGTCTTCCTGTAGCACACACTACCGGGTGTGAGAAGGGGTTCGGCGTTGCAGGATTCTGAGCCCTGATTGGACAATCTGTGGTCCTCATCGCTGGAGGAAGACTCCTCCTTCATTCTGTCATGACAACAGTTAAGATATAAATACATTTTTTACTTTAAAACCAGAATATAAACACTATATAAACATGTAGTATACATGACTATATAACCAGAATATAAACACTATATAAACATGTAGTATACATGACTTTATAACCAGAATATAAACACTATATAAACATGTAGTATACATGACTTTATAACCAGAATATAAACACTATATAAACATGTAGTATACATGACTTTATAACCAGAATATAAACACTATATAAACATGTAGTATACATGACTTTATAACCAGAATATAAACACTATATAAACATGTAGTATACATGACTTTATAACCAGAATATAAACACTATATAAACATGTAGTATACATGACTTTATAACCAGAATATAAACACTATATAAACATGTAGTATACATGACTTTATAACCAGAATATAAACACTATATAAACATGTAGTATACATGACTTTATAACCAGAATATAAACACTATATAAACATGTAGTATACATGACTTTATAACCAGAATATAAACACTATATAAACATGTAGTATACATGACTTTATAACCAGAATATAAACACTATATAAACATGTAGTATACATGACTTTATAACCAGAATATAAACACTATATAAACATGTAGTATACATGACTTTAAAACCAGAATATAAACACTATATAAACATGTAGTATACATGACTTTAAAACCAGAATATAAACACTATATAAACATGTAGTATACATGACTTTATAACCAGAATATAAACACTATATAAACATGTAGTATACATGACTTTATAACCAGAATATAAACACTATATAAACATGTAGTATACATGACTTTATAACCAGAATATAAACACTATATAAACATGTAGTATACATGACTTTATAACCAGAATATAAACACTATATAAACATGTAGTATACATGACTTTAAAACCAGAATATAAACACTATATAAACATGTAGTACACATGACTTTATAACCAGAATATAAACACTATATAAACATGTAGTATACATGACTATATAACCAGAATATAAACACTATATAAACATGTAGTATACATGACTTTATAACCAGAATATAAACACTATATAAACATGTAGTACACATGACTTTATAACCAGAATATAAACACTATATAAACATGTAGTATACATGACTTTATAACCAGAATATAAACACTATATAAACATGTAGTATACATGACTATATAACCAGAATATAAACACTATATAAACATGTAGTATACATGACTTTATAACCAGAATATAAACACTATATAAACATGTAGTATACATGACTTTAAAACCAGAATATAAACACTATATAAACATGTAGTATACATGACTTTATAACCAGAATATAAACACTATATAAACATGTAGTATACATGACTTTATAACCAGAATATAAACACTATATAAACATGTAGTATACATGACTTTATAACCAGAATATAAACACTATATAAACATGTAGTATACATGACTTTATAACCAGAATATAAACACTATATAAACATGTAGTATACATGACTTTATAACCAGAATATAAACACTATATAAACATGTAGTACACAGTTTTAGGGGTGGTTTCCCGGACAAATTTTAAACCTAGTCCTGCACAAATAAACAAACTCAAAGGAGAATCGGTTCATGAAACCGACTTTCTGTATAACGTATATGAGGATCTGTAAACTACAGTATATAAACATGTATTCAAGATAATTAAATTCTATTGCACATGATAAGCTTTTCTGGTGTTAGAGAAGTGTAGTTAGTTACCCGTTGACTGAAGCCATGCTGAGAGAGGTCTCACCCTCATCTCCAACTCCCGTCTCAGACACGGAGTCCTGGGGTAAAACAACCAGTCACACACTCATACAACAACCAGGACATTCTAAGAAATATAATACGCCAGTCCACTAGGCCTCCAATGCTGTAACTTCTGCAGAGTTTCCTAGTTATAGTTATGTTATAGAAGTTTGTTCAGGAGGTGTGTGTGTTACAGAGGTGTGTGTTACAGAGGTGTGTGTGTTACAGAGGTGTGTGTTACAGAGGTGTGTGTGTTACAGAGGTGTGTGTTACAGAGGTGTGTGTGTTACAGAGGTGTGTGTGTTACAGAGGTGTGTGTTACAGAGGTGTGTGTTACAGAGGTGTGTGTGTTACAGAGGTGTGTGTTACAGAGGTGTGTGTTACAGAGGTGTGTGTGTTACAGAGGTGTGTGTGTTACAGAGGTGTGTGTGTTACAGAGGTGTGTACCGATTTGGAATCGCTGTTCCTGCTGCGCCATGAGAACCACCAGCGGCCTCCTTTCTTGGGCATCTTCTCCTTCATGATGTTCTCCACTGAGGCCTGGAACAAACGCACACAGTTCCTGACCAAAACTAAACTCAACAAAACTACTGAAATGCAAAAACACAGAGATACAAAAAAACCAAATGCAAAAACGTGAAGCTAGTGTCATATGTCTGGATGATGGCGATCTAATGAAGCGAGCTGGCGACAAAGGGAGAGAGAGAGAGAGAGGATAAACACACAAAGAGACATACAGACAGATATGCTATACCCAACAGGCAGGCAGACAGAAAGATATGCTATACCCAACAGGCAGGCAGACAGAATAATATGCTATACCCAACAGGCAGGCAGACAGAAAGATATGCTATACCCAACAGGCAGGCAGACAGAAAGATATGCTATACCCAACAGGCAGGCAGACAGAAAGATATGCTATACCCAACAGGCAGGCAGACAGAAAGATATGCTATACCCAACAGGCAGGCAGACAGAAAGATATGCTATACCCAACAGGCAGGCAGACAGAAAGATATGCTATACCCAACAGGCAGACAGACAAATATGCTATACCCAACAGGCAGGCAGACAGACAGATATGCTATACCCAACAGACAGACAGACAGACAGATATGCTATACCCAACAGGCAGACAGACAGACAGATATGCTATACCCAACAGGCAGGCAGACAGAAAGATATGCTATACCCAACAGGCAGACAGACAAATATGCTATACCCAACAGGCAGGCAGACAGACAGATATGCTATACCCAACAGGCAGACAGACAGACAGACAGATATGCTATACCCAACAGGCAGACAGACAGACAGACAGATATGCTATACATAAAAGAGGAAAAATACTTGAGTGTGAGGACGATGTGGTTAAAGAGAATGCTTTTCAGTGCGCAGGAAGTTCAAACGAGACAGAGGATGTAGGAATTCAAACAAAAACAAAACAGGGCCAGACACAGAACTGGGCCCCAGATGTAGCAGGTACATGGGTTACATTTGGACTGCTTTTTTTTTTACATTGTCATACGATTAATGTGACATATGATAAACCTCAGGTAAAACCACTCAGGTACAGTGCACTATATTTGAGATCAGCATATATATATATGTAGCCCAGATGCTATGCTAATGGAATGTTGCTAATGTTGTGGGGGTCTTACCATTGGCAGGGGCTTCTGATACACCTGCATAGCCAGCATCAGAGGGGCTGCAGTGGTCCAGTTATAGTACCTGGAGGAGAAAACAACAACATTTTCTACAACCAGTTTCTACATTTCTTATCAGAAGTACTATATTTGACAGCACACGAAGGGTGTTCTGTACATGACATACTTTTCTGTCAGGGATGTGGTCACGACAACATATAAAATCGGGATCTTGTCTATGGAATAGAAGGGTGTTCTGTACATGACATACTTTTCTGTCAGGGATGTGGTCACGACAACATATAAAATCGGGATCTTGTCTATGGAATAGAAGGGTGTTCTGTACATGACATACTTTTCTGTCATGGATGTGGTCACGACAACATATAAAATCGGGATTTTGTCTATGGAATAGGTCAGATATATGAATGGAAGATAGTGTGTCCTGACTAATCAACAAACATCACATCCCTGCCATCTTCACTGCTATGATGCAGAGTTAGAAGGTATTTTACATACTTGGTTCCTATCTTGACCACCAGGTTGGGATCGTCAATGATGGAGGGGTTCTCAGTGAACTGCTGGTAAGAGATGGCTCTCTCCTCAAACTGTTCTATTGAGACACACAGACAGGAGAGGGTTAATATAACTGTTCTATTGAGACACACAGACAGGAGAGGGTTAATATAACTGTTCTGTAGAGACACAGACAGGAGAGGGTTAATATAACTGTTCTGTAGAGACACAGACAGGAGAGGGTTAATATAACTGTTCTGTAGAGACACAGACAGGAGAGGGTTAATATAACTGTTCTGTAGAGACACAGACAGGAGAGGGTTAATGTAACTGTTCTGTAGAGACACAGACAGGAGAGGGTTAATGTAACTCTTCTGTAGAGACACAGACAGGAGAGGGTTAATGCTCTTCTATTCCAGAAAGTTATTCCCTTCCATCTGATCTCACATCAATTAGTGGATTTGAGCAGCAAATAGCTGAAGCTACAATTTTCTACAGTATTGAGATGCAGCCCCTACCTCTTGTGATCTCTCTGTTGTCAGTGAGACCTCCACACAGGGAGATGGCGATGTTGGGCATGTCTCCCAGCTGGTCAGAGTAGCTGTCCACGCCGCTGTCCATCCCACTGCTGCTCACCGACTGAGGGGATTGGTTGGCACTCCGCACTCCCGTTTCCAAGCCACCTCTCACCGAACCGCCCCCGTCACTAAGGAACAGGGTCATAGGGTCAGGAGTGTAGGACAACTCTGTGCGTAGGACAGAATAGGTGAGTGTGTGTATGTGTGTGCGTAACAGGTGTGTGTTTGTTACTGGTGTGTGTGTGTGGGTGTGTTGAGTGCGTGTATATGTGTGTCATTGGAGGCTGGTGGGAGGAGCTATAGGAAGACCAGCTCAATCGAATGGCTGGAATGGAATCAATGGAGTAAAAATATGTTCATATGTTTGATGTATTTGATACCGTTCCATTTATTAAATTCCAGCCATTACAATGAGTCTGTCCTCCTATAGCTCCTCCCACCAGCCTCCTCTGATGTGTGTGTGTAATAGGTGCGTACAGTGCATTCGGAAAGTATTTAGACCCCTTGACTTTTGCCACATTTTGTTACGTTACAGCCTTATTCTAAAATGGATTAAATCGTTTTTTCAATCATCATTCTACACACAATACCCCATAATGATGAAGCAAAAACAGGTTTTCAGAAATGTTTGCTAATTTATTAAAAAAATTAAATATCACATTTACATAAGTATTCAGACCCTTTCCTCAGTACTTTGTTGAAGCACCTTTGAAAGAAATTACAGCCTCAAGTCTTCTTGGGTACGATGCTACAAGCTTGGCACACCTGTATTTGGGGAGTTTCTCCCATTCTTCTCTGCAGATCCTCTCAAGCTCTGTCAGGTTGGATGGGGAGCGTCGCTGCACAGCTATTTTCAGTCTCTCCAGAGATGTTCGATCGGGTTCCAGTCCAGGCTCTGGCTGGGCCACTCAAGGACATTTAGAGACTTGTCCCGAAGCCACTCGTGCATTGTCTTGGCTGTGTGCTCAGGGTCATTGTCCTGTTGGAAGGTGAACCTTCGCCCCCAGTCTGAGGTCCTGAGGGCCCTGGAGCAGGTTTTCATCAAGGATCTCTCTGTACTTTGCTCCATTCATCTTTGCCTCGATCCTGACTAGTCTCCCAGTCCCTGCCGCTGAAAAACATCCCCACAGCATGATGCTTCCACCACCAGGCCAAAAGTTCAATCTTGGTTTCATCAGACAAGAGAATCTTGTTTCTCATGGTCTGAGAATCTTTAGATGCCTTTTGGCAAACTCCAAGTGGACTGTCATGCGCCTTTTACTGAGGAGTGGCTTACGTCTGGCCCAGATGGTTGTCCTTCTGGAAGGTTCACCCATCTCCACAGAAGACTCTGGAACTCTGTCAGAGAGACCATCGGGTTCTTGGTCACCTCCCTGACCAAGGCCCTTCTCCCCCGGCCCTTCTCCCCCGATTGCTCAGTTTGGCCGGGAGGCCAGCTCTAGGAAGAGTCTTGGTGGTTCCAAACTACTTCCATTTAAGAATCATGGAGGCCACTGTGTTCATGGGGACAGACATTTTTAGGTACCCTTCCTGTGCCGTGACACAATCCTGTCTCGGAGTTCTACGGACAATTCCTTCAATTCCTTGGTTTTTGCACTGACATGCACTGTCAACTGTGGGACCTTTATATAGGCAGGTGGGTGCCTTTCCAAGTCATGTCCAATCAACTGAATTTACCACAGGTGGACTCCAATCAAGTTGTCGAAACATCTCAAGAATGATCAATGAAAACAGAATGCACCTGAACTCAATTTCATGTCTCATAGCAAAGGGTCTGAATATTTCTGTTTTAATTTTTTTATACATTTGCAAAAATGTCTAAAAATCCATTTTGTCTTTGTCATTATGGAAAATTGTGTGTAGATTGATGAGGGATTAAAAAATACATATTTTAGAATAAGACTGTAACGTAAGAAAATGTGGAAAAAGGGAAGGGGTCTGAATACTTTCCGAATGCACAGTATGTGTGTGTGACAGGTGTGCCTGTAAGTGTGTGTGTGTGTGTTAGTTACAGTTGTGTTACCTTTTGGGGAAGTAGAGAGCGGCCACATCTGGCTCCAGCTCAGTGATGTCATCCAGGTAGATTCCATCAGAGCCCAGGTGGTGGCTCCTCTTGTCTGCAGGTACAGCGTCACACGTTACCGTGGATACAATGATTGACAAGGCATTACTTTCATTCATTAAGTTAATATGAAACTAATGGCTGAGACATTCATATCTACAGACATGAAACTAATGACTGAGACATTCATATCTACAGACATGAAACTAATGGCTGAGACATTCATATCTACAGACGTGAAACTAATGGCTGAGACATATCTACAGATGTGAAACTAATGGCTGAGACATTCATATCTACAGACGTGAAACTAATGGCTGAGACATTCATATCTACAGACGTGAAACTAATGGCTGAGGCATTCATATCTACAGACGTGAAACTAATGGCTGAGACATTCATATCTACAGACATGTGTGACAGTTAGAATAAAAATTCTGTCACCTAAACTGACATATATATTGTCTGTCCTCTCCTTCCAGGTAATGGTTCAGCTACTCAAACATGCCTCTCCATGAACACTGATTAAAATAATATATAACATATGCCGTTTAGCAGACGCTTTTATCCAAAGCGACTTACGGTCTACCAACTGAGCTCCACGCTCTACCAACTGAGCTCCACGCTCTACCAACTGAGCTCCACGCTCTACCAACTGAGCTCCACGCTCTACCAACTGAGCTCCACGCTCTACCAACTGAGCTCCATGCTCTACCAACTGAGCCCCATGCTCTACCAACTGAGCTCCACGCTCTACCAACTGAGCTCCACGCTCTACCAACTGAGCTCCACGCTCTACCAACTGAGCTCCACGCTCTACCAACTGAGCTCCACGCTCTACCAACTGAGCTCCATGCTCTACCAACTGAGCTCCATGCTCTACCAACTGAGCTCCACGCTCTACCAACTGAGCTCCACGCTCTACCAACTGAGCTCCATGCTCTACCAACTGAGCTCCACGCTCTACCAACTGAGCTCCATGCTCTACCAACTGAGCTCCACGCTCTACCAACTGAGCTCCACGCTCTACCAACTGAGCTCCACGCTCTACCAACTGAGCTCCATGCTCTACCAACTAAGCTCCATGCTCTACCAACTGAGCTCCACGCTCTACCAACAGAGCTCCATGCTCTACCAACTGAGCTCCACGCTCTACCAACTGAGCTCCACGCTCTACCAACTGAGCTCCATGCTCTACCAACTGAGCTCCACGCTCTACCAACTGAGCTCCATGCTCTACCAACTGAGCTCCACGCTCTACCAACTGAGCTCCACGCTCTACCAACTGAGCTCCACGCTCTACCAACTGAGCTCCACGCTCTACCAACTGAGCTCCACGCTCTACCAACTAAGCTCCATGCTCTACCAACTGAGCTCCACGCTCTACCAACTGAGCTGCATGCTCTACCAAGTGAGTCATACAGGACACCCTAACCCTGAATGTGACACTGAAATAAACCAGATCATTACAGAAGCAGACTTGTAAGCTGCGTACCTTTCCTCTTAGATGGGGAGTCTGTGTGTCTGACCGTGTTGTCCCTATGGCACCCCTCATCCAGTTCTGACAGCATCCTGGAGGCCACCAGTCCCTCCACCTCTCTACAGGCTGCCCATACTTCCTCCATGTCTCCTCCAGGCCAAGACCTGGCCCCACACCCGGCCCCAGACCCAGCCCAAGACCCGGCCCCAGACCCAGCCCAAGACCCGGCCTCAGACCCTGCTCCGGACCCTGCTCCAGACCCGGCCCCAGACCCTGCTCCAGACCCTGCTCCAGACCCGGCCCCAGACCCTGCTCCAGACCCTGCTCCAGACCCGGCCCCAGACCCTGCTCCAGACCCGGCCCCAGACCCGGCCCCAGACCCTGCTCCAGAGCCGACCCCAGACCCGGCCCCAGACCCGGCCCCAGACCCTGCTCCAGACCCGGCCCCAGACCCTGCTCCAGACCCTGCTCCAGACCCGGCCCCAGATCCGGCTCCAGACCCTGCTCCAGACCCGGCCCCAGCTATGTTGTCCTCGGGCTGTGGAACGTACAGGGTGAGGGACGGGGGGGCGCTGTCTTTTTGGCTCTGGGACTGGATCTGATCAGAGGGGCCACCGTCTCCAGTGATGGTTCTGAAGTGTGTGCTATCACACACAGGGATGGTGACAGGGGACATCATCAAAGAATCTTGCATCTGGAACGGAGGGAAGAAGGAGGGCTAGAAGAGGAGAGAGAGAGAGGGAAAGAGAGAGAGGAGAAAGAAGAGAGAGAGCAGGACAGAGCAAGGGAGGGGAGGTAGGGTGTAGATAGGAGAAGAGAGAGAGAGAGAGAGAGAGAGAGAGAGAGAGATGTGTGGTTAGAGTGAGTGCTAGTGTATTAACGTGTCCTCAGCTGCTCTCATGGAAGATGATTAATAGAGATTAAAGTCTGAAAACATCAGTCCTGATTTCTGGATCAATGTGTGGACATAATGGCTCCCTTTTTGTGCCCTTTCTTTCCTGTTCTATCTCTCTGAATCTGTCTCCCCTCCCTATACCCCTCCCTCCCTCCCTCCCACCCTTCACCCCCCCACTCTGTCCCTCCCCACCTCCCTCCCTCTCTCTGTACCTTGGCAGCTTGTGGCAGCTCTCCCCAGGCCCACATCATCTCAGGGTTGTCTTTGCTCTGATTGGTCAGCTCTGAGTCACTCTTCGGAGTTGAGGGGCTGGAGCCGCCTGGGTCGCTTGGTAACAAGTCACATAGAGGGATGTAATTGGTTGAGCCAGTACTACACTGATTCATGGACATCAACAATACAGTACAAAGTCTCTGCTGGTTCGCATGGTTTTAGACTTTATAATGTAGTAAATAAATCGACATGCGCCAAATACAACTGGTGTAGACTTTACAGTGAAATGCTTGCTTCTGAACCTTTCCCAACGATGCAGAGTTTAAAAAATAATAATACAAAATAAAATAGTATAACTTACCTGATCGGAGAAGGGAAGAGAGAAGTCTGCTGTGGACAGGAGATGGACAGACCACCGCTAGGAGGGATAGACAGAGTATGTTCTATCAGAGGACTGGAGGGAGAGAGAGATGGGGATGGGGAGGGAGAGAGAGATGGGGGTAGGGAGGGAGAGAGAGAGGGGGAGGGAGAGAGAGATGGGGATGGGGAGGGAGAGAGAGATGGGGATAGGGGAAGAGAGAGATGGGGATGGGGAAGAGAGAGATGGGGATGGGGAAGAGAGAGATGGGGATGGGGAAGAGAGAGAGATGGGGATGGGGAAGAGAGAGAGATGGGGATGGGGAAGAGAGAGAGATGGGGATGGGGAAGAGAGAGAGATGGGAAGAGAGAGGGATGGGGATGGGGAAGAGAGAGAGATGGGGATGGGGAAGAGAGATGGGGATGGGGAAGAGAGAGATTGGGATGGGGAAGAGAGAGATGGGGATGGGGAAGAGAGAGATGGGGATGGGGTAGAGAGAGAGATGGGGATGGGGAAGAGAGAGAGATGGGGATGGGGAAGAGAGAGAGATGGGGATGGGGAAGAGAGAGAGATGGGGAAGAGAGAGAGATGGGGATGGGGAAGAGAGAGAGATGGGGATGGGGAAGAGAGATGGGGATGGGGAAGAGAGAGATGGGGAAGAGAGAGAGATGGGGATGGGGAAGAGAGAGAGATGGGGATGGGGAAGAGAGAGATGGGGAAGAGAGAGAGATGGGGATGGGGAAGAGAGATAGATGGGGATGGGGAAGAGAGAGAGATTGGGATGGGGAAGAGAGAGAGATGGGGATGGGGAAGAGAGAGAGATGGGGATGGGGGAAGAGAGAGAGATGGGGATGGGGGAAGAGAGAGATGGGGATAGGAGAAGAGAGAGATGGGGATAGGGGAAGAGAGAGATGGGGATAGGGGAAGAGAGAGATGGGGATAGGGAAGAGAGAGATGGGGATGGGGAAGAGAGAGATGGGGATAGGGGAAGAGAGAGATGGGGATGGGGAAGAGAGAGATGGGGATAGGGGAAGAGAGAGATGGGGATGGGGAAGAGAGAGATGGGGATGGGGGAGAGACAGATACAGAGAGAACCATAAGCAGTTCTTTCATTCTACAAAGGCATCCGACAAGATCCTGCATGAGTACAACAACCAAACTGTTTATTATTCTGTTCTGTTCAATCTTGTGGGTGCATGTGTGTGTGGGTGGGCATGCATGTGTGTGTGGGTGTGCATGCATGTGTGTGGGTTGGGTCATGTGCGTCTACCTCTGCGAGTGTGCCCAGTCTGCGTCAGGTATTGTGTATGTTGTGTTCTGGGTGTAGGTGCTGCTCAACACACTGGCCTTAGGCCCCTGCTCTTCATCAAACTCTGGAGTAGAGGCCCTGAGACAGAGATATATATATATATAGAGAGACAAAGAGAGAGAGAGAGAGAGAGAGAGAGAGCGAGAGAGAGAGAGAGAGAGAGAGAGGGAGACAAAAAAAGAGAGAGAGAAGACAAAAAGAGAGAGAGAAAGACAAAGACAGAGAGAGACAACGAGAGAGAGAGACATTAACAACAACAACACACACATCAGATGAATGAGAGAGAATAAGGAGGGTTCGACTGAGAGGCCCACGGTCATTACTCCACAGAGACAGAGAGCATTGTGGGAAAGATGAGTTACTGGAGCGTTTCCAATACGGAGGACACAGAGCTGGCATTCACACACACATGCAGGTTCACACACACACACACACACACACACACACACACACACACACACACACACACACACACACACACACACACACACACACACACACACACACACACACACACACACACACATTAGACAGACACTGGTTACTTCAGGCTTGTTTACCCAGTCTCAGCCAGTATCAGCACAGGGACGTGTGTGTGTGTGTGGGGGGTGGGGAATTCACCGGAGACCAAAAAAAGGTATCTTGCTGTTTTTTTCACACACGCGCGTTGTACAGAAGTGTAAATAGTGTTGATTTAAAGACTATATGTACTGTAATCACCTGCTGGAGTTGTTATTGTGCTCTTGCTCCTCATCAGTGCTCATATCGATGGTGAACATGTCCTCATCCTCTGAGTGCTCCCCACTCTCTTCCCGCCTCCCTCCTCCGCTCTCCCGCGCTTTCTTCCTCCTCTTCCTCCTCTTTTTCATCATCATCCCTCCTCCTCCTCCTATGGTCTGCTGGGAGCTCAGGGTCTGGACCGAGAGGGAGGCGGGGTCAGAGAGGCGAGACATGCCCTTCCCCAGCTGGGCTTCCATTAGCTCCACCCCCTGGGACACAATAGGTGACGTTGCCAGGTAGGACGGAATCCCTTCCTTTTGGGGACAGAAAATAGAAAACAGGAAGTGAGGTCATGATGAAACATGAATGACTTGTTAAGTAATCAGCCCTGGAAGTACATTTTGACCAAATATTATAAGATAGTAGAACATATTCAGCTCTTCTAATCTTCAAGGTACACCAGGTGAGTAGACTGACTGGCCAATCCGTAACATGAATCAGCCAATGAACTATCAGATTCTGATAAGCAGTAGCACGTGAGTCCTCCAGGCCTGCAGAGTTGAATAGTCCTGACCTGCAGATACAAGATGGCGCCGATGGAGATGGCAGCATCGCGACTAGCTCTTAAGCAACTCTGTAGTATTTTGTTTGTTTATGTACAATTATTTACGTTAATAGCTCATTACATACAGCCGGGAAGAACTATTGGATAGTAGAGTGACGGTAATTCACCAGAACTTCCAGCATTACAACCAGGATTACGACTTACCTGGAGCAGATCCTTTGTTTGCTCTCCCCAGAACAATTGAACTAATTCCAGAGGCTGACCCAAAACAACGCAGGCGGAAGAGAGGTACTCAAGGTGGTGTTCTGGTCCGACTTAGGAAGCGTGTACACCACCCACCGCTCCTGAGTATTCTACTTGCTAATGTCCAATCCCTGGATAATAAAATGGATGAGCTCAAGGCGAGAGTTGCTTTTCAGAGAGACACCAGGGATTGTAACATGCTCAGCTTCACGGAAACATGGCTCTCTTGAGATATACTGTCTGATTCTGTAAAGCCAGTTGGTTTCTCAGTATGCCGACAGGAACAAACATCTCTCCGGGAAGCAGAAGGGTGGAGGTATATGTTTTATGATCAACTTATGTTGTAACTGTGATAACATACAGGAACTCAAGTCCTTCTGTGCACCCGACCTAGAATATCTCATAATCAAATGCCGACCCGACCGTACTATCTTCCGAGAGAATTTTCATCAACAATATCCACAGCGGTCTATATCCCCCTCAAGCGGACACCACGACGGCCCTCAAAGAACTTCACTGGACTTTATACAAACTGGTAACCACATATCCTGAGGCTGCATTTATTGTAGCTGGGGATTTTACCAAACAAATTTGAGGAAAAGGCTCCCAAAAATCTATCAACATATTGATAGCTGTACTCGTGCTGCTAAAACTCTCGACCGTTGCTATACTACTTTCCAGAATGCATATAAGGCCCTCCCCCGCCCTCCATTCAGCAAATCGGACCACTATTCCATCTTGCTCCTCCCCTATAGGCAGAAACACAAACAGGAAGCACCCGTGATGAGGACTATTTAATGCTGGTCTGACCAATCGGAATCCATGCTTCAAGATTGTTTTGATCACGCGGACTGGGATATGTTCAGAGTAGCTTCAGATAATAATATCAACACATATACTGATACGGTGAATGAGTTAATCAGGAAGTGTATAGGAGATGTTGTACCCACTGTGACTATTAAAACCTACCCCAACCAGAAACCATGGATAGATGGGATTATTCGCGCAAAACTGAAAGCGCGAATAACCTCATTTAACCAGGGCAAGAAGACTGGGAATATAGAAGAATACCCTAGACCCACTTCAATTTGCTTACCGCCCCAATATATCCACAGACGATGCAATCGCCACCACACTGCACACTGCCCTGTCCCATCTGGACAAGAGGCGTACCTATGTAAGAATGCTGTTCATTTACTATAGCTCAGTATTCAACAACATAGTACCCTCCAAGCTAATCATCAAGCTCAAGGCCCTGCGTCTGAACCCCGCACTGTGCAACAGGGTCCTGGACTTCCTGACAGGTCACCCCCAGGTGGTGAAGGTAGGAAACAACACCTCTTCGCTGATCCTCAAACAGGGGCCCCACAAGGGTGCGTGCTCAGCCCCCTCCTGTACTCCCTGTTCACTCATGACGGCGTAGCCAAGCACGCCTCCAACTCAATCATCAAGTTTTCAGACGAAACAACAGTAGTTGGCCTGATTACCAACAACGATGAGACAGCCTACAGGGAGGAGGTGAGGGCTCTGGGACTGTGGTACCAGGAAAATAACCTCTCACTCAATGTCAACAAAACAAAGGAGATGATCGTGGACTTCAGGAAACAGCAGAGGGATCAGCAGTGGAGAAGGTGGAAAGCTTCAAGTTCGTCTGCGTACACATCACCGCCAAACTGAATAGGTCCACCCTCACAAACAGTGTGGTGAAGAAGGCGCTGTCTTCAACCTCAGGAGGCTAAAGAAATTTGGCTTAACAACTAAAACCCTCACAAAATTTTACAGATGCACAATTGAGAGCATCCTGTCGGGCTGTATCACTGCCCGGTACGGCAACTGCTCCGCCCACAAAGCTCACCAGAGGGTGGTGCGGTCTGCCCAACGCATTACCGGGGGCAAACTTCCCACCCTCCTGGACACCTACAGCACACAATGCCATAGGAAGGCCAAAAAGATCATCAAGGACATCAATCGCCCGAGCCACTGCCTGTTCACCCCAATATCATCCAGAAGGCGAGGTCAGTACAGGGACCGAGAGCTGGGACCGAGAGACTGAAAAACAGCTTCTATTTCAAGGCCATCACTGTTAAACAGCCATCACTAGCACATCAGAGGCTGCTGCCTATAGACATAGACTAGGAATCACTGGCCACTTTTAGAAATGGATCACTAGCCACTGTAATTATGTTCCGTATCCAGCATTACTCATCTCATACGTATAAACTGCACTCCACACTATTCTACAGTGTCTTAGTCACTTTAATTGTGTGTAAATATAGCATCACCCAGCTCATGTGTATATACTGTACTCTATACTATTCCACTGTATCTTAGTCACTTTAATTGTGTGTAAATATAGCATCACCCAGCTCATGTGTATATACTGTACTCTATACTATTCCACTGTATCTTAGTCACTTTAATTGTGTGTAAATATAGCATCACCCATCTCATGTGTATATTCTGTACTCTATACTATTCTGTACTCTATACTATACTAAAACAACACATTTCACTCCACCTATCTGGTGTTCGTGACAATAACACATCTGTGTGTATATCAGGGGCGGGCAACTAGATTCAAGCGCGGGACGATTTTTATCGAAGCGGATGGTCGAGGGGCAGGAACATAATTATACAAATTTGTACACTGCAATTGACCACAACTAAGCCCCAGAAGAGATTGCATTAGAAAATAACAGTTTAAGTTCATTAACTTTTTAAGTTCATACCTTGATTACATTGAGACATACAGTCTGGGAATTCATGAACAGATTCTCTGAGTTAAACTCGTTTTCACCCTCAACGTTCTCTATATCTATATATACTGAACATCTATATCTATATATACTGAACATATATATACTGAGCAAAAATATAAACGCAACATGTAAAGTGTTGATTCCATGTTTCATGAGCTGAAATAAAAGATCCCAAACATGTTCCATACGCACCAAAAGCTTATTTCTATAAAATGTTGTAAACAAATTTGTTCACATCCCTGTTAGTGAGCATCCATCCACCTGACAGGTGTGGCATATCAAGAAGCTGATTAAACAGCATGATCATTACACAGGTGCACTTAAGTCTGATGGAGGAGGCCACTGTTCTTGGGGACCTTCAATGCTGCAGACATGTTTTGGTACCCTTCCCCTGATCTGTGCCTTGACACAATCCTGTCTCTGAACTCTACGGACAATTCCTTCAACCTCATGGCTTGGTTTTTGCTCTGACATGCACTGTCAACTGTGGGAAATTATATAGACAGGTGTGTGCCTTTCCAAATCAGGTCCAATCAATTGTATTTACCGCAGGTGGAATCCAATCAAGTTGTAGAAACATCTCAAGGATGATCAATGGAAACAGGATGCACCTGAGCTCAA